>NW_008824114.1:210847-221470 GCF_000699105.1 Pygoscelis adeliae | reverse complement strand
CCCGGGCAGGGAGAGCCGCTCTCCTGCGCCCTGCTCGCTTTCCTCGGCCATGGCGAAACAGGCTGGCTGTTCTGCAGCTGCCAGAACAATAGTAACAATACTAATAAACCCCCTTCGCGCTGAATACTGCAGGCTGTTGGCAGGTCCTTCTCACACAATTAGCATTTCTCGTCAAGCAGGGGGTTCACAGATTGCACATGCTGGTTAGTGTTTTGCAGAACAGACTGAAACCAATATGGCCCTCCCTGTACCATCAGCTAAAAGTGGCTTCCCACCAGGATGGGCCCAGCACGGCTTTCACCAGCCCGGACAGAGGGAGAAGCTCCCCCACGAGCGCAGCCCACCGGGCTCCCCCAAGCCCAGCCCATTGCAGCAGTGGCGGCCAGGGAGGAGCTCTCTCTTCTCCCCAAAATACACACGTCTTACAGCAGCCAGCTCATGTGTGGGTAACACACAGAGGGGGAAAATACCTGCTGGAGAGTCCCATGCAGTGTGGGGACACCTTCCCCAGCACTCAGACATGGCCGGACCACTTGCAAAATGCTTTGCCTGGTGCAATAAGGACATTTTGCAGGACTGGCTTCTGTCCCATTTAGGGACAAAGATGGTCTTGCAGGCAGCAGCGAAAACGGCTGAGCAGAGGAGAAAACGCCACCCCTCCTTTGGTTGGGGCCAGGGACTGAGCTTTTCCTTAGGGGAAAAAAAGATGTGGATATTGGTGGGGTGCAAGGTTTGGAAAAAGGGTTGTGACTTCCAGAGAGCTCAGGGGTCAGGTCCTCACACACAGCTGTCCGGGTTTAGAGAGGGCAGGGTGGATCTCTGCAAGCTGCTGCTGCTTACAATATTACTGCTCATCAGCTTGACGATGACAAGTAATCCTGTGCGGACTCTGAGCCTGCTGCGATGCTGGATCAAACAGGTAAACCATGCTGGTGGCTTGTATCGGTGCCTTTGACTGCCCAGCTGCAAGGGGCTCGGCACATGCATGCAGTTAGTGCAGCTCAGCTGACGTGTGGTAACTCGTTAAACTAGAATAACCCACACTCACACTGCATCCTCAAAGCAACACTTGAAAGGAGCCTTAAACTCATGTCTGTGTAGGCTGGACTTGTAAAGCTCGCAGTAGATGCTGGACTCACATCCACGCTGTTAAACCAATATAAGCCCATCCAGGCAGTGGAGTGCACCATGATTAATTGCCTTGCTTTAAAACTCCTATTTATAGACAAGCGCTACAAGGACTGTGCTAGCAATAACGTGGTCGGCGAGGCTCCTCCTCCGGCAGCTCAGCAGAGCTCAGCAGCTAATCCCATTAGTCTCAGGCTGTCCCCGGGGCTGCTGAGCAGCACTAGCTCCCTCACCCACGCAGGGTGTTACCTCCCCTCCTCGCCCTGTCTCGCCCCACGGTCCGACCGGGGACCACAGCAGCCTCCCTGGGGCTCGGCGGGCGGTGTGGGATGCCGGAGCAGCTGTGTTAGATTGCCACAGGGCTAAGGAGCTTTAGCCAGAGCTCGATGCCTCTGGGAAGCTGGGAACAGGACCCGAGGGCACGTGTGATCCTTGACCTCGCATCACCCCGGAGCTGACACTGGAGTCCAGCAGTGTTTGATTTCCTAGGAGGCTCAAGTACCAGCCGCAGGCTTCTCCGGGATTTGCCTCGAGTCTGTGCTTGGGAAATGCACTTGCAAAGATGCTAGAGACCTATTACAGACCCAGATTTCAGCAAGCAGCCGGGCGTGCTGTTTGGGAACGATGTGTTTGGGTAACAATGCTCCACATCAAACAGGTTTCTACCCTACAAACATTTTTCTTTACCCTACATTTTTCTTTAAAACAAAAAAAAAGGAACAAGAAAGAAATCCTTACCACCCTCTGCTTCTATTTTCTTGCAAGCTCCAGATCGTATCAATAAAGCCTCTTTCCTTTCTGGATGGCCTGCGGGATGCTGAGTGACAGCACTGGGGATGAAAAGGACAGGTCCCTTTGAATGCCAGCAGCTGAGACACACCACAGTCACTCCCAAGTTGATTTATACAACATGGGTTTCTTCTTCCTTGTCCACTGGGCTGGGTCCCACTCCTGTGGGCTGTGCTGGCGGGTCCCCATGGGACATGGATGCCGAGCCGAACCTACGTTCCTGGCCAAGGATGTGGGCAGGCAGCCCATGCCGAGGGAGGGCTGAGGGGTACCGCTGCCGGAGAGCATCCCGCATCCCCACTCTCCCCGCTCCTTCCCTCTGCCTGTCCCAGCATGTGGGCAGCGTCGGGGCAGGGGTGAGAGCAGGGAGAGGAGCGGCGGCTGCTTGACCATGCGGGTCTGGTCAAGGTGGTGCAGAGAAATACCTGGCAGACCTGCTTGCCTGCGCGTTTGTCCCCGGCAGCTCCAGCCAGCAGCCTCCCACCTCTTCCTCGGGCAGACAAGGTCATGCAGCAGGCAGGTCTCCCGGCCAGGGGGCTGCCGAGCCTCCCCCGAAGCTGCATTTCCACCCTGTGGGTTTGCGGTGAATAAATATCCTGTGTTTATGCTGTTTGGCTTCAGTGGGATATGAACATGTTCGGTGGGGAACAATCCCCGTCATACACACACACACACAGAGGCTGGGGAGAGCAGAGGGGGAGGGAGCATTTACACATGCACACAAAACAATCCCTATTTGTCTCCGAAGACAGACCCCACTGTTGGGTTTCCTGGGGTCACGCAGCTGCATGAACATGTGGAAAAGAAATGTATCTCTCCTAAGCACTGGACATACATGTAATTCAATATATTGCTCCCATGTGCAAGAAATCCACCAAACTGGCCCCATTTCAAATCGCAGGGAAATACAGAGTATCAGGGATGGAGGCAAATCCACTCCTAATTCAATTCTTTATTTTATTTTAATTGGGTTGGACTGTGAGAGGTGACGGAGGTCGCACGGGGCTCTCAGGGCGCCCGGCTCGCCGGGGCTGGGGGACACAGGCAGCGCGGGGTGGGGAGCTCCCGCCGTCCCTTCCAGGTGCCGGTGCTCGCGGTCGCACCTCGCCGGCGGTGCACCGCCACGTCTGACACCGCCGGTGAGGCACCACGGGGACCGCCAGGTCCTGAGACGAGCTCTCCTGGACCCCAGAGAGGAGATGCCTGCAAGTCCCTGCTGTTCTCCTAATCCCTGCCTGCATCCTGCCACAGTCAAAAAAAAAGGGGTTCACCCTGACTTTCAGCATGGCCTCTCCCACGAGCACTAGAAAGCCTTTTCCCTGGGATTTTGGTCCCCAGAGATCACCTTGCCCCTGCAGACCCACACCCCAACACCTCTGCTTCACACCTGCAGCTCCCTCGGAGGAGGCTGGGCTGATCTTGCCAAGCCGGGAGGAAAGCCTGTTTGCCTTCCACTAATGACGCAACGAGGACGTGAACCGCAGTTACCTCATCTGAGCCTTAAATGGATTTTTCCATTAAGAGAGGATTTTTTTTGTCTTGTTTTATTGAAAAGGAATTTTCAGTAATTAGCTCTTACGGGGGATTTCACTGTTCTCTCTCCTCCTCTAAAGCATAAAACACTTATTACAATACACTGTTTAACACGATATCCACTCCCAGAGATTTTTCTTTCCTTGTGTGATGATCAAGCCCTGCCTTTGGACTTCAAGGCCCTAAATCTTCCTGCAGACCTGAGCCACACCCTGGTCCCTTCTGGCTGGATCCACATTTATCTTTCCCCCGCAGTCCTCCGCGCAGCTGGAAACGAGAGATCTTGTAAAATGAGGCTTTTTTTTTTTTTAATTTCCCTCTGCTTTGTTGGATTATTATTGGTAGGAACTTTCCGTGTCCACTTCCACGGTCACCGGGAAAGCGGCCACCCGTTGCTGAGCCACGGAGAGGGAATTTTCCCTATGGACATCTACCCCTCCCACTGCCTTCGCCTTTGTTAGGCTAGCCTATATTTAGACTGTTGTGCTTCGTCTTCCTCCTTGGAGAGCGGGCTGGGAGCAGAGCAATCAATCCCTGCCCGCTGGCTCCCGCCGCCCGCACCGCAGAGGGGAGTCAGGCGCTGGCACAGGCAGGACAGCCCCTGCCTGGGGGCGAGAGGGGCTGGGGACAGCACTGCACAGAGGAGGAGGGCTGGGGCTCGGGGGACGCGACCGAGCCACCGCCTGGGGCTGGGGCAGCAGTGGACTTGGAGGGCAGAAGTGAAGGGCTTGGATCCCTGCATCCTCCAGATGGGGTCTCGCAGGAGGAACCCCCGGGCAGGTGACCGGGGCTGGCTCCAGCATCCCTGGGAGAGCGTGGGCTGTGCCCCCCCATGCCCCGCCGGACAGTACCGCTTGTGGGGAGTCGGGGGGGGGGGGCTGGTGGAAAGACACAGCAGAGGGACAGTCCTATTTTTAACTCTGCGTGTGTTTCCATAACTCTTCAGGCGCTCTTCCACATCTCTTAATTAATTTAAAACAAGAGGCCTTGGAGGACCCGGGACACTTCGCATAAAAGGGCTCCCTCTTCTTGCTCCAGCTGCAACTTGCCAGCTCGGCATCTCGCCCAGGGTTGCCGTGAGCTGGTACCGAAACACGTGTTGAAAGGAAGAAGTTGGTGGTGCTGGCTCTGGCTGCAGCCGCAGATATTAATCCTTTACAGCCCCGAGCCAAGAAGACAGGAGACACCATGTACACACACCCTGTGAGCTTGGCTCTCCGGGACCCTGCTGGGAGCTGGTGATACAGCCCCAGCGGCTCTCCCTGCAGCTGGGCATGAACCGGGTGCCCAGACCTTGGCTATATGTTCACACCATCATGGGTACCTTCTCTGAATATCCAGCACACACCCAGCAAGACCCAAACTTCACCTGTCTCTTTCCAGCAGCCCCTGGGACCGGCAGCTGGCCACCCATCCCACACCAGCATCCCCCGAGGGGACCCGCCCTCCTGGAAACCCTCATTAGGACCCACCAGGCTGTTCCTCCTGCTCCAGGATGGCAACAGTTCCCCGTTCACTGTGCTGCCCTGCCGGCAAAATTTCCCTGATATTCAGCCTATGTTTTCCTTTTCTCATTTCCATGCCTTTATATTACTCATTACAGCCCCCTGGGCTAACCGAAACAGCTCGCCTCCCTCCTCGGCATTTCGGCTCTAAGGAGACTCACAGATGGTTCTCGCATCGCTCCTGCTATCGGCTGGCTGCACGAGATGTAGTTAAGTTGTTAATGCAGTTGGGCGTAGTACGTGTTAGCTTCGTTTGAGTGCAAAGATGAAAAACACTATATTCTGAGCGAGCTTACCATTGTTGTTATTATGCAGCCCTTTTAAACTTGCTATATAAATCATGCCCTCCAGCTCCTTGATTATGTTCCTGGTTCTTCTCTGTGCTCTCTCCAATCCACCAGCATCGTTCCAGGAACGAGTGCAACATCGCAGGTGCAGCCGGGGGAGCCTTTCGCCAAGAGCCTCTCGTCCTCCGCGGGTCCCAGCACAATGCCCTGGTCCAGCGGTGCCCGTGCAGCCCGACGGGCACGTGGGGACCTTGCCGGGGGTGACGCCGCGGCTGCAGGGGCGCCCGGCCCCATGCCCCACGCCTGCAAAATGATCGTGTTGCCGGAGTGATTTCAGACAATGCTTTGACGTTAACAGCTTCTCTGGTTGCACTGTCATTTCCCATTAGAGGCCTTGGTAACTAGCACTTCATGAAGCTTTGCAGAATAATTTGTATGTTTAATACACCTCGAAAGCCCATGTTGGGCTGCAATTAAGGCGGGGGGAGGGAGCAGAGAGAGGAGGAAAAGCCTACCTCCCGCTGGTTGCAAAGAACCTGCTGCTTTCTGCAGAGGCCTGCTTCGACTGAGGATGCCAGGGAAGCTGGAATTAGAGGCAAAAGCATAATTTGTCATTTGCAAGTGCAAGCCAAAGACTGGGCTGGTGAGAAGAGAAATGAGAGACCTGGAAGCTCCTCACGGGAAATTACCACTTAAAGAGCTGAGCTGGCCTGGCCTGCTGGCAGCGGCGGAGCTGGGGGGGTGGCCGAGAGCCGAGGACACGGGACCGTGCGGGATGGCGAGAGGGGAACAAGCAGCCGGGCGGAGCCGTCGCGCGGGTCACCGTGGAGGAGATGCTGCAGCCTGGGCCGAAAACCAGCTTTGCGCTCCATACGGGGAATAGGAAATTTATTTTTCTGAGCACCGCTGGGCAGCTTTCCTTTGCCTCCTCTTTGCTTTTGTCATATGCAGGTGTTAGAGAAAATAAACAATGTTAGAGAAAATAAACCCATTAGACAAAGACCAGTCCACCCCCCCTCCAGTCCTCGCAGCAGCCAGGTTTTGGAGGCACACACGGGCGTTTATTAACTTGTCCCGTCAGCAAATAGAAAACCACCCAGCGACGCAGTCGCAGGGAACCCGCAGCGCTCTCCTTATTTCAGTAAACGCAAACACTGCTTCATGTGAGGAATTATGAACTGCTGGGAGTTAGAAAAGTCTTGAGTGAATTATGCAGTGTGAATTATTCTCTGAGCTCAACACCGATCCAGATTTCGCTGCCGATGGAAGGGAGTTTCCACTCATTTCAGCTCGCGGAGGACTGGTGCCTTGGCTCGAAGATGGCAAACGCTGAGCATGACATGCACATCGCTGTGGGCAGAACCAGACCCATGTCTCCTCCTCCGGTGGTCGTCACACATGGACCTGCCAGATGTCCGTGGTGCAGGAGCGTGGGGAGGACAGGGACAGGCATCTTTGGTGACAGGGATGCTGCAGCTCACCCGCACACCAGGCAGGAGGGATTACTGCAGGAATAAAGCTGAATCCCCATTGTAAAATTGTGCAGATTAAATATTTTTAAAACCTAATCAAAAGTAGCTGTGTGTGGGAGCCAGGCATCCTCAGAAGCTGTCAGAAATATTCCCTTTTTCCTTAGGGGCTGCATCAGAGGGTGCCAGCTCCTTCCTCAGCATCCTCGTTTAACTGTGTGGGAATTTGCCTTAGGCAGAGCTGAGACGCAGTTGTTTCAGGAGCACATGAGCCGCCTTGCAGAATCCATCAGGAAACCCATCAGCAGCTCAAATGGCTCCTGAGCAGCAGAGACGTGAGACCGTTCAAAGTCAAGTTGCCACCGAGCCTTGCAAAACCATCCCAGCTTTACCCACAGCTCCTTCCAGCCCTGCCAGGCTCCCCGGGCAAAGGTAACGCTGCCGTTACCTCCGTAATGTGCTTGTCCAAGTTAACCTGGGACTCATCAGCCAGAGATGTAATGCTCCTTACCGTGGTCCTGTGCGACCCGAGGTGCTGACACGCACCTACTCTCGCTCGGTGCCCCGTGCTCAGCCAGGCCTCCGGGCTGGCATGTGAGCAGGCGCTGCTCTGCAGGATCGGTGGGGATGAGCCCCGTTTTGGTGTAGGCTGCACCAGGGAGAATTTGAACGAATGTTTTAACACGCTCAACTTCCATCGTACCCCACACCTTGCACTTGGCACGTGGGTTTAGAAAACTTAGTTTCCACAGTTCACGTTTTCTTTCGCTTTGCTGTGGACGACAGCAAACGGGGTGTCTTCACTGAGTCCATGCCACCTCTCCCTTCCACTGCGGCTGCCTGAGAAACATGGGCACTCCTTATTGGGGCCATATTTTTCTGACACAGGCATGAACCTCCTTCCTTGCCAAACTCCCAGCTCAGCTTTCCAGGCCTTTTTCAGAAGTTGCCAGGGGACCCAAGTATCCCGGTCCCAGCTAGTCCTGTATCTTCCCTTGCTGCAGCAGCTCTCCCTGCATGCTGCTCCTGAGGCTGGGGAGGCTTCAGCAAGGAGCTCCTGCCTTTCCCAGCAGAGCCTCCTTCTCCAGCCCAGGAGTCCTCACCAGATCTTGTCCAGATGATTTTTTTTCCTGTGCTCTACTTATGTCTGTTCCTCCCAGTTAATCTCCCAGCGTTGCCCCCACAAGTCCCCCGAGCCGAGATTTATGCCCTTCATATACTTGTAGATAGTTATCATATATTGCCATGGACGTCGGCTAGCCCAGCTAGGCAGATTTAGCTCTTTTAATCTCTCTTCATAAGTCAAAACCTTCAGCCACTTAATCATTTTTGTTGTTCTCCTCCAAATTCCCAATGAGATGGTTTGTCTTGCAAGTGCCTGATGCATGGTCATATATTTACCAAAACTTCAGCAGCTTAACACAGAAATAACACTGCGCGGGGGTTGTTTACTCACCTCCAACCCAAAGAGTCATTAAGCTCCTGATGAAATGCCAAGTGGCTCCACGTGCTGCTGGTGTTGGTCAGAGCCCCTGGCTGGTGTGCTGGGGATGACTCGGCTGTGACAGCGTGGAGATGGGATGGAGTTGCATGAAGTTGGATGGCTCTTGTGAGGGACATGTCTGAAAGGGGACGTGCCCCAAACTCTGCCAAAAAACCTTTCATGGCCAAAAACCTCCACCGCTGCAAACACCCATGTCACCCATGGTGGCAAGGATGTGCCCCGTGGTGTGGCACGCAGGAGGAGGGATGGCACAGCCCAGCTGGGTGAAGGTCACTCAAACACCGAGCCCCGTGCCACACTCGCTGGGTTTTGTCACTCTTTTCTAGGACAGCCCATGAGAAGATGTGACGAGGGAGCTGCTTTCTAATTGCTTCTCTGGCCCAGCTTTATTGCATTTCTTTTAGAAGTGGGAGGTCTGCGGATAGTGTGTGAAGGCTGGGGAAAGCCACCTGGCCAAGGGGCCCATCGGAGAGGAGCAGGGCATATGGAAAAGGTTCAGGCAGGCTTTGATCCTGGTGGAGTCGTTCGGAGGACAGGGGGGCAGTGGGAATAGCCAGAGTGGGGAGGGAGCACGGATGGGCTCTGTCCTCACTCCAAAACATCAGAAAACTTATTTTAAGGCTTCATGATCGAAATATACCTGCTGCCCCTGAATTCCCTGGCTAGCAAGCACACTGCTTGAGTTTACAGCTGACAGCACATGTACTTTCTATTTTAATGGAAAAGTCTTCACCGTTTTTTCCAGCCTCCAAAATGCGGAGGGGAAGCCAGCCTCTTCAAACCAGGTCACAGGCACCCTTGGCTGCGGAGCTGGGGGAAGAATGTGCATGTCCCAGCGTGTTGGCATATTGGAGCCTTCATGTGCAGGAGTGGGGCAAAGGAAGAGTGAGAAGAGATGCCCAAGCCCTGGAGACCTTCCAGAGGAGGGTTTGTTGATCTGGGAGACAGGAGAAGACATCAGAAGGCTGCCCAGCCTCTCCTGGGCAGAGGGGTTCCTCTGATGCCTGTTCCTACCATGGTGAGCCTGCCTTCCACGCCAGCGCTGGGATCCTCAGGAAGACAGAAACTATCTTAGACAAATTGCACAGTGATAAATAAGGCCGACAGCAAGAGATGAGGTGTGGGTGCACGGGGGTCCCCGGGGAGAGGAGGCGAGAGGGGCGGCAGGGCTGCGCAGTGTGGGGGCTCTGCAACGGGTACAGAGAGGTCTCGGAAGTGGCTCAGTGCAGTTGGAAGGGAAAAAGGGAGAACTCTGGCCATGCAAAGGGATTTTCAGGGGGTGATTTAGAAAAAAATCAACCCCAGGGAGCACAGCACAGCAAAAAGCGCAGCAAACCCTATAGCTGAGGACAAAGGGGCTGGTCCCTGCCTGTCCCCACATCTCGGTCCAGGAGGTCTCCCTGGGGCGCGAGGGGCCATGGTAGCACCCCAAAGCCGAGTAGACTTCATCTTCGTTTCGGAGAGGGGTGATCCTCTGAGCGGACCAGGATTAGGGTTTCACCGACAAGCCCCAGCAGCGTGGGGCTGGCTGGATGGCAGAGTTTACATTTTTCAATAACGTCCCCCTCCCTCTTCCTTCCCTGTTCCCTGATATTTATTATTTCCCCTCGTAATGCCTTTTTCATTATGAGATAAAAAACTCACCCACTCCCCCTAACTGGAAACAATAGCTGCCCAGCCTGCCAGCCTCCGCCGATGGCCTTGCTAAGCCGAGGAGGGCTTGGTTTTGGTAAGCTCCTGTTACAGCCAATGCACTGTCCTCCCTGTGCAAAATGGCTGGTTTTGTGTCCCTGGGGACGTGGAGGGGAGTCAAGGAGGGTGTCCGAGCCCCCCAGGCTGCCCCACACCAGGGCAGGAGCACCATCTGCACAGGGGCCAGGCTGCACGCACCATGGAGCATCCTCAGTGCTGCCCTTCCTGGGGTCTCAGCTCTGTGCTCCCAAATCCACCCCTGGTTTGGAGAGGCAGATTATAAGAAAAGGAATAAAAAAAAAAGCTTCCAGTCCAGGAGAGCCGCTTGGGCTTTTACAGCAAAGCTGTTAGTGACGGGTAATCTCCTCTTTTCCTGGGAGGCCAGAGAGCATTAGGATGAAAACCCTTCTGGAGTAAGGTGCGCCCAGGTGTAATCCAGTAAATCACGTACCACAGCCCTTCAAATCTGCTCATCCGCACTCGTACCTCCAGAGCTCTGCAAAGATCGTTTAACGGAGGAGCGGTAGAGATCTGGGGATGAGGACTGACGTGTCCCATCACCGCTACCACTCGCTGGAGCTTCTGGCCCCAGCCTGTCCTCGGGACCAGGCTGCATGCCCCGGGATTGGGAACAGCCGTTGGACGTTACCGTGCCAGAGCAGAGGCCCTGCGGCTCAAGGGCTCGGTGGGGGATGGAGAGGAGCCCTGGCACGGAG
>NW_008824114.1:210281-210825 GCF_000699105.1 Pygoscelis adeliae | reverse complement strand
GGGGATGAGGACTGACGTGTCCCATCACCGCTACCACTCGCTGGAGCTTCTGGCCCCAGCCTGTCCTCGGGACCAGGCTGCATGCCCCGGGATTGGGAACAGCCGTTGGACTTTACCGTGCCAGAGCAGAGGCCCTGCGGCTCAAGGGCTCAGTGGGGGATGGAGAGGAGCCCTGGCACGGTGTGCGCTGGGCTGCCACGAGCACCGGTCCTCCTGCCTGGCTGCAGCCACCTTAGACGGGAACAGGCGGCCCTGAGCAAATCCCCTGCAGACCTCTCTGCTGGCTGTTTCGTTTCAGCTGCTGAGCCGTAAACCTGGTTTTCCCCCTTCCAGACATCAGTTCGAAGGTGTTGCTGTCCCGAGGGCAGGGGAGAGTAGCCAGAACAAAACGCTGACACCGCGGCTGGACCCGGGCTGTGTGGGCGATGCACGGGGTCCGGAGCTGCGATGCACCCAGAACAGCGATTCGAGACCTCTGTCCCCAGCGCCTGGGGTTTGCAGCCAGGGCTTCCTAGGCAAGCGGCCAAACTCAAGTGGGAACCCA
>NW_008824114.1:202638-209896 GCF_000699105.1 Pygoscelis adeliae | reverse complement strand
CTTGAGAGGGGGAAGCAAGGGGGGGGTGGGGCCAAAGGGGCAAAAAAAGGTCTGCAAACCAAAAAGGGAAGAAAGGAAAAGAAGGGGATTTTTTTTTTTTTTTTTTTTTTGCATGTAGAGTCTGAAATAAATTACCTGTCTCCAAAAACAGTGCATTAGGAGGAATAATCGATTGAACACGCCACAAACTCTTATTTTATGGCTCTGTGAGCCCAACTGGTGCTGGGGAAATAGAGGAAGAGAGAAGCTGTTATACACAACAGAGGGGACACTTCAGGGGGATGATTTTTTTGTCTTTCCTGTTTTCTTTTTTTTTTCCTGTTCCTCTCCTCTCTCATTTTGTGGGTTTTTTTTGTTTCGCTTTTTTTAATCTCCCCTTGGGGACTTTCTCCTTTGTTCTGCTGGGGGGGAAGAGAACTGGATTGTGTTTCTCCTGCTCCTGACTAAAAGAAATGACATCAGCCCAATGTGTTTCAGCATCTCTTCCCTTCTGCACTCCTTACCCCTCCCTGCCCCGAACTGCTTAGTAATTTAGAGGTTAATAAGGGATTATGATTTTTTTTCCCCCTATTTGTGACTATGAAGGATGGAAGCTTGACATGGCGGTGGCAGAGAGGAAGCAGCGGATGCATCCGCCTGCAGAGCATGGGCTGGTTTCTCTCTGCAGCTTGCGGTGGTCCTTGTGGAGCATCCCGAGCCCTCTCTGTACCGCTTCTCCGGCACACCGGGACACCAGCCCATCCACAGGGACAGCTTTCCTGCATCCCTTTGCACCAGGACTACAAACTGCACCTGGAGCTTTCCCTGCTGAGACGGCAGCAAGGCAGGGTCCTCAGATGGTTCAAGGGCCTGGATTATGCATCCCCCATCCAAGAGCCACCTGGACACCTCCCCGTCTCACCGGCGTGTGGGCGAGGAGCCACAGGGAGCCCCAAGACCCTCCACGCTCTCGTGAAGTGGCTGGAACTGGGAGAGGCAGCACGGCGCCAAGGCGGAGAGACAGGAGAACAAAGGGGCAGAAATTAAAAGACAATTTCCAGAGCCAAGAGTAAATATGTGAAAAAGAGCAAGAACGTGACAGCAACCGGGGGAACGTGAGGATTTCTGACAAGTTCCCAGCCTAATAGTGATATTCGCCAGGAGGGTCATTAACTCCCCCAATGGGAGGAGACATTCAGCTTTTTCGGAAGCCCCTGGGTCATTTCCTCAGGTTTTTCTGCCTCCCTGATGCTGCGTTCCAGCATCCCGAGGGGCCGGGTTCGCAGCCGGCTCTGCCCCGAGGGAGTACAGGCTGCAGGAGCAGATAGTCACGCTCCTTTGCCGATTTCCACGTGATTCCCAAGTCCTCTAACAGCCACCTGAGGCTGAAGAGCAAGGTCCTGAGAAAGCAGTGGTGGACCCTCTGGTTCGCAGCGATCCTGGAGAATTCGCAGCTGCAGTAGAAGTGCTAAAAGCAACTGCTAATAGTCAAGGCTGAGGGAAGGACTCCAGCCTCAGGGAAAAGCAGGTCTGGAGCAAGCTTGCTGCCGCTCTCTGTAGGAAGCAGCGATGTGCACTGAGCAAGCCCTGCGTGAAAACGATTTCTTCTGTGGTATTTGTCAGACCACAGATTTTCCCTGTTTGCTCAGTCCAATGGGCCACAAAGTGACCAGATTTCAGGAGAACCAAATGTCAGGCAACATCTCATTATTCAGCTAAACATGGATTTAGGGACACACTCTTGCCCAGTCAGGAAAGTCCATCCTGCTGCCTGTGCAGCAGCAGGGGAGGCAGAAGCACTTGGCTTCCCCAAGGGGACCGCAGCCAGGCAGCTAGCCAACCTTGGCAATGCGTTACAAGTGCCCTAAATCTCACTAGAAGAACACAACCACCTTTTCGGGCCCCAAAACTCAAGGTCACATTGCATACCTGCAGCCAGGTGCCAACCGCAGGTGAGTCAGCAGCTCTGGGAAGATCCCGTGCCTTTACCCGAAGGTGCTCCGCAGGAGACATCATTAACCTTAAGGTTTTAGCCGACTCAATCCCCTGCTTGTGTTATCCATAATTGAAGCTGCACTGAGAAAATAAATCTTGTTCCCCACTAATATGACGGAGGAGCGTGTTAAATTATGTCTCAGTTTATCAAATCATTGCCCAATGCAGCTACCTTCTTTAATAACTTATGATAAAACATGTCATAAAATGATTTGGGAATTAATACCTACTGGATGATGCTGTGACAAACTGCTATAATATGTTTCGCTACAGAAAGGTGCGTGTTCTTGTTTTATTTAAAGAAGCTGCAAGTAGATTTAGTATTCATGTAAATAAGGGGCTGATTGACAGGCGAGGGCTTAAGAGAGCCCGTGGGTGGAAGGAGAATTGCCCTCGCAGCTTTGCCAGCATTACCTTCCAATACTCCCCACTCCCACGCTTTTCCACCAATGCCTGGTGGATACCTGCACCATTTCTGCCCTGTTACGTCCCTTCCTCCCGCTTTTCCCCTTTCCCACACACCTCCCTCCGATAACCTCTGGGATGGCAGTAAATGAGTCCAGCCCCCGCCCGGGACCAGGCAGCCGGGCTCTGGGATTGACCTACTTCATCCTGAAGTCATGTTAATAGCTGGAGGTAGACACCGTGGTTTCCACCTCATCCTCGCTTGGAAGCGTTTACAAGAGGTTTGAGAATCCTTGTCAAAATACAACTGTCGGGAGCCGCCAAAGATGCCAAATGGAAATCGAGAGAGAGGAACAAATAAAAAAAAAGAAGAAAAAACATCCTGTAAAAATATCACTCTATTACACGGGTCGCATTTGATTATCTCCTATGAAAATTGAGTTCTCAGCAGGAGATGTAAATTTTTCACAGTGCAAATCTGCTGTCAGACTCTGCAGGGATTTCCCCGGAGGAGCTCTCATCGCAAGCCCCCTCCTACTCCTTCCTAAACCCATCAGCAGCATCCTAGGGCTCCACAAAGGCGCTTACAGCCACCCCGCACCCTCCCTAGCGCCCAGCACCAACGTGGCACCTCCTGGCAGGGAGAGCAGGGGAAAGCCCTGTCCCAGCAGAGAGGCGGTGTCCAGGCAGCCCACCCCGTGCGGGGCAGCGGGCAGCAAGGTCTCCTGAGCAGCAGCAGCCGCCTCACCCCATCTCCGGGCGCAGGATCGAGAGGGAATATCATGGGGAAAAGAAAACCAAGATGGTTTTTTTCACCTTCCACCAAACTGGAAGTTTTGAGAGTCACATTCAGCTCCTCGCTTAGACACCAGCACCACACAGCCCGTCAGCAATGAGCTGTGAACCGTGTCCACCTTCTTAAGGCAACCCATGCATGATGTCCAAATTGCAGCTGCATCTGTCCTGCTGACCGAGTGACCAGTGTCCCTGTTGTGCATCTACCAACCCCCAAACACCCACACAACTTCCCTCCGTGGGGCCCGTGGGGCTCCCAGCGTCCCACAGGTCCACGGTCAGCTGCTCTCCTGGGCTTTGCAGCCAGCAAACATTAAATGACCCACGGGAGCAGATCCTGCTGCGGAAACCCAGCTCTCCATCTCCAGGACATGGTGCTCACCATCTCTCCTACCAGCGTGGCTCTCAGGAGGAGGATGAAGGCAGGCTGCTGTGGCCAGACAAGCTGCTGCACAGCCCCCCAGGAGCTGCAGCCCCCAGCGCTCCCCGGGGCAGTACTGGCTGCCAGTAGCACCCCTATAAAGTCGCAAAGCAGCTCTCATAATTGACCCCTGTTTTCCCACTCTCATAAATGTCCAAAGCATTTGCATTTTAGACTGAAATTCCCCATGTTTAATCTCTGCCCAAAAGGAGAATGTCTGCGGGGAAAGTCTGAGCAAATTTCCTTCATCCATTTGCAATTTATCAGCAAAAAAAGGGAGAAAACCAACTCTTTTTCTAAAGTAAAAATAGTCTAACCACACTTTTATAAAAAAATCATGGCTAAAGCAAAACAGCAAAAGTTTGTAACTTGAATCCTGGATAGAACCACAAGCTTTACAAGGTTGGGGGGGGGCATGCTTTAAAAATAAATAAATAAAATTTCCCTCATTGTAAACTAAATTAGATAAATACCACAAAACAAATATTGCATGTACTCGAGTCCTCAAACAATCAGTTCAGACCCTGCCCAGTGTCCTGTTTTGTCTTTGTTAGCCATGAAAATTCGGGTAATTGTTCTTGCTGCCAGGATCCTTAGCAGAAACAGCTAGATTTAAGTAAATATTACAGAATATCCATAGGAAACACATTTCAAGTCGATAAGCACAAATATATGTGCTACGAACCTCACTCAACAAGTCGCGTTCATCCACAGGCGACACGGAAACACACAGCGTGACTTACTCACCCAGTAAAGCTGCTTGAATTTCAACTGCCAAATTCTTGAGGTAAATTGCTTACAAATGGGCCCTGAATGGATAAAAGTTACTTGCTACAATCACTCAGTAAAAAAAAAAAAAATATTTTTGAATAATTACTTTAATTAAAATCACACTCTACAGACAATTCATGGGTGAGGAAAACCCCCAAAGCATAGAGTTGCTGAATGGGACAAGCTGTTCGCCCAAGCAGTGGTTTCTCACATGCTTAGAGAGCACCTCCCCGCTGGCAGGAGATCCCATCCACCCACCCATCGAGGACCGACTTCTCCTGCCACCACTGGTGATGCTGCCTATGGCCATTCCCTTTCGGTTTGCATCAAAAAAATCAAGAGAGATACCTGCTACCCTGACCTGCCAGCTTGGATTCATCTCAGCCAGCCACGGAGATCCAACAGAGGTGGTTGCAGCCCAATCTTTTGAGGCTTGAAACTCTCCCCATCTCCTGGCGAGCACCGCGATGGCGGCACATCAGATGGAGGGGGGTAGCTCTGACATCCAGGGCTGTGGGGGAGAATGGGGAAGGGGAAGATCGCCCACCCACTACTGCTGAAGGAGCTGGAGAGAAACCACAATGCTGAAAGAAAAAAAAGGGGAATTCCCAGCACGGTGGCAGGGGAGCAGGAAGCCAGAAGAAATAAAATGCAGCTGGGAAGACAAGGTGACAACAGTGACAGGGGACACCCCTGAGCAACCCCTTTGCTCCCCAGGGGATGTGAGACCTTTCCCCCAGCAGGACACATGGACCACCAGTGCCCCAACAGAGAGGCTTGGCCTGATGGAGCAGGAAGAGGAGCTGCGGGTCCTGCCGGCAGCGATGGGAAAGTGGTGGCTTCTTCCAGGCTGACACACGCTGCGTTCAGCAGAGGACGTAGGATGCAGTTGTGCAACCAGAGCTTGGTGCGATTTGCAAAGTCAGAAATGAGGAAGAAAATCAGGAACATTTTTAACAACTTAATTTGCCAAAAAAACCCTCTCCCCTCTGTTTTTCATCGGGGGAGAGTTTTGAATTTCCATGTACTCGTTTCCTTTCTACATTCCAGTCCCCTCTCTCCGGTCTGTGCGCCGACGCTCATTGCCCAGATGCTCTCACAGCTCGTCTGACACATGCGATGCCTTCCCACAGGAGATGCAGCCCTGCCACCTGCCCCGCTGCCCCTGCCTGTCCCCTCCCTCCTCCTCCATGGCCCTGGGGTGAGGCAGGACTGGGGAGAGTGGGAAAAGGAGGTTTTGAGGGGAGTGAGCTGGGCTCTAGCAAATTCTCCACTCCCTGGGCAGGGTGTGGGTGCTTGTGCCCTGCACATCCCCTCTATGCCCAGTCCCTGGGTGTCAGGAGAGGGTGGGTGCCTGTGGGTAGGAGTGCTGTGAAATGGTGCAGGGGGGGAAGGGAGGGACCCCCAGGCAGGACCCTCAAACCCCACCAAGACCTCATTTCCCCACCGTCGCTTTTCCCTGCACCCAGCCGGTGAGTCCGGTGACCCTCCACGTGCCCCCCCACCCGCCAGCTCCCCCACAGGGGTTCACTTCATCCCTCGTCCCCCCCGAGCCAGGTGGAAAAGGCAGCCAGGGCATCAGCTCCGCAACCCAGCTAGTTTCACAAGAGGACATTTGAGCATTGCCTAAGACCATTTAAAACCTGATATGATCCCATAAACTCTGCCTACCTTAACTTGTATTAAACGGAATTGGCTGAAACTGTGTTGTAACCAAGCTGTAAGTCAGTTCATCTAGCTCCTGCCCTGTCTCTTCTAAATGAGGGCTTAGGGGAAAAAGAGCCATCAAGGAGCTCAAACTAGTAATAACGGTGTTATGTTGCAGTAGAGAAAATTAAAGTTAAACATTAGGGAAACCTTTATAACTCTAACTAGAGTTCAGACAGTGGAACAAGCTGCTCAGGGAGATTGTTGAATTGCTTTCCCCAGAGGTATTCAAGGGTAAGGCTAAGTACATGTACAACAAGGGACTGGCCTGATGCAGAAGACAAAATGGAGCAGGTGAGCTGGTAGAGGTTCCTTCCAGCTGCAATAGCTCTGTGTGATCAGTGCAGGGCCCCTCTGCACTGGAACATCATAAAACATATCCTCATTTTTCACAGCCTCTTGCACAGAAATGCGCCCGCAGAGGACTTCCCAGTGCTAAGTGACACAGAAACAAGGCTCCGGCACTGCGAGTACTAAGTGGCCGGTGCTCAGGAACTCAAGAGGGCTGCAGGAAATGTAAAAGGTCAGAACAAAGAAATCCGTAAGTAACGTGTGTCTAGGGAAATTGCTGGATGACCGGAACGCCTCCAGGAGAACTTTAAACCTCTCCGTCCAGAAGGCTGCACTGCTGGGCCAGCGGAAGCAGAACCAGCAACCCGGCATTTGAACCGCCGAAGGTTTTCTCACGAAAGAACTTTGACAAATATGTAGTCCATCTGCCTTCCCGCCTCTTTGTTTATAAGCTGCAAATACACAGCGCAGGCAGAGGTCTGCCGGAGCCCAGGCTGCAGAGGCGGTCTGTCGGGTCTCAGAGGGTCTCTGCTCCTCCGGCCACAGGACAGGTCACCCCTCCCTCGAGTGCCACCTGCTTCTGGTGCCGGCGAGAGCCATTTCTGGTGATGGGCTGCTCCGTCTGTTGGGCCGGAGGACGTGGGAAGCCCCCCCCTCACCTCCGCAGTGGCTCCGGGCGCAGAGCCGGGGTGCTGGTTCCCCCATAAAGCCCCAGTGGGCTGCCACGTCGTGCCGAGCAGGGGCATGCCTCACTGCAACACCCAAAAAAGTCCTTCAGCTAGAGAGAGAGAAAAGAAGAGGAAGGATAAAAGGATGCTTCCCAGAAACTCACCCAGGAGGCGTGAGCACGGGTTGGGGAGCTCCCGGCAGCCGGCTGGGGGCGCCGGGCGGGGG
>NW_008824114.1:197144-202544 GCF_000699105.1 Pygoscelis adeliae | reverse complement strand
GGGGGGGGGGGAAGAGGCTGGAACCAGCAGATAATCTCTCAATCAGCCCTAAGCTAATTTGTAAGGCATTACTGAAATGTCGACTGTACATATGTTAGTGTTAAGTCAAGTGGAAGGTATGCTCAAAATGTGATAAAGAAGTGGCTCAAGGAAAGAGGAGGAGCATGGCAGATAAAGAGAAGGACTCAGGGCCACGCCGTGCCATGACTGCAAGTGCCCGCTGACAACGTGATGGGGGATCCTACTCAGGGATGCGGTCGGGATGTCTCTCATTCCTTTGCTGTCCCCGGCACGAGCAAACCCATGGGGGATCCTTGGACATTGATGTTTGCCCAATTTCTCCTGAAATTTCACCCACAGAGAAGCGTAAGGGACAGCTGAGATAAGTGAAGCGCGGCACAAGTTTGCAAGCAAACAGGGGTACAGCTGAGGTTTTCTCTTTCACGTTGCTTTGGGGTATTTCTTCCACTGTGACCTCCCTGGTCCCTGACATCCCCAGCACAGCTGGACAAACCAGTGGGCTGAGCCAGGGCGCTCTGCATCCATTCCCCCTCACCGTGGCCGTACAGGAGCCCTCTTCTTGGATTTATCCCAGTGCCGCGGCTTTGAAATTCTGGGAGAGAGATAGGAGAGAAGGCTTTGCCTGGCCAGCAGATCCCTCCCAGGACTTCAAAGCCTCTTGGATTCATCCCAAAACAAAATAAGATTTCTTTAATTTTCCAGCAGGATAGGGGGAGAAGCCTCCCTGCCAATCTCTGCTGAACGCCTTTGCAGATCCAGCAAGCTGGGCAGCTGTGTGCTCCCCTCTCCCGGCACCTCAGAAGGGGAAAGTACATCGTCTCCTCCTACCTCTGCTAAAAGCAGACACAGAAGATTGAATGCCAGAAAGATTGGCAGCAGGAAGCTGGATTTCTTCTTCATTCCAGCAATTTGATATATACACGTGCAGCCTGACTTCGATTTCGGTAGCGCCGGGATCCAGAGGTGGGTGTGCAGCCCAGCTTCCAGCTGCTACAGAGGCAGGAGAGCGCTTGTGTTTAATGGCTGTCATATTAGCAGTTGCTATTTAATATTTGATGTTTAGTCTGGTTTGTCTGCTTTTCCCTTTAGGATCCAGTCTATTCCAAACAAACAGAGCCAAAACAGGCTTAGAGAGGAATCAGGTTCAAAGATAGACACAAATTGATTTCAGACTGGCCAGGCAGCTAACGCGCCTTCCCACCCGAAAGCGGGGTTCAGCTTCTGGCTGGCGTCGACTGCTGCTGGGATCCTCAGACATCTGCAGTGCTGCTGCAGGGGACAGAGGGCTCTGGCAGATGGGGGACCAGGCTCTGAGTCCAAGATCTGGGATGTTTCACCTCTCTGTCTGAAGATTCATGGCCCTAAAGAGGTACCAGATGGAGCCGCCGGTGGGAAAGGTCTCGCTTGCCTTATCCTACCTTTGGGACGGAGTGACAGCCACCCAGCTTGGGGAACTCCAGTGGAGCCTGCTCCCTGCCAACAGCCACAGATACACACTCCTGCAGAAGAATCACCACTGTCAGGGATTTCCTCCAATTTTTAGAAACTATCTTTGAAAAAAAAAACAAACCAAACCACAATCCCAGTGTCACCAGCATCTCCTTGGCAAGGTGTGGAGGTGTAACATTAGTGTGCGTTTTACAGTTCGTGAGCTACAGACAGCTGGAAAAATAGTTAACGTTCCTGTTTTACATGCTTCAGCCTGGTTTTGCAGGGAACAGGTCTAGCAGCTGAACTCTGCCAAAACAGGCAACTGCAGGTATTTAACTTAAGAATGAGATTTGGACCATGATGCACCAAGGTCTCTGAGGTTTCTTGACGCAGTGGAAATCACAGGGAGGATCTGGTCTCAGTAGGCTCAGCTTTAGGGAATAGATGAATCTAGTGCTTCATGGTTTAGAGTATGACATGGGAAATGGCACAAGTAGGAGCAAATACATGGATTTAGGGGGCTCCTGGACAAGGTTACCTTTTGGCTCCTAGGCTAAACTACCCCTTGCTGCTGCTAAAATGGAGCATCTGTGAAAAAATAAAGGACAAGAACAAGGGTAGATGTGCAGCATGGAAGGGACTTATCCACCGTCTGGGCCCTTTCTGCCCCCCCCGGTGTGGAGCGGGCACCCACAGCTGCCTCCCCAGCTCATACCCCGGGATGCCCCGGGGCTCCCCGTGCCGCTGGCCGTGGGAAAGCAGCCTTGCTCTTCCCAGGGCACAGGGCCTCAGCCCAAACGCGCGCATCCTACAGTGGAGTGGGACACATCCCATCCAGGAAATAGACACCAGCCATTCACAGATCTGCTCGGCCCCCTCTTTCCTACCCCTGCCTCCACGGACCCCGGGGGAAGAGAGAGGCAGACTTATTTTTTCTTGCCTAGAAGAAGAGCAGGGTAACCCTAAAGTGACCCCAGATGCCTGCGCTGACCTCCTCACCCAGCGAGCCTTCCAGAGCTGCTGTTAACCAAGAGCTCTGCAGCCAAGGCCAGACACCCGGGAGCCGGGGGTGGCTGGGGGAGGATTAGGAGCCAAAATACTCCGATTCCTCCGGCGGTAACAATGCAGCAGGGACGCAACCGGCCACTGGGCTCCTCCGGAGCACGAGTCCCGGGAGCTGTGCCGAGCCTCACCCTGCAGTGTCACCACTGCCTCGGGGCTCAGATGGGGGACAGCTGTGCGGGCAGCAGGCTCTGTGCTAAACACGAGGCTTTTCGGCTGATCAGCCATCTCCAAGCGCCTCAGCCAGCTCTGACTTGAAATGCAAAATCCATCTGGCCCCTGGCTCTCAGGACAGATCAGGTAGGATGGGTATGTGATTTTTTGGTCTGATCCAGTGAACTGGCTGCCCTTAGTGCTGAGGAAGAGGGTAGGGGAGTCTGAGGCACAAGGCACTTTCTCACCCGCTCTCTGTACACGTAAGCGATTTGTGCTTCTAGAGGTGACGCCCAAAGCAAGGCGGGAGGGAAGCCGAGGACCATGGTGCTTTGGGCAGCAGAGTCAGGGGCATCTCCTTCAGATGACAGATCCACTGCGGTGGCACTGTGGTCTCAGCTGCTTGTCCCAGTGTTCCTTGTGAGTCAGGCTGGGGAACTGATCCAGCTGAAAATAGTCCTGGTTAAAAAAAAAAAAAAAAGGATTTGGTGAGATCAAGTGCCTGAACCAGCTCACAGCTTGTCTGCTCACTCCTGTTGCTGCAGGGAACCAGGAGAGAGAGGGGCTGGGGAAAAGAAATAGATGGGACCGGTGCTTGCAGCGAGAAGCGTGCCAGACATGCGTGAGCACAGATCTGGGCCCTCTGGATTTTAGCTTTGGCTCCTGCTCGCCTGCTCTGGGCAGTGCTTTCACAGCCTTCGGTGGAGATGGAGATGACCTACCTGGTGAACTGCAGATGTTCAGCAGCCTCCGGCGCAGGCTATGGCAGGGGACGCCTCCAGCCCAGCACCTTCACGCCTGTCACCGCCGCCAGCCCCATGAGGACACAGCAAAAGGAGAAGGCATGGGGGGGGGGGGTTGAATTTGTTATTAATATCAAACATATGGGCGAACAATGTTCCTCAAGCAATATCACAGGACCAATCAAAACCACAGCGTGGACAAACAGTGCAAAGAGCCCTAGAAGGCTTCAGAACCTGGTTTAAAAAAAATTAAACTAGGAAGCAACAGTACATTTCAGACAAGGAAGGGATATGTTTAATTTCCAGTTTATGAAGCCCATTTTATTTATTTATGATTATGTTCCAGTGTTTAGCTTATATACAAAGTAATGACTCATTTCTGAAGTAGCTACAAGTCATATCTGGAATAGTACATTTCCTCCACGAGGAAATGAGAAAAAACAGTAGTCCTTTTTGTCCCATCATCTGAGCATCAGAGGAGAAGAGTTTGACGTTTGCATCAGAAGATTTCCCTTGCCTCCATACCTCCTCGCTGCGGAAACAGTCTGTCCTCCAGGGTAGGAAACTCCTGTGTTGTTGACTAACTGCACCGGGGAAAAAAATGTGTCAGCAGTAAAGTTTGGCTTCTGAGCATTAAGGCTACAAAGCAGTCCCTTGACACAGCACCAGCCGTGCCATAAATGGGGCATAATAGAGATTTCAGTGTGGAGCAGGCAGGTTTTGCTGGAGTGGACCAAGTCCGCAGCCTCTGTTGGGCCCGGGTCTGCACCAGGCAGGTCACAGTGCTGGTCTGTCTGCGTTGGCACCGTGTGAACAGGGACATTTTGACGTTTGCATCAGAAGATTTCCCTTGCCTCCATACCTCCTCGCTGCGGAAACAGTCTGTCCTCCAGGGTAGGAAACTCCTGTGTTGTTGACTAACTGCACCGGGGAAAAAATGTGTCAGCAGTAAAGTTTGGCTTCTGAGCATTAAGGCTACAAAGCAGTCCCTTGACACAGCACCAGCCGTGCCATAAATGGGGCATAATAGAGATTTCAGTGTGGAGCAGGCAGGTTTTGCTGGAGTGGACCAAGTCCGCAGCCTCTGTTGGGCCCGGGTCTGCACCAGGCAGGTCACAGTGCTGGTCTGTCTGCGTTGGCACCGTGTGAACAGGGACATGCCCCATCGCTGCCCCATGCCCGGGTTCACACACGACACACTCCAGTGCTTTGCTGCCCTGCAGCCTCAATGCAGTCCTTGTCTACAGGCTTTTGAATTTGCCCCTTTGGTTGCAACAATTAATCACATGATTTTCCTGCCAATTAAACTTTTCCATTATGAAAAATAATATTTTAATGAAAAAAAATTAGGTCCTGTCACAAATGATTTTTCTCCCCTCTTATGCCACAACCCAAGGTCCGGTGCATGTCCCGGGGCGATGGGATTCACTGGGCTGAGCCCTCTCTTCTCACAGCCTTGTTTCCACCTCTTTTACTGTCTCCGTAGAATGGCCCGCATGCCCCAGACGGGAGGAGGACATCGCAGAAAGGACATCCCAGCACAGATTGCTGAGCCACCCCTGCAAGCATTATTTTCCCCCCAAATGCAAAGCAAGGGAGCCAGCAGCACTATCCCCCCACGCCAGCACCCCCATCAGTGACGTCCCAGGGCAGGGAGGTGGGCTCAGAGACCCTGAGCATGGCTTGGCCCACTCTCCACCACGGGGCATCACCAGGAGGTTGCGAAAGAGTCAGTGCTCCCACCCCACCTTGGCCAGGTCCCAGCTCCGGGGGTCCCGGCGGCCCGGACCCCATCGCCGCTCGCCCCAGGGTGGGAGGGAGCCGTGCGAAGCCTCTGGAGGAAGCGCAATCAGGTTGCTATTTCAGGCCTGTTATCTCAGCTCTGCTACAGGCTTCCTGATAATTCCCTGAATTAGCCGGGCAGCTTTGTTCTCGAGTGTTTTTGTCAGATATCTTGGACTACACCGCGGGGAAGGGGGGTGGGATGGGA
>NW_008824114.1:195793-197090 GCF_000699105.1 Pygoscelis adeliae | reverse complement strand
GTTTACAAGTTCCCAGGCAGGAACTACAAGGCTAATTAATTTCTCATTAAGGAAGAAGTTGAAGGATAAAGAAGCATAAAACCAGAGCTTTGGGAGATGCTGTGGAGTCCAAAGACATGCATACATGCCTTTCCCTTTCATCCATGAGAATGAGGCCCCTTTCATACAGCAAACACCTTGTTTTCTGGTTCTCCCTTTTATCACGAACACTCTGCCTTCCCAGAGACCTCCTCTTCACCACCTGCTTTAGGGGCTGCGGAGCAGGGCAAACCGTGAATCACTGCAGCCCCACAGGTCAGGCAAAACCAAAGGATTTCTGGAAAAAGCACAGTCAGAGTCCCAGGTGACATGGTGACAGCAGCTGGGATCCCATCCTGGAATTCCCAGGATGGATTCCCATCCCTGGAAACATTCAAGGTCAGATTGGATGGGGCTCTGAGCAACCTGATCTAGTGAGGATGTCCCTGCTTGTTGCAGGGGGGTTGGACTAGGTGACCTTTAAAGGTCCCTTCCAACCCAAACCATTCTATGATCCACATCTCTGGCACCACTACAGCTGCATCCATCCCCTGCCCATGGCCAGAGCAAGGCTTCACCCAGCCCCATCCTTCCCTGCTGCAACACGTGAAATGGAGGGTACCACGAGAAAAAAACCTGGTATTGCTGCTCCACCCCTGCAGAGAGCTGAGGACCCTTCCCAGGAGGTGTCATCCCGGTCTCTGTCGCTATTATAAAGATGGAAGAGCTCCACAAACCTTGTACAACTTTCACGAGAAATATCTGCTCGGGTTTGCACTTGAGTCCCCCCGTGCTGTGCTGGTCCCTTGGGGGCTGTGTTGACCCCAGGGTGGTTTCCTTGGGTGAGCTGGGGTGTCTTGCAAGGGCACTGGCAAACGGGGTGGGAAATGACTCAAGTAAAAGCAGGTACATCCTTGTTGCTGGACAGGGAAGATTTGGGTGCTAAAACAGCACCCAGAGGTCTTGAAGTCTGGATCTCATTTTAGGTGAGATCATTTTATGGCCTCACGGGAAGATCAAAGCCCAGGGTGAGCAGACCTCAGCCCCCTCCCGCCAGCCCTGGGACCTGGCCAGGCCACCACGAACTGCACCGCAAGCAGCCTCCAAAGCCGGTGTAAGGACGGGCTACCCGGCAGGCAGCAAAGCCCCAACCCACCCAGCCCCAGGGGCTGGCCCCTGCCCAAGCCGACCACCCCATCTTGTCTGGGAAAAAAGGAACTCTTTGCCAAGGTTTTATTTCGCCTTTCTGTTGCAAATCCTCCATAAACAACCCAGGACC
>NW_008824114.1:185806-195739 GCF_000699105.1 Pygoscelis adeliae | reverse complement strand
CATCTTTCTTCTAGATGGGATTTACCTCATGCCATAGATTTTAAGTACTGTGAAAACTGGCCCACTTCGCTGTGTTCAACAGACTGTGTATTTTATAAGATACCTTGTCTCAAGCGCATTAACTAAGCAAACATTACATTTTATCAAGCAAATAACGAATGAGAGGATAACGGATATATGTTTCTTACCTACGCTTCTTGGAACACAAGTGGGGAAAGCGGGTGTTTCCTGAAGACGGCAGGGCCGTGAGGAGCTGTCGGTGGCGGAGGTCTCCCGGGACCGTGGTGGGGATTGGTGGCCATGGGAGCACTGGGGAGCCCCTGGCTGCCCGGTGGGGTGGAGTAGCATCCATCTCTAGGGCTGGGGGGCTGCATGGTGAGATGGGGTGCAGCCAGCGCTGAGCAGAAGGGAGGACTACGGGGCTTTCTCCTTCCCATCGGCCCCAGCCCCCGAAGCTCATGAGCGCATATGCAGAACTCATGAAACAATTTCTTCTCTCTCATTTACAGAAGGTTTTTTTTCCCAGCTTGGAATTCAGTTAGCTGCAGTTTTCATGCACAAAGTGCCTGAATTGGCCGGAGTTCGGAGCGGTCCAGCCCTTCCCCGCTCCCCCAAGGTGCTGGGGGAAATCACACAGTTCATTTTTTCTGGCTGCAGAACGCCTTTTCCTTTGCATTCTTCATCTCTCAGGTACTTAATCACCATGTTTCCTATTCACATGTCTGGTCATTTCACTTGTGTCAGGGCTCCTTAACTAAGAAATATCAAGATGTTTTCACCCTAGAAAGCTGAGAAGCATATAATTAGCCACCCAGGTAATAAATTACCTGTGCTGGCGACAACCCACTGGGGGAACCTTTATTCTCCATCTCATCCTATTATGCTGAGCCAATTTAGCACATCTGTAGTTGTTTTAAAATAGTAATTTAGATGGAATCATAGCAAAAGGAAGCTTATTAACAACTTAGCTGCCAAGAGAAAGATGGAAGGGACAGAGGCTGCCATGGAGGAAGACATTTGTTTCCTCGCTGGAGGACAATGTTTCAGGGGAAGACAAACCTTGCTTGTGCCTCCGGCCCCTTCGCTTGGAGTGCAGCATGGGAGCAGGGAAGCTCCACACTCCCCGCTCCAGCCTGCCCTGGAGCCCCCAGACGAGCTGCTGTTTTAACCCCAACAGCCAGGGCTGGGGGACCTGCCACGATGCTGGGGTGGGGAACTGCACAGGCATTTGGCCATCGCATGACTCATGTCTTCTGCATGTGGGAGAGGACCTGGAGATGCTGACTCCCTCAGCCATTACATTGCTGAGCCCTGGACAGCCCCATGACCCCCACACACAGCCCCCATCACCCTCGCTGGCTTACCATGAGGACGAATGCAGGACAGCGGTGATATTTAGCTGTTGAGGCTTCCCAAGGTCCCCAGCTGGCAGAGCTGTTCCCCAAGGCTGTTAGCGCATGGTCCCCAGCTGCAGCACCTCGGGGCTTTGCTCCTTCGGAGACCTTCCAAGCCTGGCACTGCTGTGTGGGGCACCAGGCTCTGCAGGTGAGAATTGCAGTGGACAGCTGAGACCTCAGGCCACTGGCCAACTGCAAAGCACCAAAGAGCAACTGCTGGGAAGAAAAGAGCAGCTCCAGCCTGCAGGCAGAAGAGAGAATTAATATCAGTGCATGTGTAAATAAAAGCAGCCAGTTTCTGCCTCCGTGCTGCAGAGCTGTAATCCCAGTGCAACCGTCTAGGTCAGTGTTTGTAATGAGATCGCATTCTCCAAGCTCCCATGTAACAGCCTCAAACACAGAATCAGTGAAGCGCATTCAGCAGAGCCAGTGTCTGCTCAGATGGGCACTTTGTCAGCCAGCACCCTTACCTAATGCACCCTCTGCATCATTTCAGCGAGACTTGCTTTGACTGCTCCATCATGATCAACAGGAGGGTTTGCTCAGCAGTAGCTCAGGTTCCCAGCACCGGCCACTGATGCCAAGTGCAAACCAAGGGATTTGTGCCTTGGCACCATCTGCTGAGTAGATGAACCGTTCATTTCACCAAGCAAGCCTTACCTCCTTCCTCCTCATTCTCTTCACTATTCATCATCCAAGCCCTGTGTTAGACACCCTCCGTCTTTGTTGCAATGGCCAGGACTCTCTCAAGAGCTGCACAAGAGCTCCCCACTTCAGAGAGGAACAAGCGTGCTGCTGTGAAACTTCCCCATCCCACCTTCAGTTTGAAATTCATTCCCTCCCCATGCTGCTATGGGACATTTCACAGTTATGGTAAGATGAGGGGGAACACATCATTTTTTTAGCTTGGAATAAGAGAAGAGCCCTCAGCTCCACTTTGAATCCCAAGCAGATGTTCATCTGGACATCACCACCCTCACGTGCACCCACACCAGTGAACGAAGTGGGCTAGAGACCTTTCTTGGCCTCTGAGGCCCCTTCCACAGCTCAGCCCATCCACAAACAGCTGAGCTCTTATCCTCCTGAGCAAGGCGGCTGCATCCATCTCCTTTGGGAATGCGCTCACCTCTGAGCTGTGCCTATACAGAACCTGAGGTTTCCCCACCAGCAGGGTGAGCTAGGCATGGGGACACCACCACCACAGCAGAGGGCCATGGGCCAGTACCCTGGGGCTGTCTATGCAGCCAGAGCACCCAGGTCTCTCCGAGACTTGCAAAGTGCCCGTGCTCCTCAGCAGAGGGGCTGCAGCCACACTTGCAACTGAGACCCACGAGGCTCAGGGTCTGGTCGAGGGCAGCAGGATGTGGAAAAGCAGGTCTGGCAGAGGGAGCACTGCCCGCCTGCACACCAGTCCATCCAGGGGCGCTGGGAGCATTGGAAAACATGCCTGAGTCCCCCCTCCTGCCCCCCTGCTGGCTCCAACCAGGCCCCCTGGTAGGAGAGCTCAGGCACCCTGCAAGAGGCTGCTCCCGTGGCCCTTTTCCAACAGGACAGTTAATCCTAGCCTGACTCCTTGCAACAAGGACCAAAACCCACATGAAAAAGACTTTTTCCAATTTCCTTCCTCGTCTGGCAGCCTGGAGAGCACATCTACTTTGGATAAAGCATCCTGGCATTTCCTCTGCCATCGCCTAACCACCGATTGCTGCTTCAGCTCCCTCCCTGCCTCTGCTTGCCGCTGCTGGAAGCTCACCTGTGCAGGAGGACCTGGCCTGGACCCGCATTGGCCCTTCCAGATAAATGGGCTATTGGTCACTGCTCAGAGCAGTCAGGGCTCTGAACTTCGTGCATCCTCCCAAGGCCACATACTGTTGGGTTTTTTTTCTTCAAAACCAAACCTTAGCATCTTTTAGTAAACAAGGAATAAAAAGGATTTGCAAAATATTTCACTGTAGCCCTCTCCAGAGCACTGCTATAAGTTGGCATAGCCCGGCCACTGCTGCAGATTACTTTTATAAAGAGATCCCCCATGCCATGGAAATTGGATCATCCCCAGCTGGTAGCCTGACCATGAACTGGTTCCTGGCTTGCTGGAACACTTGGGCTTAGGGAGAGCTTGGAGGTTGTGAGGGTGAGCAGCAGATTTGCCTAAAAAAGGCAGAGCAAAGCACATGAGAGGAAGCTGTTCCCTGCAGTTTTATTTTTCCTTTCTTATTTACACAGGTTTTTCAAGCTCCGCTCTCATATTTTTGCCCTTTGCAAATGGAAAAGAGTAACACAACATGCCAAAGTCCTGACCCTGAATAACTGTGTGCAATATCCCTCTACATCAACTCACCAAGCCCGTATCCAGTTAATCAGCTCCTGGAAAACCAGGTCACGCACGAACATCTACTCTTTAGGCTCCAAAGAAGATTTTTTCCATACATTTAGAGGCCAGCAATGCCTCTCTCCCATTTAATTCAGATGCCTCAGCTGTGTGCATATCTGTGGAGCGAGGCCCCATGCAGAGGACAAGCTGTGTCTGAAGCCTCCAGAAGCTCACCTCCCATCCCAGAGGTGCCCATCTTACCGACTGGCACTCCCGCTCTCTCCTCTGGCCAGATGGCTCACTGCAGCAGACTGTTGTCAAATTACCACTTTCTGGAACTGCTCAATGTATCATTTGCCTTATGCTTTCATTGAACAGATCATTGATCCCACTTTTTCCTCATTGTCTTTGATTATCCGAGGACATCCCATTCGCTGCCTCATACAGAGTTCCCAAGAGGATCCCACCCCTTCCACACACAAAACCAAAGCAAACGTCCTCTCGTTTTTCAGAAGTCTGGATCCGTCCCTCTGATAAATCATTCCTCTGTATCCACATTTCACTAAAGGATGGGCAGTGGAGGAATGGCTGTGGGTTTAGTCAACTGTAGATTCATGAAAACAGGAAAAAAAAAATCTACTTGCCTCAAACATTAGTTAGCAAATCAAATTACTCTCCACTTCATCTATATTATTTAGGCTTAATTGTATTACTGGGGCTGTAATACAGTGAAAATACAATTATTGGCAGAGAGATTGCAAGAATGGCAAATTTAGGAAAGCAGGAAGAAAGGGCGTTTGGCTGGTATTGATGAAGAAGGGGATGAGAGCTACCCTGTGCTGAGACAAAGACTTTCCTCCTGCAGGGATTCCAGTTCATATCCTAAATTAGGTTGCAGCTGATGCGAGCTGAAGGATCTCCCTAGTCACCAGATTGTATCTGATATTACTAAGCTGCTGCACAACCATCAGTGATTTGGATGCTGCAGAGGACCCAAGTGAGGACGGGGTTTGTTTTACCCGTCGGAGGCTCTATCGAACACCTCGCTTAGCAGGCCAATAAACATCCTGCTCTTTTACAGCGTGCTGAGGACCAGGAAATGTGCCGATCACTCTTCCACGTACAGCTATTGACCGTACCATTGATTTTACCATCCTAAGCACCATCGCACAAACCTTTCTGTCTGCACAGTCATTACCCTGGGGGAGAGTCTTCGTTACTTACCGCTGCTCAGACGCCAGCAAGCCCGGGGCTGGTTCCTGCTCCTCCTGCAGTTACCCACGGGATTGGCACGCTCCATGCCACCTCAGTGAACAAACTGCCTGCCAAGGAGCAACACGGGTTTACAGTGGAAGAGGGTTTTGGCCCTCAGACCCGCCCAACACGGTGCTTGTGACAGCGGCTGCGAGACTCTGCTAAAGCCAAGAGAGAATTTCCTGTTCAGAAGTTTAAAGACAAGTAAGACTCAGAATAATTAAAATCCCTTCTGCAACGCCATTAAATATAAATACAAATGATGTTAATATCTCTGGTTACTACAAGAGCATTCCCAAGCACCCTCTAATTGTCTAATTAAATCACTAAGGGCTTAGGTTAGTGACAACGTAATCCTTAATAGTGCCTTGCTTGTACATTTATATAAGGTACTGTACAAGATGGTTGTTTATCTAATTAATCCCCAAGGTCAAATTCAGAGCTGGTGTGCAAGGTAATGTAATTTAGGTCCCCTGCATTTTGTCAGGCTTGCTTAGACCTACTTACTCCCATTTGCGGCACCGAAGGAGGCGAAGCAATGCAGCGCACGTGCCGTGGAGCAGGAGGGCAGCCTCAGAGCATGTTCAAGGAGGAGAGATGTCATCTTCTCTGCCCTGCTCTCGTCCGGGCGTTCCCCTTCTCCGGGCTGCTGCTGTCCTTGCAACGGGACACCAGGGTGGTCTGTAAGGGGAAGGGGCAAGCAGCCCATGGTGCGGATCAGGGCAGATGTCCCAAGCCAAAGGAGGGGTTGAGGGGTCACAGACCCATCTCAGGAGCCTGTCACCTGCCGACTTGCTGCATGGACAGAGCATGCCGCGCTGCATTGCTCGTGCGTATGATGGTGATCTGGGGTAGATGGAGAACTTTGTCCTGCAGGACAGTTGAGAGCGGGAGCAGAAATTGTCTTCCAGAATAAGCTGGAGAGGATGAAGCCTCTCCTGCTCACATCCCCTCCCACAGCAGGACCCCAGGGTGCCTGAGCCCCAAACCCCAGAAAGCAGGGGGCCGGGAGGGGTCACCTGAGGAGGAGGAGGAGAGCCCCTCGTCGCCTCCCCGGCCATGGGCAGTGCACAGGCAGGGAGCAGGGCTCAGCAGAGCTGCCCACGGTGCTGTGGCTGCTCCAGGGGTGAGGTAAGATTTAAAGAGCAGGCAGGAGCAGAGGGCAAGGGAACGTCCGAGACCAGCTCCCCGCCCCACTTTGAAGCATACCAGCTCGTGCTGCTCCCGCTCCCAAACACCCCTCTCACCAGATGAAGGGAGGCTCTAACGCCACTCATCACAAATGCCAAAAGAGAGGCAACTTTTCTTTTATTTCCCTCCCTTTGAAATTATGATTTCCACCCCCCTTCTAATGTTGGATCAGACAACGTTGATCGCTTTGGATAGTAACCATTCGGTCTGAATTCCTGGGCAGGCTGTCAAGTTGTCACAGATCGTCCATGTGCAGCGAGTGGATGGTGCTCCATTGTCCACAAATCAGGAACAGATGTGAACATCCTGACAGCCACGGGCTCCTGCTGCAGCCTGCTGCCGCCAAAATAAAAGAGAAGCCGAACTCCCAGAGACGTGGCGATTGCTTCCCCCCCTCCCCACCCCATTTCTCACAATGAAATATGCAAAATGTTAAGAACAATGGGCATGTTATGAATAAAGATGTGCAGCTGGGCAAATAATAACCCCTTCCCAATCGATGCCAGCCTTGACCCCCAAATCATCCCCAAACTGGGCTGGCAGCCCTGCTGGAAAACCCACCCCAGGAGAGGGGAAGGGAAGCTCCTTCCCCCCATACCCTCCTAGGTAAAGGGCAGTATTTCCAGCACGTGCATAGAGCACCAAATTCAACACAGTCCTAATCCTGGCTGAACCCTGGGAGCAGCTATAACAAGTTTAACAAACAAGCCTGGCACGGTGCTGCTAGCCTCTCTCCTGAGAAGTAACTTACGGTCCCAGGAGCCCTGCTAGGAGACCTTTAAGAAGACTAGTTCAAACGTCTGGCCCTATCCAGCGTGAGTCACTGACTCAAAACTTGGCCCAATATAAATGTAGCTCTGCCGATGCTTTTAAGAGCTGTGGTGCCAGGGCTGTGTCTTCATTTCCACGGTCGGGGTGTATAATTCCCTCTTACATTCCTGGGTTTTCTGCTTTCTTTTCATTTGCACTGTTGTAAATTAGTGTTCGCTCCACCGAGATCTGTAGCAATGTAAACACTCTATTTGCAAGAAGAGGGCTGGCCTTTTTAAAAACTTCAACTGGTATCTTTTACCAGGACATGTAAAGCGGAGAGCAGATTTCCGCTTATATTTGTTGTATTTCAAACAGAAGCAAATGTTTATAGCCAGGCTGTAAACCACGATAATGTGGGACAGATACTTTACAGAAGCCGCACTCATAGACAAAGGAAAAGTAGAACCCGTGGGTTAGCTTGAAAGTTTGGCTTGCCTCTGCAACGCTGCTCCCACTTTAGACGCACTTACCGAGCATCAGTCACATCCCACACATTTATAAAATTACACACGCACTGAAGTCATGCACCGACAAAAATACACATGCACTGAGTCACACTTCTGTGAAATTTAATTTGCGTCCGGTCCCACATTTATGCAATTTCACACACTCACGAATGGAGATCCTGGCAGCACAGAACCCATCGCACAGGAGCTGGAGCAGACCTCTCCGTGCCACTTGCACCTCATGCATTTCCAACACTTAACTTCAAGCATCACCTCTACGAAACAGGGTGCACACGTACTCCTGCCTCACCCAAACAGGCGTCAAGACCAATCAGGAGATGGCAAGATCTTGCAGCCATCCCCCGGTTCCTGAGAGATGGACACAGTTCTCCATCAAGCACTAGAAAGCACCAGCACCCCTCACACCTTGAGCTGGCGCCTCCCTAATTCCTGCCGTCTTTGAGACCTTCCCTGACAAACAGTTTCGGTGACCCAGGAATGTTATCTTAGTAAATCAAAAACGTAAACATTTAGGTTCAGGTCTGTGCTGAATGGATTTGAAAATGAGTTATGGTAGGAACCCGGCGAGGAGTCTGAGTTTGGCTTGGCAGTTGCCTCCTTTGCCTGGAACCTGCTTTTCAAGATTAAATACGATACTCTGCAATACATCCAAAATGTCAATTACTCCAAGTCTCTCAGGTTTGCAATTACAGAATGCAAGTCATGTTCAGCATTTTATGAAACTGCTTTTTTTGGCATGGACCATCTTTCTCTTATTGTAAAAAATAACTTTCAAATCAAAGCATTAAATCAAGGCACATAGGCTAGGAAGGGATGCTGGGCTGAGCCTGTGCTGTAAACTCTTCCAGCGCCGTAACTGGAAGGGAGATGAACGAGCCGGTTTCTGGTCGGGGGAAAAAGAGCACCGAGTGGCAAATCAGGGAGAAAGAATGTGGAACCGTCTCGGCTGAGGAACGCCTAATCCCACCATCACGGACTTAAATCCCACAATCGCCTTGTTATAACCCCCCACAGGGCAGGGGGAAGCGAGCCTTGAGAAAACACCTCTCCCATCCCACTGGAATCCGAAAAGTACTGTCATGGCTTGGGTTTTAGCGTACTACAGCAGCAGCTGCAGGCAATTTCTTTCAGGCTTTTCCAAGCTTTAGGTCTCCGCTGCCAAAGGCACTCTGACCCCTTTCTTCCTCCGCATCTGTAGGGCGGGGAGGTGAGCACGATGAATTTGGGAACGCTGACCCGACCTTGTACTTACAGCACTGAGCTGGGGCAGGACACTTGTTTGCAAGTGGTTGCATCCTTCAAGCTCTTGATGAGCTGGGAGCAAGGCATGCTTCCCCGTGAAGGTCAGGCACCGCTTCATACAGACACTGCCTGTATTGTAAAGAAAAGGCGAATTCCCTGGCAAAGTTGTGATTAGAAGGGAGTGTATTTGTCTCTGAATGGGTGAGTCGGCTTTACGGGGAATCACCTTCTTTCTATTGTGATTTTACTTGCAGCTTCCCAGCCTTTCAAGTCCCATAAGATCCTCCAAGGTCAGGGGAAGCCCTCAGCGCTGGATCTTTAAAGATGCTTTAATTTGTGTCACTCCTAAACAGAAAAGCCAGCAGACCTGGTAAGACCTGTGCTTCAGGAGGCACCTCGGCCAGACATGCTGTCAACCTCATCCAGGTTTTAATGAGAGTACGGACGCTGCCACCCACCCCGCCTCCCAGCAGCCTGACCCGATTCCTGGCTGGGCAGAAGATTTCCCTCCTGCTCTGGTTTCAGTCCTGTTGATGTTCCTCTGCCTCAGCCGCTAACGCCCTGTTGCTGCACGGGGTTAAGCCTGGGAGGCTCCACGCCAGGGCTGGGCGCAGCCATCCCAGGCTCCGGATAAGCACTTTTTCATCTGTGCACGCATTTTTTTTTTTTTGATGAGGAGCTTTGGCATGGAGAGTTGCGAGATCCCAAGTTTGATGGTTCTGGACCAGATTTGGTTGCTAAAAGCCCATCAGCAGCATCCTCTCTCCAAGTGCCAGCCTCGCACCAGGCATTAAAAACCAGTGTTTTTGTGCAGGGCACTCTGAGATGCTGTCAACGTCCCAGCATTTAGCTGGCCCGCATATTCCAGAGCTGCCACCTCGATACTTTTCCACAGCACTGGATTCATTTACTGTAGGATAAGGAAAAGGGAGAGCGCATCTGGCAGAGGCACAAGGAGGCAGGAACCAGAAGCTGAGCGAGGACTGAAGCTGGCCAAGGAGTCTTAAAAAACCCTGCAGTTGGACTCGCGAGCGCCGTTCCTCTGGACCCTGCCATGGGCTTGGGCCCCTTTTGGATGCTCTGCCCAGGGATGCAGGTGCACGGTGTTAAGGGATCATTTCCTGTTTGCACCACAGCTTCGGGGATGGATTTACCACCGGGCTAAGTTCACCCTCTTTTGCTCTCTTAATCCCCTTTTTTTTTTTGCTTGCCTCCTCCTTTATTCCCCACAAGCACCTAAAAACTGGGCAGATCTGCT
>NW_008824114.1:182393-185769 GCF_000699105.1 Pygoscelis adeliae | reverse complement strand
GCAGCAGGGAAAAACCCAGATGGTCTCCCAAAAAGCATGGTTCTCATCAAGGGAAGAGGCAAATGGCTCCACAGCGCGGCTTTTGCAATAGATAAGGAACTGAGGGAATATTAGAAAATGCAAAAGGCAGAGCAAGCTAAAGGAGGGAGATACAAGCTGAAAAACAGGCAATAATTCTCCCTCAGCTGAAAAGGGCTTTAATTGCCAATCACACAGAGGTGATCAGTAAAACCAGCCTGAAGTGGAGAGTTCATTTGAAACACATGCAGCAACTGCTTAAGTTGCCAATGGAACTGCAATTAAGCACAGGAGCTGGGGAATGAGACCTGCTGGAGCCAATACAGATGGCCCCACATTACCAAGGCTCAGAATAAAAACCTCCCTAATTGCACAAGTTGAGGGAGAGGTTTGCCCTCCATTGTAATTTTTTTTTCCCCCGGATCAGCACGAATCTTTCAAAAACTTTGTAAGTGAAGTCAAGTGAACAACGCTACTCAAAAATTAGCAGACCCTTTGTCTACCTCCCTGCATCTCACCTGTTGCACGTGTGTGAAAGGGGAAAGTATTACTTATTCCAAAAGGGAGAGATTTGCAAGAGCAAAAAAAACCCCGACCTCTTTGTGTCAGACGGACAAAGTCAGTGAGGTCACACACTCAGTGATCTCTCCTTTCCTCTCTGCCCTCTGATTTAACTCCCCGCTTGTGCCTTCAGTTCTCCTGTTGGGAACCATTTTCATTTCTAATTAGCCAGACATTTGGAATGCTTAGGCCTGGTTGCTCACCTGCAATAATGTCTCTGCATTGCAAAAGCAGTGTGGTTTAATACCTAATATCTATCTTTTATATCACACTGTAATTTAGGGTATAGGTTAAAAAAAACTATGTTAAGAAGGGTTACCATATAAAAGGAAGCATTTTTATAGTAAAACTCACCTGAGAGCTGTTTGTGTGTGCTAAAGGAGGAAGAGGTCACCCCACATTCCCATTCTTGCTGGGGAAACCTGAGTAATGCAAAGTCGCAGAGCATCCCCTGCGGTTTTGGAGAGGTTGGCCTCTGTCTGTATGGCATTGCCATCCTAGAACAAACATTTACCACCGCTGCCCTCTGAGAAGGGGATGGGGCCGTGAGCACCCCTGGAGCCCTCCCTGCTTCGCCAACCTCCACGGCCGCAGCAGGGCCCCTGCGGGAGCAGGACCGGACCTGCTGGCGATGAGTGTTAGGGAAGGATCGGTGCTCCAGTTACCTTCTGGAAATTTTATATTCTTGTGAGCTCAGTCTTCCTTAATCAGCAAAGATTCAGGTCTTAATGGCAAAACAAGTTATGCTCAGAGGAAAGCGAAACCCACAGTAAAACAATGTTATCTCACTAAAGACCAGCCCTCCAGCAGGGCACAGACCAGCAAGCCCCTGGTATTTGCAAGCACCAAGGGGTATTTTCCCCCCACATTGCCCTTTCTTTCCTCTGGGCAAGAAATTAGTGCTGGTGAAAGGCGACAGACCAGCAGTGAAGGACATTACTGGCACTCACTGGTCCTGGCCGTGAGCAAACAGGTGCAACCCTCATAGACCTGCACAGACCCATGGCGAAGGATCAAGTGTCATGGATGCTTATCATCTTTGCTGCTAAAATGATGAAAACAGGCTGTCTTCAAAAAGAAGTCCCCCTGTCACCCAGTGCTGCACAAACCAGAGGCAGCTATCCATCTTATTTCAAAAAGACTCCCCTGATGCACGGCTGGTGACAGTGCACAGCAGGGAGAGGAGCTCTCATCAGGAGACACCTTCTAACTCCAAGTCTTTAATTTATAAATCTGGCTTTCTCCAGCCTGGCACATGGGACATCCCCGTGTCAGAGTTTCCTCCAACTACAGTGCAGGGAAGCAGCGGTGCCTTGTCAATCTGCAATCACAGCCTCAGAGTTACGGGGAGGTGCTGGGGGTAACCTTTTTCTTTGGTAGGTGTTCCTACAGTGCAATTTGATTTTTAAACCAAAAATCAGTTCCCATTCCATGCTGCACGTCCAGAAGGGCTGCTCACACAAAACCTCCAGCCTCAAACCAGGGCTGAGACAGCAAGGCGAGTCCATCGTACTGCCGCACACGTCCTTCCACCGTCATTGCCATTAGCTGTTGAACGCAGTCCAACCGTGCTCTAAGAGATGCCGAGAGCCTGTCACTTGCAGCATGTGCTCTTTCTCATTCGCTCCCCAAGAGAGATAATTCTGGATGGAGTGGAAAGCTTTCCAAGTAAGGCTTTTGGTTTGTTTTCTGTATACATGTTGCTGTGTGTTTATACTGGGCTGGAGAGGGTGTATTAAAACAGGGGAATGCTGCATGCTTTTTAAGCACGTAATTACTAGAAAAGAGATTGATACACCAAGAAGAGTTTAAGGGGAGGCTATAACAACCTAGAGGCTGGAGGAATCCAGGCAGAAATGTTTTAAGAGCAGCATCTGCCTACTTCAAGCAAGCAGCAGCTAAGGGGAGAGATGACAGCATCCTGCAAATAGCTTGAGTACATAAACACTGCAGAGAAAGGAGGCTTATGCTACAGTCTAAGAGCAAGGGGATCACCTTAATAAAGAAAACTTAAGCTGAATATGGTTAAACTTCCTGACACTTAAGTTATGTTGAGATACCATCTCCTCAGGCAAAGCCCCATGAGGGAGGATATTTTGGGGTTTGCTGAACAGCATGCTACATCTTCAGTGCAAGTGTTGGCCACAGCAAGACCTCCATACCTAGGCAGGGAGGCTGCAGGTCTAGGAGGGAGGTGAAGGGTTTCAGGTGTGCTCCTAGCCTGCAGCAGTCCTGCTGCTGACACTGGAGGTGTTTTTTTATGACTGAAGTAATAACTCAAGGAGGTGGCATCAGGTGAGACTGTATCATTGTAACATGTGGAGGGATGCTCTATTCCCTCTGAAAATTCACTCGTAATCCCATGGTAATCTCCACTGCCAGGGCACGCCTTGCATTCCTTTGACTTTGGCATGTAAAAACAAAGTTAACCCTTGAAGTGAACCTTTGCTCCTGGCTGGGCATTTCTAATATCCATCTCTTTCACAGCTCCTAAGGAAGGGTAAAGCCAGGCCATGGCTTTTATGAGCAGACAAGAGCTCATTTCTTTCTCTCTTCACCCAAACCGCCCCTTTTATAAAAAGGTATAAAAGTCTGATTATCTTCCAGTCTTCTAGGCTGCTGAGGGTTTTGTTCCAAATCTGCCACCAGTTCACTCGATGTTAATGGGCAAAGTGCAGACAAAGGGACAAGCCAGGGCTGAGGGAGTACCTGAGGGCAGGAAGGTGCTTGTCCTGAGCAACAGCCCATCAGAAACACAGGTAGAATTCCAAGTGCTTGAAGACCTGGAGGCTGAGGT
>NW_008824114.1:177190-182362 GCF_000699105.1 Pygoscelis adeliae | reverse complement strand
TGCTGACTTTTTCTTTTTCAGCCCAAAATTATTTTAATAAATTACAAGTTCAATTTTAAAAAAAAATTGAAGGGAAGATTTTGCACATTTGGATTAGAGAATCCCCACCACTTCCCAGAGGCGATCAATGAAAATTAGCAATGCAAAAACATGCACAACAGCAAATCCGCATTAACCCATCATCCTGAGCCGCTCGCCTTCCCCAGCCCTGCTGTCAGAGTCCTGGGCTGGGTTATCGTTTTGCTTTGCAGTCCTACTCAGACTCTTTAAACACCAATACTGGTACAGCATCACTGACTGCACCAAGGAGGGATGCATGGCCGTTTAGGACCCTATTAAGTACATACAGTGAAAGGAGGCAGTCATAACCAGGTAATAAAAAAAAGCATCAAATTTTTTTATAGTTAGGGCTACCAGAAACTTCCTGTTCATCCCAGCACAAGTATTGTTCCCTGATGGTGAAAAGATTGTTTGGAGAGGAGGGACAGCTGCTGTCTTTCACAGTTAATCATGAAGATGGGTTAAGAATTCATCAGGTAAAGGGAGGGATGTGAAAACAATCAGGATAAGGAACTACTAAATTTGTCCCTTAAAATAAGTTAATTGACTATTGAAACTTGTCAGAGACCAAACACATACATCCCCACACAAATCCACAGGTCCCAAAATGTTAATTTACAGCTCACTTTCTAACCCTAGGCATGTAAGTATGTAGGATGGGTTAACCTGAAATTAGGCTACGCACCCAGGAAGGACTCACAGGCAAAGCTGTAAGGCAGGAGAAGGTCGCTCACTCACCCCCTGCCCTGCAGAGGCATGGGAGGGAGGGAGGGGGACCTTCCCCTCTGGGAGGTAGCAGTTCAGCTGTGCCATCCCTGGCCTTCACCACAAGCTGCCACAGACACAGAAGAAATGCAGGCAAGAAGGATCTCAACCATCTGCAAAAGCTGTTGGGGAGCTGGGCTGGGGTATCTACATCCACCACCTCCCTCCACAAGTAGCTTCCTGTACCCAAGGGGATCCTGATGCTCCTTGCTCAGCCACGATGTTACACGAGCATGGTGTCCTCTCCCACCCACCCCACACATGGGGAGATGCCTGCAGATCCCTTCCACCCTTGTGTGTTCGCTGCAGGGATTGCCAGCTGCGGTGTGAAAACTGCTCTTCCCCAGCCAAAGTGCCATAGAAGCCAAACAAAACTTCAATCATCAGCAGCAAAGAAGCAAAACCCATCTAACTGGCAGTGGTGCTCAGGAGCTGCTGGCCTCGGAGATGGGATTGATAAGATCCCTGGGAGGCACTGCAAGATGGGAAGTCTGCATGCCAAACACAGCCAATTAATGTCAGCCCTTTCCCATACCAACCAATTAAGCTGTGCATACTTGTCACCAGCAATTGGGAAGGGGGTGGAGGGTAGAGAGGACACAATTCCAGAGAAGCCTTGAAGATACAAAACCTGCTTAATTTATGGAGGGGAGGGTGAGGGCATAGACACCCTGCACTAATCTAAATGGGACCTGATTAATGTCTTAGCTAATTTAGGAGCTGCTTGGCTCTCATGACCTGGTGAGACTCCATTTAACAGAAACCAGGCTGGCATGGGAAGCAGAGAGCAGCTTAACAATGTAAGAAGCAACAGATGGGGTCTCCAGTCGCTTTGCCAAGCACCAAAACGGTTTTCTTAGTGCTTTCTCTTAAACCTCCTCCAATTTTTTTTGATAATCACAACCATAAAACTGTGTAGCTTACCTACTAAGTGGGCAGGCAGCACAGCTCCTCTGCCCCAGCAGCGGCTGAGGGCTCCCTGGGCCTGGGAAGTCATCCCCTGGCAGCAGGAGTGGTGCTGAGCCACCCCACAGCCCTGCTCCTCTCCATCCACCACGTGCGCAGAAATGACAGTGGGAGGAAAAACAGCTTTTGACCCACCTATGCTACTAAAAAAAAAAAGTCAGTCTGCTGTGAGGCAGAGGAGGGGGAGAGGCAGTGAAGCCCTTGAACAGCTTGGGGGGATCCTGCAGCATCAGAGAGGGTGGTCTTGGACATGAAGATGCACTGACCAAGCTGCTGTCCTGGAAAACCCTCAGTCTCCTGACATAAGCATTGCTTCAAACCGCAAGGAGTGACTTTGGAACCACTTGCAGGAGAAAACTTCACTGACAGTTTGGGGGATTTTCCCAATATCCAGCAAACCCCCTTCTTGAGGGCAAATTATCTCCAGCTGCCTCCCCAGACATGCTGCTGTGGGTTTGCTTAATTGCATGGCAAGGAGTCTTTAGGCACAGGCTGGCCATAGGCAATCAGCATGTGGTGGCAAGTTACCTGGCTGACTGCAAGATAGATTAAAAGATTAAAACCATGGAGTTGTCAGTTATTTGCAGAAGGAGGAGGATGTGGATAGACATGCAGCAAGCTGGATGCAGATCCAGGTGGGATCACTTGGAAGTGCACAGGAGTGGGAAAGTCAGGAGCACCCAATTTAAACATTAGACAATCCATTTATCAGACAGGGTGAGCAGAGGCACCAGTAAAGCACTGAACAATGCAAGTCTGTCTGTATCTGGAGCTTTTCAATAAAGAAACAGTAAAAAACAAATAACAGAGCAGCCCCACTAACTCTTGCCAAGGGGTTTTAGGAATTGAACCTGGCAGAGGAAAGCAGCTCAGACACAGCTGAATCTCCTTGGAGCAAATGCTTTGAGGAGAGAAAGGTATCATTCTCTCTCATACACCCCATACATCAGGGTGTAGATGCAAAAAAAAAAAACCCTAATGTAGTCTGTTGGTTTTTTTTTTAGAACTGCCTACTTTTTCACCCAGGAAATATCTATCTCCACAGATCCTGTTGTACTGTGTCACTGGGGTCCTTAGTTTGCATCCAAATAAAAATAAGGAACAACCACTATCTCCCTTTTCTGTTTGCATTTATGCAGAAACAGAAATGTACGTTAGAACCAGAATATCATATGTATTACAATTTCTTGCAAAGCCTTCCTGAAACACCACATAGCCTGAGGAGCACAACAACAAAAGCAGTGTTCAAAGTCAGGTCAGATCCTCTTGCCTCTATTTGAACAGTGGTTTTTTTTCACCTTTTCATATGAATGTTCTGGGATAGACAGAACAATGCCTGACATTTCCGAAGCTGGCATCAGGTCCCTTTCAAAGCCTAGTCTGCAGATCCCCAAATCTAAGCCAAGTCAGGAGAGGGGAAAAAGAAGTTTTTCCTTTTTCCCCTGGATATAACAGGCACAGCAAGGCCAGGCGGCTCCCTCCTGAGCTTTCTGATGTGGCAGGCACAGTGATGCTGTGGCCCCCCCATCGCAGTGCTCACCTCCATCAGCTGCCTGCTGGATTTCGGGGGCAGGAGGACTCAAGGGCTGCCAGGCTGCGGGGAAACACATCTAAAACTCCCTGAGCTTCAGTGCCCAAGCTGCTGCTTGGCTCTGCTGATAGACTTGCTGAGCACCAGTAACCTGCATCTTCACAGACCTGCTGCCCAGCCTCCTCCGGGAGCCGCAGATGCCCCCTCCTGTTAGTCCAAACACACCTTTTGGGCTCTTTTAAATCCATCCTTGGTATTTACCGCTTCCCTCCACGAATGTAAGTCCTTTGGCCTCCAAGGTCCTGCCACAGCTCTAGCTGCCGCATTTCAAAGGCTTGGAAAAAGTGGCAAGCAGCAGCTGCCTCTGCTGGGTTTGCTAAAAGCAGGGAGTGGCATTACCTAATCCTAAATGAGATGTATTTTTTAGAGCAATGAGAAAAATACACAGCCGCCTGATATGCTTCCTCAAACAGGGCTTTGTCTTTGCTAGCTGGATGGGAGATAAGGACATTGTGGAAAGAGAGGGGAGTGTTAGCCAGGAATGAGGAATGAGCTACCCCATCCTGCTCAGCTCTTAATTGATGAGGAGCAGCTCCTGGCAGAGATGCCCTCCCCATGAGTTACAGACTTACCAACAGATTTATACACAGTCTGGATAGCACACACCAACGCAGACATACCTGGCGAGTAATTTACAGCAGGGAACAGTCAGGACATATCAACAAGCCCCGCAAACGAATTTCTGTTCTTTAAGTGTTGCCTGTTTCATCATGAATGGCTTATTAGAGAAGTCAGTGGCATTTCTCAGCACATGTAAAGTAGTTTATTGCAAGTGATTTATTAAACTGCTCTAACTTGTCAGCAGCCACTTGAAACATTCACTTTCCTTTTTTCCTTCAGGTTTGCTAATGTCTTTATAAACAGCTGAATAAATAGATCTCCCGCACTTATATCTGACTGTCACATATCAAAAACTCAATCGATATCAGCACAGATTAGGAATGAGGTGAGACTGAGCCCTCCCCATTTATAACCAGCCCCATCTGTTGAGGTAAATTGATGGGAGTGCATTTCCAAATAAAAGGTATATTTTTTGTCTTCTCACAGGAGAGCTGGACTTGACAGTTCCTAATTTCCCCCAGTTATGGCCTGTTCTGTGGGTGGTGGATCCCTGGGTGATTGCTGCTGCTGCAAGGCTCCTCTCCTGCATCCTTTCAGCCAAGATGTTCACAGGCAGACCCTTCTGGCTTTATAATCTACTAAGCTAATAGAGTTCAGATGCTTTCAGCTCAGCTCCTGCTAGATGAATCTTTCTAGGACAGGACCCCTTTCTATCATTATTTTAACCAGTCTCAGCTCATCAGCCTTAATTTATTTGCTGCAGAATCACTGTTTTAATGGTTTGCTCTGAGCTGAAATTCTTCCTGCTCCCCCCTGAAATGTTCTCCCTTGACAAAATGGCCCGAGTGCTACTTCTGCTGGTGCCGGTGCACAGAGAGCCGCCCATGCCAGCTCTGCATCACATACTTTGCACAAGTCAAACCAAGGGTGGGGTTCCCCCCCCCCCGAGAAATCCTTAAAGAAAATGCACTAATATCACCTCACCGCATGCACATTTTTGTTCCCAGCTCACAATTAGCAAGGGCAGAGCAGGCACCCAGATCCCACTGCAGCCACCCCAGCCCCGCAGCCCGTGGGTGCTCTCCCTGCCCCAGCCCAGGGCTCCCTGTGGGCACTGTGGAGCTCTTCCATCCATCCTCCTGTCTGGGTAATTGAGCTCAGAGTTGCAAACCATATGCTCGGGATGTGTTTCTCTCCTCTTGCTCTGGCTCCTGCTGACGTCCAGGGAG
>NW_008824114.1:164841-177123 GCF_000699105.1 Pygoscelis adeliae | reverse complement strand
TGCTGAAGTCCAGGGAGATTCTGTGGAAAAAGCCACTTTTAATTTGTAATCTGATTAAGCCATTAGAGGCGAATAGAGCAGTAACTAACACAAATTGCTGATCGTTTCCATCAGCAAATCCCCCCAATTAATCCTGAGATTAACCCTGATTACACACAGTAATGGTGATCAATGCACCCTAATGGGGTAAATCCGCCCACTCCACTTTCTTCCACATCCCAGAACGATCAATTTTAAATCAGCATGATTTATCTGGCAGGATCCGAGTGAGGCCAGCAGTGGAGACGGGGCACTGCCTGCATCTCCAGAAACAATCAGAGGAGCGTTAGCTCATTAAGCTAACTGCCTCCCTTGGGGAAAAGAAAACCAAACTCGGAAAAAGAGCTGGATGCAGTGAAGCAAAGAGCAGGAGAATGCAGAGGGCAGCGGGAATGTGAGATTTCATCTGCCTGCTGCACTCCCTCCGGTTTGAATCTTCCCAGTGCTAAAAAGCTCCTGTGAGGTGATCAGACCAAACAGCTCGGAGCACTTCTCAGGGATTCCTCTGTCAAAGAGAGGAAGTCAGGCTGCAGAAGAGCTGAAAAAGAAAAAAAAAAACACTCCCTACTTTGTGATCCAAACCTCTGTTCTTTCCTTTGCTGCTAAAATCAGAAGTTACCCCAGGACCATCTATTTCCAAGGATCCCCAAGCACTTTGCAAGCTTCAGAGCCTGGCTTAGTTTTCACTTAGTTCTGTGTTATTTATAGAGCAGCTGATATCCAAACGCTTGCTTCAATGGGGATTTTGCCTTTGTACAGACTAAGTAAGAACTAAGTCAGAAGCTCAAGATTTGACCTTTGGTATACAGAAATCCATTCATCCTGCACCGAAATGCAGCCATCTCCAGGGTGAAATGCAGCAGCAGTTTAACAGTGCATGGCAATAAAGCAGGTTGATTTATAAAGCCTTCTCCAGTGCTGCTCTCTCTACTTTAGGAAAGTTTAAGAGGAGAGAAGAGAAAACAAACAGCTGGAAGATGTGTTAAGCTCCTGCCAGGGGCTCCACCATCTCACTGCAGCCCATGTGGCAGCAGCTAAGGTGGCTCCGGGCAGCTTTGTACCCAAAGGCTGGGGCCAGGACAAGAGAAGTCACATGAGCGATGGCTCACGGGGTCCCCAACTGCCACAGCAGCACATTTTGCGGGTTACTGCGTTGTGGGAGGGACCACCCTGAGGACTTACAAGTTCCTCATCCTTTGACCCAAACTCTGGCCAGGGGTACTTCAGGTGGATCCTTCCCAATATTCCCTTAGCAGCTCGCTGTGTTGAGACAGCTGTTTTCCTCTCATTGCAGAGCATGTGCACTAATCCCGATGTCGTTTCATCCCCAGAACTGGCTGTATTTTGGCAACAAGATGAACCCTGCAGAACGATTGCACTTTGTCAAATACTCTGGAAGCCTTTGAGGCTCAAAGGTTTAAAGGATCATAAACCATCATTAACACTCAAAGTTATTTAAGCCCTGGGTTCAAACCCTGCCTTGCACCCCCAGAAGGATTATAGGACATCATGGTCTGGCAGGAGCGAGAATACCTTCCTGTCCTTCATCTGATGGGTGAGGAGAGAGATGCAAGGGGACACCAGAGACAGTGGAAAGCCGCTGCATCCCCTGCTCAGCTCTTCCCATTGAGAATTAGGGAAACGGGATGAGAGCTGCTCTGAAGCCTGCTGTACCCCCCAAAGCTGTATTCTCAAGATCTAGCCACGCAAAAACTGAGCTATATTTTCCATGGGAGCAAAGGGCCTGTTGCATCTAGGTCCCAAAAAGCTGAAGATGTTGGAAACCCAGTCCTGGCACAAGTGTCACAGTATGTCTGGACCTGCCTAACCCGCAGGGCTGTGCTGAAGACACGGTGCACGGCCCCTGTGGCTCCGTTCCCATGCAGGACCCTCGCCTTGCTGCACAAACTGCGCTTTTCATTTCCCTCCACAGGGAAAACAAGGTCCCCCTCCTCTCAGAAACCCAGTGGGGATTTCTGTGCCCAGGCTGAGGCTCAGCAAAAGCGTCTGTTTTGTTCAGCAACTCCCTTTGCCCACACCGCCTGCTCCAGAAACACTGTCAGAGAGGAGAAAAACGCACAGCGAGAGGCTGTCTAAGTATCAATCAGCGGTACAGTCCCCCGGGGAGGAAAGGTTTAGTTCCCCTGCAGAAGCAGCGCTCAATAAACATGGCACGTGCTTTATCTCCTGTCAAGGCTGCCCTCTCCTATTGACAGACTTGACACCGGCCCTGAGACCAGAGAGGAGGCAGGAGCCCGAAGCCCATCAGCGACAAACTGTTCCACCTTATTTTAGTGGTAGCGGAGTTGTGAGCGGTTCCTGCCTCCCACGAGGCAATGGCAGATGTCACGGGGAGGAGAGGTGCCTGTCCTGCACGCTACGGAAAGCAGCAAAGCAGATCCGTGAGCTGACGCGGCACAAGGGCGTCCTGGGAGAAAGACCACCTCGCACAGCACAGGCCCCGCTGAGCAAGGCATAGCTTCAGACTGACCAGTTTTAGGGTCTTAAGGGATGCAGAGGAGTTTTCTTAGGATTTTTCTCATGTTAAGCTAAGAACTCAGGGCACCTCAGCTCTGCCCACACAACACATAGGGAAGACAGTAGCTCTGATGTTCAATAATTCGGTGTAATACACACGGGAACAGTGACATGTCAGCCCAGGGTTGGCGTCCTGCTCAGCCATGCCCCATATTCTCCATAAATCCACATGACCCTTTGAATTAAGCTGGCAGTACACAAACCCCCAGTTCCAGGGGACAGGATCCTGCAGCTCTCTCACCTGGAAGGACTTTCCAGCTAAGGAGCGGGCAGACCTGACGCAAGAGCTCGGCCACATGGTTGTCACTCGCTGGGACAGACATTTCTCGAGAGTCCTGCCTCCACAGCCAGCAAGTTGGGTTTGCATCTTTGCACAGGCAGCAAAAGAGCACCGTACAAAACACACCGATGACAGCAGTGTTTTCCTGCCAGCACTACAATATCTGTCATCCGAGGCATGGAGCAGACCCCAAGCACATGTAGGTGCACACTGCACATCGCAGACTGCAGGGGATATGTTTTCCACCGCTGCCTGTTGCCTACGAGGGGTTTCGAAGCACACATGTTTCGGGCTGAGGTGCAGGGGCCCGGTGCTTCAGCCACCCCCTCTTCCCCCTGACTCCTGCAGCCTCACCAAGGGGCTGCTGGTCTCCTTTGATGTGCAGATGAATCAAGCCTCAGCCATGAGAAGCCCCATGGATTTATGAACTCCTCCTCTATGATGTCTTTCCAATAGTATCCCCCAGAAGAGCATTTGCTCTCCCCTTCCTCCCTGGCTCCACCGAGCCAAGCATTCCTTTCTCCTCCTCCATCCCAGGCCCCTCTCCGCTGGCCTGGGGAGCGATGCTGCTCACCCAGAGCATGCTTCAGAGCAAAAGCTCTGCTCTGCAAACTGGGCCACTTGTCAGCTCACTTTATATATTCCAGCAGGTTTGATGTCTCTTCGCTGTCAGCCCCACGGAAGGTAATGCAGGCTCACTTGACAGCCAGAGATGAAATACTGCAATTCAATCTACTCCCACCCCAAATCATGCCAGGTCTGCAATTCTACAGAAGTTGCCTAGACTTGAAAAGAAAGGGACAAATAGCTGTGATGGAAACCATTCACTAGAGACTTCCAGGGGAAATTATACACCCGAAAGGGGAAAAAGGATCATTAAGAGGTGACAGGAGAAAACATTTGCATTGCAAGTCAAACCAGCTGGAGGCTAGGAGGGAAGCATTGTGGTCACTGCCCTCCCCAGTCCAATTCAATCAACTCCAACAGTTGGTAAAGCCTCTAAGACAGGCCCTTTAGCCATTTGACCCAGATCCCCCAAACACGAAAGTCAACCTCTGCCTATAAACAGAAGTGGAGTGTTGCAAATGTCCCCCGAAGTTCACCTCCCGCATTAAACCCAAGCACACAAAAAAAAAATCTATGCGTCTGTCTCCTTTTTAGCAGTCACGTCCACCTCAACAACTTCTGAGAGCCATAACTTCATGGGAAGATTGCTTTGCTTGGCAAACAAACTGAGATTAAAGTGAGTTCACTGGGAACATCTCTGTTTAGTTTCTGGGCTGAGCATGCTGATAATGCGATGGCACATTTAACTTTTCGCTGCTTGAAACAAAGCACAAAGAGATGGGGGAGACATAAAAATAAAGGAGAATTTATCTCTGGTCTGAGCATCACACCAAAAAATCCCTGTCCCTAAATGCAACCCAGGCTGGGCAAGTGCAAACAGGTGGGTCCTGCACCACTAAGGCAGAAGCAGTGGGCAGGGAGAGGAGAGCCAAGCCAGGCTCCAGCAGCAAGCGCTCACCAGATCCGGAGAGGGGGAACGCTCCCCCCAGAGAAAGCAAGCCTTCACACCCCACCCCTCATTTTTCTCCCAGAGCATTAGCACAGACTTCCCCAAAACCCTTGAGAGGAGGTTCGAGGAACAGGAGTGATAAAAGAGGGGCTGAGAGGGGCCATCTTCCAGCCAGCTGAAGCAAGGACTCCATCAGCCCCTGGGGATTAACCAGCCTCTCATTGCATCCACACACAGGATGTGCTCAGAAGCTTTTCCTAACATTTATACATCGGCTTGAGCCAGAAGCACTCGATTTGCAGCTCTGCCTTCCAGTCCCAGGCTTTGGCTATTAAACACAGGGTGGAAGCTTGCAAAGCTGCCTCCGGTACATCCTCAGATAGCCACGCCGGCAGTGCACAGCAGAGCGGGCTGGACAAGAGCATTAGCAGTCTGGGCACAGCCGGGCCAGCCTGGAAGAGACAGTTCTCCCCGGTGGGCAAATAACAGGAGAGGAAGGAAGTAATATACTCAAGTGACATTTGCGCCCGGGTGCAATGATCTGTCACTCATCTCAGCCAGACCAAATAGCATCTCTGGGGCACCAAAATTACACAGCCAAGTAAATCCTACAAAATCCATCTGCCCTTTTCAATATTTGGAGATAATTAACTTCTCCAAGCTGAGATATTGCTAAAGAAAGCTGTTAGTGAATCTGTTCAGCCACAGGTCTGGCTGGATGTGGAGCCTGCCAGCACTGGGGACACTGAAAGGGCAAGGAGGACATTTCATATTTCCATGCATTCCCAACTCCCTTGAAGGAAGATTACAGAGAAATACACGTCACGCAGTGGGTCAGAAGAAAGAAAGACCAAGGACATACTTACCAGGACAGACAGGACACCTCTACCCTTCCATCGGTACCATCTGAACCGCAGTCACCACTGGAGCTGCATCCAGCCCCTGCTCATCCACCAAGAAACCTGGCTGCAGGGCTAAACAGAAAAATCAAGCTAAAAGCACACCTTTACATAAAGGCAAAGCAAATCAGACATAGCTTCTTCAGCCAGAGCAGAAGGCCAGGGTCCCTCACCTGAGAAGACAAGAGCTCACGCTGATCCTGATCCCAACACCTCACCTACAGCCCTAAGGTGACCAACAGCCAAACCACACATCAGCCCCCTCCCTGCAATAAATATACAGCCTGCAGCTGGCCCAGCCCTCCCACCAGCAAATCCCAGTTGGGCCAGTTGATTGCAGCATTCCTTAGCCAGAGGGAGGCAATTAACACTTTCCTTTCCACCATCACCCCAGAGCTACGTACCCACCACAGACAGGGTGATGCCAGGAAAAGCAAATGGGAGCGCAGTTCTGCTCTCCTGTCCAACCTGCTGCACCACACTCATGCCGTTCATCTCAAAAGGTGGGAGATGCTCAGAGGCGTGACGTGCCTGTTGCTGTCTGAGGGACTGGCACTGCTCTCCCTGGGTACGTGAAGCCGTGGGCTGCTGCATTCCCCTGTGAAGCTGAGCAGATGTGCAGGCTTATCTTTAAATTAAAAAGCGGGCCACTGGCCAACAAACAGGACAGGAGGGAAAACACGTGCCCAGAGTGACTGAGCGAGGGAGAGACACGTCCAGACTGAGAGAGCAAGCAAGGGACGATGAGCTGTGCAGAGCCCTGGGTAAAACCAAGGAACTTCCCCGGGCACTTACACGCACATCTCCTGCTATGAGTGCATTACATTGGTTTTCATGGACTTCTCTCACCCTGTGGCACAAGGGATGTGAATCACTCACAGGTACAACTCCAGGGCTGTGTGGAGAGCTAACGTGCTTTACTAATGCCAGCACTGCCTGAGTGCTGCCCAACTCCTGAGCCGGGGAGAGGATGGTAGGAGGCTGCGTGCCCCTTCTGTGTGCCGTGCTCCTTCATCAGCCCGCCAGTGTTCCTCTCCAGACCCTGCACCTTGGAAAATCACAGCCTAAAGTCATTAGGAAAGAACCCGATGGACTCAGGATGAGGTCCTCAAACCACTAGAGAAGGTTTTAATACTCTCTGCTAATTGCTATAGTTGTGCAAAGACTGGAGATCCCCAGAGCTGGAGCAAGGCAGATGCCTCCCACACCAGCGACCCCTCGCAGAGCCGCTGCTTCCCATCCGCTGCTGCCTGTGCTGCCTCCACGGGTCACGGGGGCAGTAAATATTTGCACAGGGCCGGACAAGGAGAAAGCAAACAGGGTTCCCTTATTTATGGGCCTTGGCAGCAGATTCCCTGGGCAGCTCCACAGCGTTTCCGTCCTCTCCGCGCCCCAGCTGGGGCTCAGACCCCGCTGTGCACCCCGCCGGCTGCTCCGTTGGGGTGCTGCTGCCATGACAGGGAGAGGTGGAGAACAGGCGGGTGGGAAGCAAAGAAGCAGGATAGGGATGTGAGGCCGAAGGCAGGGAGGACAGGGAGTAAGTGTGAGTGACAGAGAGAGGGAGAGTGTGAGAGTCTGAATTTGCAGGAGCAAATAAAGTGACATTGCATGGGTGTTTTTGAAGCTGTGTTTATTTTACCTGCAGGCTAGAAGTAAGGAAGATGGATGCATCTGCTGGTCTGGTTCCCTAACGGTCCCAAGGGCCCTTTCGTGCAGTATGTCGGTGTGGTGAAGCCCCCAGAAGGGTTAAACACTGTTACCGAGCCCTTCCTTCCGAACAGGGGAGAGTCCTGGCTCAGGGAGGTTTCCAAGAGGGTCAGCGAGACAGCTTGAACCCTGCCTGCACGGGCACACACGTGCCTGCCAGGGCATACACACACGCATGCACACACGCGTACACGTGAGATGTATCTTGCATGGACCGAGGTTCACTCCCCACAACTGCTGCCGCTGCCCCCGGCCCTGCACGGGCCAGAGCTGGGAAGAGGAACCCGGGAGGAAGCAGGAGGTGCGGAAGCGCTCCCGGGGTCTCCGGGTGGGAGGTCTGTGTCTCCTGTACGAGGAGCACCCGGAGCACAGTCCTGCCCAGCGCCTGCTCCAGAGACACAAACCATGAACATACCTTGAAACAACTGGGTGTCCCAAGTGTGCCTCATCTGCTTCCCATCATCCACCCAGAGATGGATGGCAGGAGGCAGAGGGGAAGGAGCTTGGGGATCACTGACCCCTCTTTGTGCTGAGTGTCTGGGTTTAGGAAGGATTCAGACTTATTACAAACCTCCAGAGTTGTTGATTTCTTGGATTTCTGTCATGTCATAAGAAGATTTCTCTGGGCTGAAAAGGGCAAGGTATCTTATTCCATAAACTCCTCTGAGATGAAGGTAAGCCCATGAGGCCAGGGGTTGAAAAGACCCGAACCAGGCTGGAAATAATAATATGAAGGAAGAGGAAAGGAAGGAATACGTGAACAGCAGGATCCTGGTAGATCTTCAGGAGGGGTCAAGACACTTTGGTGGGGATGGATGATGTTTGCTATTGCGCTGGTGTCCAGCATGAGGAGTTGTGCTGAGACAAGTCCCATCCCTAAATTTGCCAATAGCTCAGAGGGATAATCTGTCCTGGCCTGTCAAGCCTGGTGCTGCCCATCGGTTTCTACAGCCTGGTTGACAGAGTGCTTTATTTACAAACCGTGACCAACACAGGCACTGGTCAGCCCATTGTTCACTCCAGCAGTGCCAGCAAGAGAGTTTCTCCTAGCAGAGGGATCGATGGCATCCGGCTGGAGGTCTCCATGTGCTTTAGGATTCCTCTTCCAGGTAAACCATGGTGCAAATCGCTTATTTTTCAGGCAGTCATTTCACCAACCAACAAATGCATGAGAGTGGGTTTGTGGGAGATCAGAGCAACCAGGGCCATGCTGCAGAGGTGAAAAGGAAAAGCCAAAGCAGTCTCCACGTCTGCAGTGCACACGGTGGGGTCACCTTGCAGCTGATGTGAGGAGCTCACGTCTTCCCACCCTGGGGTTTTGTACATCTGCAAGGCCTCCACAGACTGCATGGGGATCACAGGTCAGTCCTCCAGGAGTGGCCTCTCACCCAAAGCAGGCTGAGAAACACATGAAATGGTCTGTGCTGCTGCATAAATGCACAAACCACGCTGCCTCCCGTCCTTGTGAACCTGCCTGCGTGGTGTCACCCACCCAGAAGTAGCTCCCAGCCAGGGCTGGACTTTCTGGGCAAAAGGCTCAGGGTATTTGTCATGAGGATGGAGGCTGGCGTTTCCCTCAGGGCTGAGGGAGATAACATCCCTGAAATAACAGTGGGAGCAGACCAGGGTGTGACCACATTTTGGGCTGGGAAAGGTTCATTTGCAGAACCTCCAAACCGGCAGCCCTGGCTGGGTCTGACTCTCTTGCCTTGCTCCTTCTGCCGTAATTTATCCCACAGCAAAGTGAGACTAAACGGTTACCATATGGATTCGATAGCACGCTGCACCTGTTTTCCACCGTCGATAACCACATGTGGTGCAGCGTGATGGAGAGGCAGGGCTGTGTGTAAGTGTGCATGTACAAATCAATCACAACGCCAGCCTTGGTGAGCCTCGGGGGTGGCTGGTGCTCCACATGACTCCTCAAGTCTGGGCCAGCTGGGGCTGCTGGAGTGATGCTTCTCCTTGATGGAGCTGCTGGACCTGGAGAGGTCCTTGGTGGTTTGATGCCCCAAGGAACAAACCCCAAGCCATGCAGATGGCTCCAAGGGGACACCGCCAAGTCCTGCCCCGAGCTGCCACCAGGAGCAATGCAGCAGCTTGGCTGGGGCGCCCCAGCGTGGCGAGGGGAAGCTCCCCGGCCGGGGGATCGGAGCCCCCTCTGCCACCACCAGCAGTAGGAGAGCCAAGCGCCCCACACCCATCAAAGGAAGAGGGAAGAGGAAAGGAGCTCGGGAGCCATTTTTCTCTTGCAACCTATACATTTTCTTATAGGGAACGTAAATTTCCAGAAGGAAATAAACTGTCACTGACCTATAGAAACCATCTGACCCCAGGAATCCCTGGGATGAGCTCTGCATAAACATGGCAGAAGAGATGCAGGCTGGGGTGGGGGCTGCTGCCGGCCGGGGTGGAGTTACGGCTCCCACATCTGCGCTGTTTAGGGACGCCACTGTCCTGAGCATGTCTCCCTGGCACAGAAAAGCCGCCGGCGGTGGGCAGAGCGATGCCACTGCGGGTGCTGCTGGAGGGACCCCACAGCAGGCAGGCTCCTGTCCCGAAGCCAGACCTGTCTCCCTGGGGGGCTGTGTGCAGGCAGAGCCCCCTTAACCCTCCCGTGCCTGAGGAGGCTTTGCTGAGACTCACACTTTGGCTGACTTTTTGGAGTCGGAGGTCATTCTTTTTTAAAGGTCTTGCAGAAATAATGAGCCAAACTGATTTGCTTAATGCTGAAGAAAAGCCAACACACATTTGCTCACAGCACTGACAGAGATGGAGCGCCCGGCCACCTCCCAGGGCCCCGCTCTAAGAGGAGGGGTAGGAGAGCAGCAGCGCTGGGGTACCCTCAGCCCCAGCGCCAGGCAGCCCCTCGGGCTGTGCTGGGGAGCCCCAGACGCTCCCCCGGTCCACCAGGACCCTTGTTCCCCGCCTGCCAGCCCCTGGACAGGCTTTTCCTTACGCTACCCTGCCCTGGGAGGTGCAGCAAGCGATGGCATGGATTGGGTGCTGCTAGGAAGGACTACATGCTTGGATGGGCCCTGTGGCTGCAGCCAGCCCTGCCCATGCAGCATCTCCAGCACCCACAACAGGGACTATCCCAGGGGGCTCGGGGGCTCCCAGCCTGCCCCAGCAGCTGGTCCTGCTTTTACAAACCAACCTGAGGTCAGGAGGGGCTACTGGTCCCAGATGTCCCCAAGCACCAGGCATCTGCCACTCGTGCAGGGGTAGAGATGCGGATGCTCCTGCTCTGCAGCCCGAGGGGAAGCCCTGTGGTACCTCCTATCACCCATTTCCGCTTTGCCCCTCCCCAAACACTAAAATATTTATGAAAAAAGTAGACATTAAAATTTAAGGAAAGCTAAATAGAAATTAAACTTGTGTATTTTGAGAGGAAATGAGTCCCGTAAGGTGATCGTGCTGCTATGCACAGATGATTGATGTCAGTTTATTTATCTGCTACCACTAAATGCTTGCAAAGGAGAGAAGAAAGGAACACAGCCGAGCTCTGTGGGGCGGGCGCAGCTCCAGCAATTTCAGCAGTGTCCAAGATGAGAGCTGGGCAGCCCTGATCAGCCACAGTGACCGGCCTGTACAGCACAAACCTTTTGGAAACAAAGCTTTTGGACTTCCACAGTGCAGATCCTCAGCTTCTCCCTGTCCCAGCCGGCCCATGCCTTCTTGGCTCTGAAACCAGCCGTGAGCGTACATCCAAGGAGAGCCTGAGCAGTGCAGAGGCCTTCACTTGTGCTCTAGTGCTGAAATGATTAGGGACCTTCTTCTTTTTTTTTTTTTCCTTCTTCTTTCTTCCTTTTTCCTTTTTCTTTTTTCTCTTTTCTTTTTTCTTTTTTCCTTTTTCTTTTTTCTTTTTTCTCTTTTCTTTTTTCTCTTTTCTTTTTTCTTTTTTCTTTTTTCTTTTTTCTTTTTTCTTTTTTCTTCTCTTCTGCGCTTCCCTTCCCTTCTCTTCCCTTCCCTTCCCTTCCCTTCCCTTCCCTTCCCTTCCCTTCCATTCCCTTCCCTTCCCTTCCCTTTTTTTTGTTTTCTTTTCTCTTTTTTCCTTTTCACTCTTCACTTCACTTCACTTCACTTCACTTTTCTTCTTTCTCTCATTTTTTCTTCTCTTCTTTTTCCCATCACTGTCAAGAAAATCACTCTTACCCATCAGAAGTGCCTTGATAGCTTCTTTCACAGACTCTGCCCCTCATGTGGATAGCACCCCACTATGCACTGGCTGTGTCATTACGCAGGTAATATCTTGCTCTCCCCTGCCTGGAGATCCCGGAGCCGCTTTTGCTGGCTCTATTCCCCTTTCCTTATGAGGCCGCTTTGTTGGCCTGGCTACTATTTGCATAATGGTGCCCATAATCACTTGAGGAGGAAATCATTTCCTTTCACTGGAACTGGGGACCTTTTCATTGCATTTATTTATATATATACATTCCTGAAAGCCATGCACTGACAGATGCTGGAAGCGGCCGCCCCCTTGCAATGCAATCAGACACCCCTCCGCCCCGGCCTTGCCGCTTCCTTTTAACAGGCTTTTTATTTTTTCCAGCAGAAAACAAGGATTGCTGATTGAACGGTGGTGCTTTTGCAAACGCCGTTCATTGGGTCCCAGCCATCTGTTAATGCATTCAAGGTTATCCAGGGGCTGACTCACGCTCGTGTCTCTCTCATTCTCTCTCTCTTCAAATCCTGCTCTTCCCCATTTTACACTTCCTGGGAAAGAGATCTGTGGCATGGTATGTTTGACACCCAAGGAAGTGTTAGTCATTGCTTACTAGTTGCTAGGTGACAGTGTCCTCCTGCTGCGGGCTGTGCTCGGCCACGCGTGTCCCGGGGATGCCATCCCTCCCGCCGGTCCCCTGCTCCATGCAGGGGGCGGCTGCTCCCGGGAGCTGGGGCGGCCGGGGCTCCGGCCGTCCCTCTGCACTTCAGCTCAGGGGAAAGGAGCTCTTACGTATCACCATCCTCTTCCAAATCCGTTGCTCAAGTATCCTCGTTTTGCGGGTAAATAAATATGTGTATGTAAATAAAGCCCTGAGACAGGGAAAGAAATCTCTTGCTCCAGGAATGCACAGCCAGAGAGAGCAAAAACAGGGGAGTAGGGGGAGAGAGGAAGAAGAGAGATGAAGAGGCATGAGAGGAGCGGTCCCAGCAAGATGTAAAGAGTGAAATGACAGGGCCACTTCTCAGCACAAACGGGCAGCCCGGCGGAGGGAAAGGTGTATGTGTGGTTTGCTCTGTGTGCAGCAGACCCACGCTTATGGGTGAGGGTCTGCCCGCCAAATCTGCAAGAAAAGTCT
>NW_008824114.1:163124-164787 GCF_000699105.1 Pygoscelis adeliae | reverse complement strand
TTAACCCAAAAGCACATCCTCCGAGGGCCCTGCGGCCCCAGCCCCTCAGGCAGAGCCTCACGGAGGACAGCCGTGTGCTGCAGGTGAGCGCTTGGACCAGACCTGCCCGCTCCTAAGGACAGGCTCATCCCAGCAGCACCGCGTCTGCCCGCAGAGCTGGGGGTGCTGGAAAGCTGCTGCCCACCCCAGGACAGGCAGGGGACGAGGCACTGGTGGCCGGTGAGGGTCCTGCCCGGTGCCTGACTGCCGGATCTGTCCCAGCAGGCGAGCCCAGCCCAGCCGCTGCCTCTCGCTGCTCCCGGGAGAGCAGGGCAGAGCAGGGAAGCTCAGAGCGGGAGCTGGGCTGGACTTTTCCAACCAAGTGGAGAAGGATAGGAGTTGGTTTTGTTGTGGGTTTTTTTTCCCCTGGAAAAATGCTGATGTGTCAAAACAAAGTTTTTTTACTAGTGTTAGTAAAATGTGCTAGTTTCGGCTTAACTCTTTTCAGGAATTGCTGCTCAAAACTGAGAAGCAAGAGAGCGCTCCCAGTCCTGTCCCATCCCATCCCATCCCATCCCATCCCACCCCATCCCACCCAATCCCATCCTACCCCATCCCTGCTGCCCTGCCAGCCATGCCCCCCGTGAGCTGCCAGCCCCACAGGAGCACAGAGCAGGGGGAGCAAGGACGAGTCCTGCCTGGGCCGATGCCCTCCTGGCTCTGCCGGGAGCCCGGCTGTCTGGGCACAGGGCTGGGGGCAGGCAAAGGGTTGATCTCTCCAGATGTGGTTTTGATTAGAAATTTTTGGAATAAGAATGAGCAAGTAAAGCACAAAACAATCTCATTGACATCGCTCTACACTTCCTGTGAATGTTTCTGTTTTGATTAATCAACATTCCTCATGAAAATCATCTCCTGCCCCCCCCGCCCCTTAAAAAAAAAAAGCAGTTGGAGCTGTTCAGGATTGCCCTCACCACAGAGCAGGGTGGTGGGTTTCACCTCCCCAAAAGGAAGGTGCGGGTGTCAGCACATGGCTGTTGTCCAGTGAAATACAACTCCCCGGCATCTCTGACCACGGTCCATCGATGTCTTGAATCCCCCCGTGCATGGAGGAGCCGGAGCTGCTGCAGCGTGGGCAGCAGAGACTCGTTTCGAATGGGTTTTGCTGTGAGTTATTTGCAAAGGGAACGTTCAATGCTCAGTCCCAGCAGAGGAACATCATGGGGAATTTGGGGAGATGCCCCGCAGCGGCTCTTGTCTGCATCCAGCCCAGCCAGCTCCCCTTCACCCCGGGTGTCCCCCAGGTCCGGGGGACGAAGGGACCTCTGTGCTTGGTGCTGGGCTGGCCGCAGCAGCTATCAGAGGAAATCTGCAGCCCTTCTAACTCCACTTAAGAGACTCAAATCCTATTTAATGAATGATCATTAACTGGGGACATTTCAGATGAGAAAATTGTTTTAGGAACGAGCAATTAAATCCTAATGCTTAGATCACGTAACTCATTTCTAATTAAACTCACTGTAAATTATAGCAACGGTATTTATTTTTAATGAGAAATAAAACTGAAAAGAAATTGCGGCCCTTCAAAAAAATGAAATGAGCGAGGGGGAGGTAGAGAGGGAGTGAGCAATGGAGGGGAAAGGAGCAGAGAGCAGCGAGGGAGTTCAAAAACAGGCAGAAAAAG
>NW_008824114.1:153311-161737 GCF_000699105.1 Pygoscelis adeliae | reverse complement strand
TCCTGCTCTGTGCCTGAGGACCTCCTGGCAACAGCTATAAATATTTCTGACCTTTCCCAAAGGTGGGTAAACCTCCAGAGCTGTGGCTCTTGGGGTTTTTGCCACTGGGAAGCGGACTCGCTTCCTTCTCTCTCCAGATACAGCTGCCGTGTGACAAGGAAAAATGGTGCCCATATGGAGACATTAATGATCAGAAGTTCAAAGCAAGCACGGAAGGATCGACTGCTCTCCGAGCATATATTAATCACATCCATCACGGTGCGGCTCTGGGCAGTGGCAGGCAGCGGCCGGCAGGGAAGCCCAGCAGCGGGATGGGGAAAGATGCTGGTGGGGATGGAGAGGGATGTAACACCACAGGCATGGGTTTGATGGAAGCTGGGCAAAGAAATTTGGGGGTTGCCTGTGGCCATGGGTCAAGGATTGTCCTCTCATGGACTCAGAAGTCTCCAGGGGCTTCTCACCCCTGTGCTGTGGGACCTCGTGTACAGGGCACGGAGGAGGAGGAGGGGAAGCATCAGCATCTGAGTGTCCGTGGCAGGTGGAACCTGCAATTAACTGCGTAGTTAGGGCAGACAAAATACATTCCGAGTGATTACTGCAAACTCAGCGAGGATGCGTAATAAACATCCACGTGCGAGCAGACATCTGTTGCTAACTCGAGTAAATAATCCCGTCCTACCCAACACACCAACGCCCTCCGGGCCGATTGCACAGCACCATTGCAATCACGCTCCACTGGCACCTTTCACCCAAGGGCCTCAAAGCACTTTACAAACAGCAATTAATTCGAATCACTACCGTTCCGGTATCTCATTTATCCTTAATTTTCAGATGGGGAAACTGAGGTACAGGGCTGAGGTCTGACTCACCCACCGGCACCCACAGGAATGGGGGCAGAGCCCAAGCTGCTGCCGTGGGCTGGGTGACCCAGATGTCCTCCAGCAACCTCCGTTCAGCCTCCCAGACCTCCCTGGGCATGCTGACAGTCCCCGCATGGCACCCTACGGCACTGCGCTCCGCGTGTATGAGCTGCACGTAGGGATAGCCCCATTCCTTGGGCCAGCAGTTTGTTTTTAGTGGAAAACATACTGGCGTGCATCCAATAATGATGGGCTTAACCCCACAAAGTCAAGTTCACGCCAAGCCTGCTGGGAGATTCATAAAAGTTTAATGTTTTTCAGCAATGTTTCCGCTCTCTCAGCGCCGTCTGTGCCTCGCTGGGACGGAGCCGGCGGTGCAGAGGCGCGGGCTGGTCTCCGGCTCCCCGCCGCAGCTGGAGCAGAGGCACATTGGGGGTCACCCAGGCTCCCACTTCAGCTGAGCCCAGGCAAGCCCTGGAGGAGTGTAGGGGGGGGGGGAGAAAGGGTCTTGGCTGAGCGATGCCTGGCTGAGCCCAGCCCAGATGCAACCCCAGCTCTTGTGCAAGGAAGGCAATGGTGCTCCCCTTGCTGGAGGAGAGATGTGGGTCCTGGTTCTCACCCCTGAGCTGGACGTGGTGCTGCAGAGGGGAAGGAGCAACAGCCGCCCACCATCCTATAGCTCACCATCCCATGCTGGGGCTGTCCCACCGCACCAATGCAAAGGCGAGGGGTGCAATCCCCCAGTGCAACCTCTCATGGGTGCAGGGCAGGGAGTGCATCACCAAGAGCACGCTGAAAATGGAGCCGGAGCTTGGAGCAAACAAGCCTCCTTCAGCTTCCCGGAAACATTCCCACGAGGCCCCTGGGGAGCTTTTCCTTTTGCACTGGCTGTGTTTAAACAAGCTCAGTTCCTCGGCACAATGGTGCACGCTCCTTCCCCGAAAGCCTCACTAATGACTTTTTAGAAGGGGCCCTCTCAGGCTGCTAAGTCAGCGTTGGATTTAGTGTGCGTGGTGTGGCTTGCCAGCTGTCTGCACGCGGATTTAAATCTGATCGGCGTGGAACAGCGGCAGCTCCGGTGCTAGGCTTCGGACAAAAGTCATGATTATTCCCCTCCTCCCGACAAAGCCGGCTGTGTCCAAAGGCTTCCTGGCCATCGCGCCGCTGCCGCCCGGGCGCCGGGCGCCCCATCCCTGCTGGCACTGTCTGTGAAATAGCTGCACGTGGGCGCTGACATCGCAAACTCTTTCCTCCGTGGATATATTCTCATCACACCGAGCTGTGACCAAAATACTGGCGCTAGCGGTGGCTGCGTTAGGCCAGGACAGAGATGTGCAGCTGGGGAGAAGGGGGTGATGGGGACGTCTGTCCTGCCAGCGCCTGCCTTTACCCCATTTGGGGAAAGAAGAGAAATCCTCGATACCTGGGGCCGTGCACAGAGCACCTCCCTCCTGCGGGACGATCAGAATCCTTGTCCCTGGCTCTGTTTTTGATTCTTTGTCACCCCTGGGAAACACATCACCCCTGTACAGGATTACAGGACAAAGTCAGGTAGGAAGGGACCTCAGGTGTCACCTGGTCCCACCTCCTGCTCAGCGTGCCTCGACTTACCCCTGCACCCTGGGGCTGTGTCAGACCCTGAATGCTGTGGGTCCAACACTTACCCAAAGAGCTGGCATGCATAAAGCCCTACATAAAGCACCTGAATGGGGCCGGACCAAGCATTTGGGGTCTTCTGCTTTCCCCACCAAAAAATCAGGAAAAATGATCAGCTTTTAGGGTCCCCCTGACTTTGGGGGAGCCGCAGCTGCCCAGGGCTGGGCTGGGCTGGGCTGGGCTGGGGTTAGTGGTCGGCTGCTTGGGCACCATGCTGTCGAAGGAAGAGGTACCGGTGGTGGGTGGCAGGGACGAGGGTTCCTTTGTTGTCTTTTCCCCAAGGTTGGTTTATTTGTGTTTGCAGAAACAACTGGAAGAAAGGTGCCCGTCTGGCTAGGCATGGACTGCAAAATAAAGCAGGGAGAGATGAGCACATGAAGGAAATGGTGTTAATGAGCAATGGCACACTTGCTGCCCCGCACACAGGTCTCCGCAGCAGGCTGGCACCCAGGCAGAGAGCAATGCACCATGGCGTGGCATGTGTGAGAAAGAAGGGAGTAGTCCCATCTCTGCTTTTTTTTTCTCCCCAATAAAAGAAACACTGATTTGAAAGATCCAAACTGGCTACGCCCCAAATTTCAAGTGGAAATGGGGTCATCCTGAATCCCCTCACCCCACCCCTGACCCAGCAGCCTGAAAACCTCTCAGGGGAATCTGACACAAGCTAGAGGACATCATTTTTTCATCATCCCCTTCTCTGTGTTTTCTGCCACCAGATCTCAGGAGCAGGGTTTCCTTTCCAGTTGTAACACAGTGGTGCATCCCCATCTGGACTAATTTTTTTCATTTCAGTGTTGCTGTTTTAGCTATGAAGGCTTGGAGGGCTCTCACCTATAGTTGTTCTCAGTTATTTCCAAACATGAACCAGCCAAGTCCTCAAGCTTTTCTCAGTGCAGCCACATTTTTAATCAAAACTTCCTCCCATTCTGCGAGATGAGCAAGGCGAGATGAGCACGACTCTCTAATAACTGTTCCTTGCCCTTGGAGCATTTAAACCCCACACCCAAAGGCAGGCATCTTCATCTGATGCCCTGTGGGTCACCTCCAACCCCAGGCACAACCGTGCCCGTGTGCAGACCGATGGAGGGGTGACACCTACCCGCGCTGCCCCAGGGGCTTCTGCAGGGATCGTGCGCACGTGGCCAGACTATCCAGAGCCAGGGCTGGCCCCAGGAGCGCGCGTGTGTGTAGGAGGTGGCAGAGAGGTGTGCGAGCACCCGGGTCAGGGAGGGCTCAAGTGCGCACAGCGTGCAAGGGGAAGCGTTGCCCTGCTCTGGGGCTGCTCGGAGAGGAGCATCGCAGGAGCATCTCGGCAGGACCTGGGCTTCCTTCTCGCAAGGGAGACTCGGAGAGTCCTTCCAGCTCCCCTCCAAACCCTGAAAGCCCATGCTATCACCTGCATGGTTGTAGCACCTGGAGGTTATTAATGTTTGTTGTTGTCTGGCTGCTTTTTAAACCAGGAGATTCCCAGCAAGCAGGATTCATCCTGCCCCTGCTCCTCTTCTTCGCGCCACCTTAGATGGAGGCAGCAGGAGACACAGCCCAGCCGGCGGTGAGGTAGCCGAGTCAGCACTCCAGCTGCCGAATTTAGCCCCGCTGTTTCTGTCTGAAATGGCATGTGCATATGGGAGAGGCCCGGCTGCGGGCTGCCTAACCAGGTCAATGTTAAACACATGCCCCTTCAGAAAGATTATATGGAGCGTGTTTTCCACGGCCTCGGACAGCTGTGCTCTGGCAGTATCATCTGTCTTTTAATGGTGCCCTGCAGAGCTCTGAAGTTGCCACTATTTAGGCACAAGGGGAAGAAACAGAGTGAGCAAAGGAGCAGAGAGGCAGCAGCTGGAGGAAGCACCGGACCCTGCCTCCGCCGCGTTCGCACAGGCAGCCCCTTACGCCGATCCTGCTGCTGCTTATCGGGGCTGGGATTGGCAGCCTGGCGTGGCAGGTGACAACGGGAAAGGTCATTAGTGAGGGAGTAGGGTTTCTGCCCTTCTCATGGTCCCCCGATAGAGAAATGCCCCACGGAGCAGCCCTCGCCTCCACCAAACGCCAGCCCAGCCCCGTAACCGGAGCCAAGGCAGGGGGACAGGTTGAAGCTTAATGACTTCCAACTCCCGGACTAAGGAAATGGCCATCAAAGGGCTTGTTACTGATATAAAGAGCTACTGTGCTGCCCTGATACCTTCAGCTCTTGAACTGCTTAACCACCTGCCTGGGGAGCAAGGAGAGGCTTTGGTATGGTGCTGGCTCGCAGGCATCGGGTCTCTCCCGGCCCTGTTAATGGAGTGCGGTGTCTCAAGGACCTGCCCTGCTCAACGGCAGAGGATCCTTGTTCGGACGTAGGCTGCCTCCACCCTGCCACCGTCCCATGTATCTCGCAGGGATGGAGCCCTGCAGGACGGGAACTGGGAGGACAGCTCTGCTGGCAGCAGCCCCCCGGGGTGGTGCGTGGGTTCCCATGCAGGCTGGTTCCCCTTTGAGGGTGTTTGTCCTCTGGGTCGCGCATCCAAGGAGATGGCAGCTGGGATTCTGAGGAAGGGGAACATGTGGAGGCAGAGCGATGGGAAGGGATGAAGACGTCTGGGGACTGGTGGGGGAGGAATTCCTCCTTGAAATGGATGGTGGTATTAGATCCAGATCAACCCAGGAGCTAAAACGTCCACAGCTCAAGTCTGCGGTTTGGAGCCGGGCCCTGTAGGAGCTGGAGCATTAACACCCACGCCACCTTCCCGCTCGGTAAGCCTGCCCATCCGCATGTCTCCCTGCGAGGAGGCACAAGGGCCTTCCCCAGCTGTACAGAGCTGCCCCAGATAAATACCCGACAGCTGGAACAGAGAAAAATGGAGCTGGTTCTCTAACTGCCAGCACGAGCCAATCCATCATGCTGGTCCTGGCACCTCTTTTCGGAAGGGAATCAAAGGGCTCCTTAGTGAGAAGGGATGAAATGACAGGTAGAAAGGCCAGAGGATAAATCCTGCTGCCTACTGGGACTGTTAAATATTAGGAGAGATTAGTGTCTGACAGGGGAGAGTAGGGCAGCAGCTCTGCTAAACAGCCAAAGAAATGCGTGGAATTCCTGCTCCTTTGTCAGTGGCAACGCAGAACACTCAGGGTGGAATAAAAGGGAGAAGAAAAAATACCTTTCCCTGATTTAAATTAAGAAAGGAGCCCGTGCAGAAGCCTGTACCTCGCTCAGTCCTTCCCAGAGTGGCCTGGGACGGGGCGGCAGCGTGCTGCTGCAGGGCAGGCGCTGCTGGTGGGGGGAGCTGAGAGGTGGAGCAGTGCTCCAGCTCCACACCCCCTCTGCCCAGCATCATCTCCCCATCCTGCCTCCGCACATCACCTGCTTAAATCACAGCCCCTCCGAGGGGGGACCTCTCTGGGAAGGTGCTGACACGAGGTGGGTGAACAACAGAGAAGGGGAGGATGGATGCAGTGAGCATGGTGCAAAAGGCATCCCAGACATCTGCTTTTCTGTCCCTCCTTTTCCCTGTCTCCCCAGGTAGTTGGGTGCTTCCCTCCTTCCCCCACTCCCGAGGCACAGAGGTCTCTTCAAAGTCTGGGATATTCACCCTGCTGATCTGCCGTACAGCGAAGGCAAGGGGAGCCTGCAGCCATCTCTGCCCAAAGACCATTTCCGAGGAGCACATGGATGTCTCACAGCATTTTCAGCCCCCTCTCCAGTCTTTTTTACACCCCATCATACAAGTCCTCCCAGGAAGCGCTCGCTTTTTCTCATTACAGAGAAATGAAAGCAAGCTGTGTTCACAGGCTGCAAATCAGACACCTCATCATGAGCAGCTCCAACAACTGCTGTTCAGCCGGTGAGGCCACGACACCGCAGCACCCACTGGATGAGCCCAGGTACCGGGTTATATGGACAGGGGACAGTGGGACAAGTGGGTGGGGGGAGAAACAGGGAGCTCCCATCTTCCTTTCCTTGTACCCCTTCCGCTGTTCCAGAAGGGGCTGCACCAAAAGACTTGATGCAGACAGGATTTTCCCACTGCCTACGCCTTTGTGCACCAACTGCACCATTTCTTTCTGCACAAGCAGCATTTGTAGCAACGCAAGGCCAGAGGGGCAAATCCCCGAGTGGTGAAAAGAGAGAGATCCCCTGCTCCTTGCCCGGGGGCTCCCCTGGCTCCCACGTTTCCTGCCTGTCCCTTCCTTCGGCTGTCATCCTGCCAGGCAGGACATCAGCCGGTTTGCCAACATCGTCCCCGGTGTTAGTGATCGCAGACACACTCGCTCTCTGGGTACTTTCCCCATCTGGGCAGCAGAGGCGGGAGCAGGGGAAGGTGGGTGCTGGGAGGAGGAGGGGTCCGGCAGGGGTCAGGGGCTCAGTCCAGCTCAGGCAGATTATACAAAATGATAGTTTACATTTCCTTGCTAAGGCGTCATAAAGTGCTTTGCTCAGACCAGTAAAGTATATGTGATGGGGCTTAAGATATTAAAAAATTGGCCAATTTTCATGCTTTCGATGTCTGGCATGTCACGGCTTATTAACCAGCTGAAAAGTCTCTGTGTCAGGGACAGGTGAGTTGGGCTGTGTGCGTGTGCAGCGCAGGGCTGCCCGTGTCCTGCGCCTGTGTGACCGGGCAGGGAGGAGGAGACGAGTTTGATGTGAAGGGAGCAGAAGGGCTCTCCACCTTACACAAGTGCAGCGAGTCTTGGGCTGAGGCGGGACTTAGTCAAGAGGGGCTAGACTGTCAAATTCAGCCCCATCCTAAAATGACGTTCAGAAATTTGTCAGGGTCCCATCTTGAACTAGTTATGTTTCTTCCCTCAATTACCCCGCTGGAAAGCTATTTTATAAACTCCCTCATCTGATGATTAGGAGAAACCTCCTTCAATTTTTAGCTGACATATATTCACGACAGGTCTCTACCAATTTACGCTTATGCCAACAGTGTCCTTCCACATAAAGAGTTCCTTGCATTCCCTGGTGTTTCCTCTCCAATGTATTTATAGGCAGTAATCATAAACATCTTAGCCTTTGATTTGTTTCAACTCTTTCAGAACTGGTTGTCCTGTCTGTGCCCACTAAACCACATTTGCTCCTCTATTTGGGAAAAAAAATCCACAGATGACTTGAGTCAGCCTCAAATCAGTAAATCTCATCCCACCTCCTCATTTTCAGTAAAAATCCCAAATCCATTGGCCTAAATGCTCTTTTCTAACCAGCAAACCATGATAACCTCTATCCTTTTCAAGCATACTCAATGCAAGATGAGAGCTAAATAGATCGTCCAGAAGGCAGAGAGTCTGTTTCCAGTAAGATCATAGGGATGAGCAGGTATTTAGCCCATCCACATTGGAGTATCTAAGACCAGCAGAAGAAAGGCTCTCTTGGAAAGGAACACCTCTCCTGTGAGGACAGGCTGAGAGAGTTGGGGTTGTTCAGCCTGGAGAAGAGAAGGCTCCAGGGAGACCTTATTGTGGCCTGTCAGTACTTAAAGGGGGCTTGTAAGAAAGATGGGGACAGACTTTTTAGTAGGGCCTGTTGCAATAGGACAAGAGGTAATGGTTTTAAACTGAAAGAGGGGAGATTTAGATTGGACATAAGGAAGAAATTTTTTACGCTGAGGGTGGTGAAGCACTGGCACAGGTTGCCCAGAGAGGTGGTGGATGCCCCATCCCTGGAAACATTCCAGGTCAGGTTGGACGGGGCTCTGAGCAACCTGATCTAGTCGAAGATGTCCCTGCTCATTGCAAGGGGGGTTGGACTAGATGAGCTTTAGAGGTCCCTTCCAACCCAAACTATTCTATGATTCTATGTTTCTAAGGCTCCGCTGGGTGGGCTTGGATGAGGAGCAGGGCAAAGGCTGCTCTGTGCAAGGCCGTTGCAGCAGCGTAAGGAGGATGGACGCTGCCTCCCAGGACAGAGGAAGGCGGCAGAAACCGTGC
>NW_008824114.1:150226-153189 GCF_000699105.1 Pygoscelis adeliae | reverse complement strand
CTCCGCATCTCCCCGCACTCCCAGTGCTCCCTGCCTGCATCCCCAGCACTCCTGCCAGCGTCTGGGGAGACAGGAGGGCGATGGCACCATTGCTCTTCTCCATAAGGGTGCTTTCCAGCAGCCGCCCCCCCAGGAACGCCCCCTCCCTGAGAACTTGAGGATGATCCCACACCCCTCTGAGCCCAAGGCTCTGGTGACACTGCAGCGTGGTAAGGACCTTCCATGGCACTGGGATGCAAGGCCACAGCACCCTTCTTCTCACGACCCTCTTGGGGCTGTCGTAGAAGCCCACTGCGACTAAGAGCCGGCCAAGATGCATCTCCCAAGGCTTCCAACCCCAGCTGAGCGCTGTCTGCGCCCACAGCATGTAGTGATTGCTGAGAGCACTTGCAGAGGCCGCGCCAAGGCATTTGTCATGGGCACAGACCTGAGAAAACCCGTTGGTGTTTCCAATCCATGAGCTGTCAGAAGCTGCTCAAAGTCACGGGAAGGCTGCAGGGAGCCCGGCCCCATTCCAGCCTGCCCTCGGGAAGGCTGCGCTTCAGGACCTGAACTTCTCAGTGCTCAGGAGCCCCGAGCAGGGCCATCAGCAGACAAACAGCAGCTTCTCCAAATCCCCACATCTGCTGGCTCTGCGCTTGATGCTCTGGCTGCAGCAGGTTATGTCACATCTGAGAGAGCAGGTAAAGCAAACACTGCCATTCTCTGCAGCTGGCAGCAGCCCCTGCAGGGAGCACAGTACCCACGGTAGCTGCGGGCTGGCAGGTGCCCCATCGTCGCCACTGGCATTGCCAATGTTATCTTTGGATGCAAAACCTGGGGAAAATTGAGTGCTTGGAAGAGGACGGGCTCTCCTGGGTCAAATTAGTCATTCCTCGTTAGAAAAGCCCTGCTGGTTTCTTTGTTTCTCTTGCTCTCCAGTGTACCTAGATAAATACATTTTCTAATTCTCCGAGTCCCACTGAATAGGAGAATGGCAAGATGAGAGTATTAAAGCTGCAGATTATCAGGTGCTTCCCGTGAATTGAGACTCCAGCAGAGGAATGATGGGGAGGGAGGCTGGGGGGTAAACTGCAGAGGGGGGAGAAAACCGGGAAAATGAAGGAGGGAGGCAGGGGCAGTAGAAAGAGGAAGATGGAGGGGGGAGCGCCAGAGGAGAGAGCACATGGAGGAAACAGGGAGGGGAGAAGGCTGATGGAGGAGAGCAGAAGGGGGAGAGCTGGGCTGTGGAGAGGTTTGGCAGCTGCTGAAAGTGCTACACATTTCAATTTTTAATGATTCAAAAATACAACCATTAACATGTCAGAGGCAGAGGTAAATGGCAGGGCTTTTTTACAAGCCCTAATGTCTTTGAAGAACAAATGCCATATAAAAGGGAGGCTTTTAAAGCATTTTGGCTGGGCCGTGCTGCCTGCCTCCCTCCCTTCCAAGGGAGTGCTCCCCTTCCAAGACTGCCAATGTTTGCATCATTTTGTTTTGGTTGGTTTTTCTCCTTTTTATTTTTCCTCCAATCTCTTTCTGTCTGGGATCTTCCAGTTCACGACACAAACCTGTGAAATCAGGAGCGTTCTGCTCTTTGCTCCCAACATCCCTCGGCAAATGGATTTGCATCAGGTGCAGACAGTGACAAACTTTGAGCTGTTGTTCCCAGTTTCAGCTGAGAAATTTCCCTCCTGCCTCGGTGATTTGGCTTGCTGCTCTCTCTGCCTGCTTTTCTACAGGTCCCCCTTGTTCTCTGCCTTTTCATCCTACTGCCCTGGCCACGGAGACACTTGCAAGACCAAAAAGCAAAAAAAAAGGCCAAGCTGTCTACGTAGGAAGGACTATAAGCTCGAGAGGGGGGAAAGGTGCTCCAGAAGGGTCTTTCATGCAGGACCCTCTCAGCCACAGCTCAGATTCTCCGCTCCCAGTGATGCAGCCGGCTCCAATGCATGTGGATCACATCTTCCAACGGCCACAGGCACTGGCAGCAGACACCATCGACCAGGGCAGGTATACAGGTATTGCAGGTGCGGAAGCTGCCTGGAGATGGGACTGCACCCAGGGTGGCAGCTAGCAGGTATTTACCTACCACGTGGCGTTCCTGCCTGACCTGAATGACCAGGGGTGCTGATCTGAGCTACAACGCTCTGGAGGGAGGAGGAACCAGGGGAGCTGTGGAGCTCATATTTAATCTGTCTCTTAGGAGTCGGAAGCAGGAGGGTGTGCTGGTCAAACCGAGTCACTTCGGTTGCCCTTGCCACCGTCATTTCTGGCACAGCAGGGCATGCAGCATACAGTGAGCACTTCTGCCAGCTCCAGGGCACGTCTTCCCATACAAAATAAATGACCTAATGCAAAAATAAACGAGAACCCGAGAAGTGTAAAAGAAGGAAGGAGGTGGTGCGTGCCAATCATGCATCCAAGGTTCAAGTCACTTGCATTTATCCTGAGAAGGAAGCGTCAGACTTTCAGAAGCTATGTTATGACAATGGGAATAAACCAGCGTCATTTTGGATGGGGAAGTTATTAGATCCCACGAACAGCCCCCAGGAAACACTGAGACAAAGGAGTGATGGGCATCAGAAAAGAGCCCCTGTGCCCATGCACAGCATCAGACCTGTATCCTTCAGGTGCTGCCGATCTGGAGACACAGAGAGCCCCGACGTGCTGGGAGAGGACTCACCCTGCCCCTGTGGGCTGCTGGCACCGGCTCGGGTGTAGACAACCCAGGTGTCCCACGCTCTGAGCAGGCTGCAGGTCATCAGAAATCCTGGGTCAGCATCCCCCAGGCAGGCCCCAGACAAGGACTCACCCAGAAAAACACAGACATGGGGTAGCCCATGCAGTGATCTGCTCCCGGGTGGGCACGTCGGGGAGCGGGACCCCTTACAGAGGGCAGAAAGGAGCGTTCTCTTTCTCCCTCCTCCCCACCAACAGCTTTTTTCCCCTCCTTCTGCTGTCCTACATTTTCTGTTCCAGCT
>NW_008824114.1:140392-150171 GCF_000699105.1 Pygoscelis adeliae | reverse complement strand
AAGCGCAAGGAGCCTCCGGAGAGAAAACTTCCTGGCCAGAGAGCCCTGCACAGCGTTACTGACCCCAGGGCTTTCAAAGAGCTGAGGAGTCTCAGAGGGAACACACCACCGGTCCCTCGCAGGCCTAGCAGACAGACAGATAGCTGGATCTTTGCACCTTTGAGAGGATTTCATCACTCAGTCTTAGACGGAATACATATTCATCATTTATGGATTTCTTTTTAATGGATAAAATATCTTCTTTTTAAAGAGAAACTCTACTGCTGATGGCACAAACAGCTGTGCAGGGAAATATCATCAGAGCAAACCCAGTCAATAACCCTCCCTGGGCGTCCTGGGGAATCTAACAGCTTTTGACTTTCAAAATGACTCTAAATGCAAAGGAATTTCAAGGAGAAGACAGAAAGCCTCCCCTGTCTGCTCAACCACATCAGCCGGGCAGTCTTCCCACGCCTCTTCCCATCCACCCTCTCTTCGGTGGGCCTGGGTCAGGGTCAGGCACTTTCGCCCCTGCCTCTCCCGGAGAAGATGTGGTGGATGCTTCTGTGTGTTGGGCAGGGAGAGCTGTCTCATTTTCACAAGCAGCTGACTCAAAGTTAGGCTTCCCAATTGCACCCCAGAGAAGGACCTTCTCAAGCGCCCCGCCACCGCCCCTCGAGAACCCTTATTGAGTTTGACATGTGTTGTTCTATTCCTGATGGATCCCGGCCACTGGAATATCCATCTGATAATCAAATAAAATAGCCAAGCCCCCTGCGTGCTGCATATTTTGTATGCTGCTCCCTGACTTCCATTGTTTCACATTGTTTAGACTATTAGTCAGAACAATTTGTCATCCTACCCCTGCTGCCTAGTGGGATTCGGCTTGTTGTGGGAGAAAGCGAGCCCGTTCACTGCTCTGTGTGCTGCCAGCGGAGCAGCCGGCAGAGATGCAATGCTCAGGGGCGGCCGAGCTCAGTCGGACCCACACTGTGATTCATTACCGCTCAAACCCCCTTGCACCACGGGGTCGGTTCATGAAACATGGAGGGAGGCTCACTCCCTGCCCCAAAGGTCTTGCAGGTTGAGAAAAACAAACTGTGTGAGTGTTGGGGTAAGAAGTGCGCGAAGGAAGAGGCTGAGGACTATGGGCACGAGCAGATGCCGAGAGAAGTTGGAGCTGGCTTCGGAGAGGCAAGGCATTGATTGACAAGGGGAGGGAGAGGTTTTTTGGCATGGCACTGCAGTCTGCGGAGGGCTGCTGAGCTCCTGGTGCTGCAGGAGCTCCTGTCAGCTCCATTTCTCACTCCTCATGCTCGGGGTAAGAGCCTGGAGACCGGCTTTGCGGGCAGAGCAAGCAGGCAGCTCTGCTGGCTGGGCTCCATGCGCTGGCTTACAGGCAGGAGTTCAAGCCCAAGCAAAGGAGCTTCTGTTCCCATTCCTGGTCAGATCCCTTCAGGGGTTCCTCGCATTATAAACACCTCCTCAGGAGACAGTGATTGCTCTGGCTGCTGTTATTTTGTCTGTTGAGTCGCCCTGTCAGCTCCACTTTGGTGTCAGGAGTGGTATGGTTCAGGCTTGGAGGCGGTCTGCGGGCAAAGCAGCAGCAGGGAGCAGGAGGCCCTCAATTAAGGAGGGACCCAGCCTGATGAGTTGTCCCATCACGCTCTGGTCCCCTCCCGAGGAGTCAAGGGGATGATTTCCATGCTTGCACCAGCCCCGGCGGGTCAGCCAGCTGTGTGAGCTGGAGGCAGTGGGAGCCACCGCTGATGAAACCTATTGGCCAGGGGAGCGAGTCCGGCTGCCGAAGCCCAGCTCTACACTGCGAGTTGTCCCGGGGCTGTCTCCAGCCTCACCTGGAGCCCACACAGCTGCCAGAGCCCCTGCACCTCCCATCTCTCCTCCATTCTCCCAGCACAGGCTGAGCAGCCGTGGTGGTGCCTGTGTCAGCCCAGGAGCAAAACTCACAGCTGGTTTTCATCCAGGCACTAAAACTTCCTCCGAAATCTTTCCCGGCTTTTACAACACTTGTTGCTGCCTCAGCTCTGCCCATCACCGTGGTATCTGGCAGCCGGTGCACAGGCAGGAGGCTCGGCTGTGTTTGACAGAACCTGTCACCTGCCTGCTCGTGACCTTTGCCTGCTGTCATCTTGCCGCGTGTCGAGCTGCCAACGCCAAGCGAGCACACCAATGCCTGCCTCCATTGACTGCTAAACTCGCTTAAATCTCCTGTCCTGGGAAATCACCTCTGGCTGCCAGTCGAGCACCAGAAGCGGAAATTTGGCTGCCAGAGAAGGCTGCAAAGGGAAGAGGAGAGCATGGCACAGGCTGAGAGCTGGGTGGGCTCCAGACCCCTGCGGACAAGGCGCAGCCCTGCTGCCTGTTGGGCATCCCACTGGGGAGCACTCACTGCCTGCTCATTGCGTTTTCTCCCCCAAAAAGCCCTACAGCCCCTGCATGTGTGTCCTGTGGAGCAGAGGGTCCCTCCTGGGCTGGCTCCTGTGCTGGGGCAGGTAACACGCTACTTCCCCTGTCTCCCATCAGGCCAGTAATGGAGCTCTGGCATCACTGCTGTTGTCAGTGATTTATTTCAAGTCCTTGATGCTGATCTGGGGGGGATGACTGTAAATTTCTCAAAAGCACCCAGTATTACACATGGTTGCTACACGTTCCCCAGCTTACCTAAGTCTGTGCTGAGGTGTGCAGCCGTGGGACACCCTCCCGTGGTGGCCTTCCTCGGGGAGGGCAACCCTGACGGCTGCGCTCAGAGCCTGCCACTCTGTAGGGAGCTGCTTCATCGTCCCCACCAGCCATGGGCTGTCTCGCAGTTGTGATTTGCAAGACCTCCTTCCCATCCCTGCCTGGCAGCTATTGCCTCCCGACAGCCACCCCTCTGCCCTGCCTCACCTCCGGACAAGGCTCCTGCAAGATGCCTGCCTTGGGGTCATGCGCTATAGAAATTTGGAAACTCCTCGGGGTGCAGCGAGCTGCCCTGCACCAAAGATGTGGTGTCTCTGTCCCCGTTGGCACTGGCTTCCTGTTAGACTCCAAGTTTGAATTTCAGGAGTTGGTTGTCACCCGTGGACCCTCGCAGAGCTGGCAGAGAGGAGCCATTCCCTGCCCGGGGACTGGAAAGGCTGGGGCTGGAGACTCCCGGGCACACGGGGAAAGCTGCCACCAGTGAGTCACCCCCTGGAATATTTCCATCATCTGGAAGCAGGTACAGCCGTGAGCAGCAGCAGACCTGAGCGCCATCCGGATCCCCACCACACGGGTGCTGGGACAGGGCTGGCATTCGCAGGAGAGGGCTGGGGAGGGTCTGGCTGCACCCGTGCCACCCGGAAAAGGGGCTGCAGGTCCAGCCTGGGCATCGCCTCCCAGCCAAGCTGAGGAGGGAGAGGCTTCTCCTGGTCACGCACTCCCTGAGCATCCATGACATGCCATGGGGCCGCCAGGCTCTTGGCCCTGGGAATATCTTAGTGAGGCAGGGCGACTTTGAGCGGCAGAAAAGTCGGTCTTTTGACCAACCCCTAAAGCCTTGCAAAGATGCTGTAAAGGCTGGTGGGAGAGTAGGATGTTGCGAGGACCTGCCTTCTTTCCCAAACATCCGTCTTACGGCAAAAACATGCTGTCCAGATCGACCACTTGCAGTCGAGCCCCTCCTTTTGAGCAGGCGGCTGGCCTCCCGGTCTCACCCCTTATCTCCAGGCTGCTCATCAGAAGCCAAGTGCAGCATCCCTTGGAGCTGCATCCCAAAGCAAACTGGAAATTCAGGCCTTGCCTAGAAGGCAGAGCAAATCCCCATAAAACCTCTGAATGGAAACAGAAGTGTGTGTTATTAAAAAAAAAAAAAAGAGAGAGAAAAAGAAAGAAAAAGAGGAAGGAACCCACCTCCCCATCCACGCACAGACATGTCCCTACACAGCAAAAGCCCTTCGCACCTGCCAGACAGCCACCTTGCAGTGCAAGCAGGGGTGTCCCACCTGCGTCCCCATGCCCAGGTCCTCCCCGAGCATGGCCACGCTCCGGCCATGCGCCCGCTCCTCCCGCTCGGCTCACGGGCAGCAGGCAAGGGGTTAACTCCCAGCAGCTGCTCCCCAGATGCCGGTTCTGGAATTCACATTTGTGTAATAATACACCTCGGGGTAAGCGGAGGTGATGTCGCGTGCCCCCCCCGCCGCGCTCCCCCCTTCAACCAAGCAGGGCGGCTGCCAAGCGGGGCGGCTGGGAGGGGGAGAGAGGCAGCAGCCCAGGTGCTGCGGGATCCCTTCCGACGGACTCACAGGGAGATGAATTAGGGGGCCGCCAGGAAAGCCTGGCTATTTTTCATACTGCTTGCCCCCATCGCGCTAGCAGAGGGCTGGGACGTCCCGGGGGCCAGCGGACCCCGGGGGGGCTGAACCCGAGTGGGTCTCCCTGAACAGGGCAGAACCGTGGCGTAATTTGTTTCAGGAGAGAGGGGTGAGGAGAGACAGACATAAATTTTATTTAGCGGCTTTCCCTTTAATGGCTCCCATCGCCTGGCAGGGTAGCACACCTGCTTCCAATAGCGGTCCCGAACTTATGCTGCGGGTGCGGGAGGAGAAGGGCTGTTCTGCCATCACCTCTGCCCAGCCACGGGCATCCTGCCCGAGGTGGGAGAGGGGTTTGCCCATGCTTCAAAAGGGATGGCGGTGCACAGGGTCAGACCCTGCGCTTTTCCCTTTCCTGGCGTGTACAGGTTTCCCCCCCTCATCCCAGCTCAGCAGCCCCTCTCCTGGGCAACCTCAGGGCTGGGTGAGCTCCCAGCCGCCTGCACAGCGCTGCTCATCCCAGCCACGCATGGCTCGTCCAGCGAGGATGCTACGGAGCTGCCTGTTCTGAATAGGTCACGGAACTTTGGCAAGCCTCGAGCAGAGGCGGGCAGGAGGCTCCAAAGCCCTGCCGCCCCCGTAGATATCTCCGGCTTCATGGTCCCGGCTCAGACCCACAAAAGCCCCAAGAGCTATGCAGAGAGTTGGAGAGAGATCAGAGGTTTCGATGCGAGCGGGGGCAGTGGGAGGAAGAGGGTTCAGGGAGTCCAAATTGAGCCGATATGTCGCTCCATTTGGTCTGAAACCCTAAACCGGGTCATGTTTCAATGAGGATTTCTGCTGCCGGCCACGATGCATTTCTTCTTATCCCAGTGCCGTATTTCACATGGCGGGGAGACAGGAGGAGTCAGAAGAGCCTTCTGCTGACTGGGGCTTCCGCCCCGTGAAGAGAAGCCCACGCAAGTCCCCAGGAGACAGAGGGGTCCCAGCTCAGCCCCTGCCTGCAGACCCTCCTGCAAGATCCCCCGGGAACCACCTCTTCTCCTGAGACAGCAAGGATGCAGCCTCAGCGGGAAGGATGGAGGAGAGGGAAGGGTGGGAGGATTTCACACCTCTCTCCAAGGGCGTTTTGTTCGGCCGGGGGGGGGGGTCTGCTCCCCACCCAGGCTCACCAGGAGGATGGGCGTCAGCTGCAGCAGTCCCGGCGACGTGGGTGGGTTTGCAGCCCTCCCGTGGCCCTCTGATCTCCGCCACTCTGGAGCATCTCTGCTTCCCCCCACGCGGCCGGGGGGTGGTGTGAGGGGTGGGGGGGCCCATCCCGCTGCTTCTGAGCCACTCTGCGGGGCAGCCTCATCTGTTCCTGCTGTTTGACAGCTTCGCAGGCAGCACTATCCCAGCCCATCCCGAAGGAGCGGGGTGTTCAGGAAGCAGCTGGGGAGAGCGATGGGAGCGGGAGAGTCCTTGAAACATGAAGAGCCGGTGAGGGGGGTACGGCAGGGGCAGTTGCTCTTTCAGCGCAGGAACCCTGGCTCTCTGGGCCAGCGGACATGGCAAACATCCTGCTTTCCTTCCCAAAGAGCCGAGGGGAACCACAGATCCCTGCCCATGGCCAGGCTCTGCACCACCGGGTGCTATGCCAGATGGCACCTGCTTCCCTCTTGAAAAGCATTTTCCCAACAACATCTATAGATGGTCCCAAATCACCGAGGACAGAAAAGTGCTCTTCTTGTGGGCAGCTTGTATGGCTCTGCGAGCCCTGCGTGTACAGCAAGGCTCTGTGAACCTCACAGCCTCCGAGAGGGGACTATTTCAGAAATCACTGCCCCTGAGGGATTTCGGTGCATCCCCGGGGAAGCCCCCGGGGAATTTCCCCAGCCTGGGTGCAGCCAGCCCAGGAGCGCAGCTCTCCATGCTCGGCCGGCCACTGGAGGGCTCCCAGATTGCTCTGGGAAAACAGCTGGAGCCGGGGCAGGAGGTAACCCACGCCTGAACCCACGCCTGAACACACACCCGAACTCACGCCTGAACCGGGGGCTGCAGAGTTCAAAAAGCACCCGCGCTCCTCCTCACCCCATGGTCCTGGCACGCCGCGAGCACATGCAAACCTGGCTTTGTTATGCCGAGCAGGGCAAGAGGCTCATGCTTCTGCTGGGACACGGAGCCTGCCACAGGTGTAAAGAAATGGGGAGCATTTAGAAGGAAGATTAAAAATTGCAGGGCTTCATGTCAATGTACTAAACCGACCACCCTCTCCCAGCCCTGACCCACCCCACACGGACAACCTCCTCATTTTCCTTGGCTCACATCCCTCCTGTTATCAGCCAGCAGCACCGGCCCACGGCAGCTCAGATGCCCCGATGCAAAGAGTTGACCCTTGCTCTCCGTTCCCTGTAACGCATCTGCCATGCCACGACGGTGGCATTTGACGCAGCCTCGCGTGCAAATGGCAGTGCAGGAGGCTGCTGGCAGGGCTGGGAGACAATGGTCGCATCAGCTGCCTCTGGCTGCTCTTCTCAGCCCGTTCCACCCACACGCCTCCTCCTCCTCATCCACGGAAAGGAGCTCGGACCCTTGCTGTCAGCTCAGCCCTGCTGGGACCCAGCACGGCCACAGTGCGAGGTCTGGGCAAGGCGCCAGCACACCAGCCTGGCACGCACCTAGCCAGGAGAGTGGGCAGCTCCAGGGGAGAAAATGCACTTTGTGGTGAGCCCCACAGTGATGCTGCTGTTGAATCTGTTTCTGCTTCCCTTGGGTGAAGTGGTTTCTCCAACAGAAAAAGAAAAAAAAAAAGCAACTCATGCCTCCAAACTTATCTCAAAAGGCCTCGTTATGACTATTTTATTTGCTGGCTTCAGCCCAGCAGCTTGCTGGCCAAAAAGCCTTGATTTCTCCCTCCAACTCCGGCTCTTCGGGGGGAGCAGCCTGGCTGGGGTCCCGTGCTCTGGATTCAGAGGAGCACGGGTTTCCTTTGGAAAGCACCGTTAATTGACATGAGAAAATAATCCAAGCCTCTTTCTCTCTCGAGCAGCAATGGTTCTCCTCACAGGGCGGCTTGAAAAGCAGCGCTGCTTTTTGGGGACTGCAAATGCACCAGTCAAAATAATGCTCCCCAGGCCAAAACTCTTCCCTGGGGCAAGGCCGTCAGCTTCAAAAGACTTGCTCCGGAGATGCCTGCGGCCACTTGTTTTTCAGACTCACTGTGGACCGGCTCCAGCCCCTCAGCTATGTGTCCCTTTCTGCTCCCCTTCCTGCTCCCGCTGGCACCCGTGTCCCCTCCACTTGCTCACCCATCCCCCTGGGAGGGTGCAGGATCCCCCTGCCCTTCCGCCCTACTTCTGAAGTGGCTCCCTGGCGAACCTTCCTGGTGAGCATCCCCGGTGAGCATCCCTGGTGAGCACCCCTGGCACGTGCATGCGGCCGGCGGCTCCCTGCCCACCACCCACCCGCCATACGACACCCGCAGAGGTGCCCAGGCGCTGTCCTGGGGACAGCTCGCAGCTCGCTGTCACCTCCACCCTGTGCTGCCCAGGTCATCCCACCCTGGGAGTCAGCGGGAAGGGGCCAAGGGAGGGGGAAAGAGGAATAAATGCCGTCTGGGAGGGTGAAACCAGCTGGTGGAGGGAGGGAGGGACTGGGGGAGCCCAGGCACCCCAGGGGGGGACGGCACGGCCGGGGATCCGCCTGCAGAAGGTTTCGCAAGGCGCTTGCTTGTTTGTTGGCTGCCCAGAGTTTGTTATTCTTAGAAACCATTTTATCTTACTGGTGCAAAAGCAATAGATACATTTTACAGAAAAAATAAATCTTCCTTCCTTTCTCCCCACTGACACTTTATTAGATCCCAAAAACTGTCTTGAAAGAGCACTAGGACCCCGAGACAAGCACGTGCAGTTGGAAGTGCCCGACATGGGTTTGTCCACGAGCCCGTCACCCTGCCGCCGCGGTGGGGTCCACGGGGGGCTGGGCTCCCTCCTCCCGGGAGGAAGATGATGGGCGAGGAAGCTGGGGGGCTGCTCAGCAGCGTGGACACCTGCCCCTGGGGTGTTTGCAGGAACCAAGGGCTGGAACTGGCCCCTGTGTGCATCCACAGTCGAGAGCGGGAGTAAGAGCCGCTGGGACAGCCGACTCCGTGCAGATCCGCTGCAGCGTGGCCGTTGGCCCATTCCCCTTCCACCCCTCCTGGCCCATCGCCCCTTCTCCGTTTCCAGCCTCAATGTGTTTCTCATTAGGCTTTGCTTGTAATTAAGTTGGTAGCACTTCACACGCTGGCAAACCAGGAGCCGCCTGCCTCGGGGGGCTACAAATACTCTGCGGAGACTTTTTTGCCCAAAGGCCAGTGGTTTAGTGCTGTCCCGGGTGGTTTGCATGGAAGGCTGCTGCTATCAGATCGATGCTCCGAAATCACCGCTGCCGAGCTCCGGCTTTCCTGAGAAAGCGTCCCTGGACAAGGAGCAGTCCACGGTCCGGTGGGGACTCGGGATGCCCTGAAAGCTCGCAGCTTGGGGTAACTTCTGTGGGTCCTTTGCTGAGGCAGAACTTGCATCAGCAAGCCCCTCCAGTGCTGGAGATAAGCAAAGGGCTCTGCCTTTATTGCTGTGAGCTGGTAATTTCCACCAGCGGTAAAATTTGCTTTTACATTTGTATAAAATACACTTAAGTGCATGCTAAATGCAGAGCGAACGAGACAAGAATTGCAAATGGAGTGGATGCCATATTGATTATTGAGGATTTATTCCCTGAGGTATAGGAGGTTTGCCATAGACACAGATCTCTTTGTACATGGCTGTCGTTAACACTCATGAAATCAGCTATTAATAGTTAATGGATAATTTAATAATTAATTAGTATTTAACAAACAGAAAGCAGAGGAGCAGCCTGTCTGCCACCAAAATGGAATAATAAAGAGGAAAAGTTTACGATGATGCTGTCCAAGCGATTATTTTTTGTTTTGTTGGACTCTGAGGCTGTGAGACAAACTGCTGCGAAAAGGGCCGCGGGAGCCCGTTGCCCCCAGCTCATCTCTGCCCCCCCCCAGGCTGCTTTGGGACCCCCCCCCACAACCTGCACTGGCCGAGGGCACCGAAAGCGAGATGCGCCAAGTTACACCAAGAGCCCCCTCCACGTGAGCGGCTCCCCGGGGACAGCGAGCGATAGCTCTTGCTCCTGCTTAAACAAACAGGCCAAAAACAGAAAAAAGGGCACCATGAAGGGCCCCCGGCCCGGCCCGGAGCTGCCGGCGGGACCCGGTGCTGCCCGGCGCTGCCAGCCCCTCTCCCCAGCCACCCCGCCGCTGAGCCCCCCTGAATACTTTATGATTACAAATGGATACGGTGTTTGCTGCCGCATGTTTGCTAATTGCTTCAATTGTGTATTAAACAGGCACTAATCATTTCATAAATATTGAAATTTGCAGGGCGGCGTTTGCAGGCGGGGGCCGGGAGGGGGATGGCTCGGGAGAAGCCGTGCCCCCATGCAGGGGCCACCAAGGGCCACCCACCGCCGGGGCCCCTC
>NW_008824114.1:138969-140242 GCF_000699105.1 Pygoscelis adeliae | reverse complement strand
GGACCGATGGGCAGGGGTGCGGTGGGGAGGGTCTCCCCGGCAGGTCCGGGCACAGGCGTAGCACCAGTGCCTCTGCTATGGGACGTGGCAGCTTTGAGCCAGCCTTGGGCATTTGTAAATTAAAGGCTTATTATTAGCAGTACTTGAGATGTACATGTTCTGTCTCCCTCGGGATGTTCATTTCGTGCTGATTATCATATTTTTTAAAATGTAATGAATTTATGGAGATAATTCAATCCCACTGACTAGGAATGTGTCTTACTTCTGCCACAAGTAAAGATGCTGCGTGTGTGAAAATGGAAATTGCTGCGGCACTTTCTATGTCTTTTGCCTGTCTTCCCCTACCAAAGGATCCCAAAATGCTTTGCGGACTCTATCTGTTGGTTAGATCGACCAGAATCACATCACTTCGCAGAAACGTAGTCACCTCTGGGCTGGAACACAGGAACTCTTTAACTAGAAGCAGAAATGTAGTCAGATTAATTAAGTAAGTACAATTCCAAGGCGAGAAAGTCAATTAAATGAATCATACGTCAATATGTAAATAAAAGGAGCAGGCTTTGAAGCAGGATTAGAGATAGTGAGAATCAAGAGTGATGCTTCTTGCAGAGCTTGTTCAAACGCCCTCCAAGAGCCACTTCTCCGGGTGTCCTCTGGTGGAAGACAGCACCCAGCAGCAGCGCCGGGCTGCCCGTGGCCAGGGATGGGCTCCAAGCGTGCACCAAGCACGCTCCAAGTGTGCACAAAGCATGCAACAAGTGCACACCAAGCACACTAAAGCAGCCCTAGCACCTTCCTGGGACATGTCCGCCGGGCTATTGGTGTTTGAAGGCACCCAGGGGTGTCTATGCTCCCTCTGTGTGCATGGATTTATGCCCACGCACCGCTGAGACTGAAAACTTTCCATGCCCACACGTGCTTCCATACCCATGTGAGTGCGTGTGCTACCACGCAGAGGAGCAGGGTTGTTTCCCAGCCAAACCCAGCCCTTGGCGATTCGCCTCTGTGGTGCCTTGCTGCTCTCCATTCACGGCTCTGGGTATCCTTTGCTTTTCCAGCACGTTTGCTTTCCTTTCCCTCCTTCCTTTCTTTCTGCCAGTGAAGACTCCCTGCCATGGATGTCTTCCTGCACCCATAAATCTTTTGCATGGGCTGACATAGTGTCATTGAAGAAAGATCTTTTTTTGTGCAAATTTCAATAAATGCCACTGGAACAACGCAGTAAATGATCCTGAAAATACAAGAGCAAAAAGGAGAGAAAGAAATGGCAGCC
>NW_008824114.1:120197-138780 GCF_000699105.1 Pygoscelis adeliae | reverse complement strand
TTTAAGGCTGCCAAACAATGCATTTAAATAATTCAATTTGCAAAAGCAGAGAGGAAAGGGAAGAGAAAAGAAAAGGGGAGGAAAAACCCAGCTTGTGTAGCAACCCAATAAATAACCTTGGAGAACATGAGGTTGGGAATGCAAGACCCAGATAGGCCTTCTCCTGTTTACAAGAGTTTTCATTAAAGTGCCAGCAAAAAAAAAATAAATTTTGATAGATTAAGGTTGTAATTTCACTTTTAATTCCTGAAATCCCCACAGTGACATGGTTGTGTCGCCCTCCCAGCCTGCGCCTCGGCTCTCAGATCTCTCCTCTTCACTCTCCCCTCGGACGCTCTCAGCAAGGCTCCCGGGCTAATTGGAGGGCTGAGGGCAGCCGGAGAGCTCCTTCTCCGTCCCGGCAGGTACCTCTGCAATGGCACGGGTTGGAGCCTCGTTAGCCAGCAGTTACAAACCCCCCTGTAACAAGCAGCATTTTGTAGAAGTAGGGACACACTTAAAGAACTGCAGCTTCAGCAGGTTTGGAACAAGGCACCCGAGGTGTGCAGGAATCTCATCACCCCTCCGACAGCGCCGGAGCAAACGCTTCCCCCCATGACTGATGGTCTTTTTGCGCAGCTCCCTCTTATTGCCCCCTAATTACCGTGGCTGGCAGCCAGCGTCATCACCGGGGCTAACTAGTTCGCTTGGATTTGCAAAGTTCTCTGGGAGAGAGCCTTTCCCTCCTGCCAATACGTGGCTATAAATCCCTATTTATGCCAATGGTGTTGGGAGAATGAATCAAAATGATGATCGCTCATTGCCTTTAACCTGTGAGCGCAGGCCTGGTGCAGCACCAGCCAGGTCCTCTGCAAAGATGTCAAAGTCTCAAGTGGAAAAATAAGCAGGAGCATCACGCAGCAGGCTGAGGGACTGGAGAGGTCCGTGTCAGGTCCGCTCTGTGCTAGATCAGCATTGCCAGGGAATCCATTGCTCTGTCTTAAAACCAGCGTGCTACCTGGGCCCTGTTTTGGCATTTGTTGCTGGACTCCGCCTGCTCTGCTGCCTGCACCACCGTGTCGTGCTCCAGAACCAACCCGTGCCCTCCTTGGAGCAGCATCTCTCATCCTGCAGCCCTGGAAAAGCCCTGCAATGCCCACAGGGGTGTCCTGGGCATCCAGGGCCAGGCAAGGAAGGAGGGGGGATCCCTCAGGTGCAGTTTTGGCCCCTCGGGCTCCTCGGTGGGACAGGCAGCAACTGGCAGCTCCAGGCGGGTACATCTCTCTGCCTGCTGCTGCCCATGAGGAGGGAGGCTGGGGGAGGGCAAGCCAGCCGAGCCATGCCCAGCCTCCTGCAGAGCACTCCCTGAAGAGACCAAAAGGCTTTTAAACTTAGAAAAGCCACATTTTATGTGAATGCAGATGAGAGGCCTCCCTTTTCAAAGGGGCAAAACTCAAAGCAACCAGGGAACAGAAGAGAAATAAAATGCTCTCCCCCTGCCCGCCGCATCGGCGAGGGCAGAGCCTTGCTTCCGCACTTGGATTCAATTAGCTCTGTGACTTACAGAGCTGCAGCAAACTCTGCCGAAGCCTCTCCAGCGGCTGAGACATCCCCTCTGCCCACGGAGGCTCCTGGTCCCCGCGCTCAGCTGTGCTGCAGTGAGTGTACCCTGAGCCCCCACCACAGCATCAGCCCCAGCAGCACCTCGCACCTCACCTGGGCTCCTTAAAAGCACATAAAAATAAACAGCTCAGTGTGCGTCGCAGCGGGGGCTTCGGCGTGGTGGGGTAGCTGTCCCAGGGCTTGGCTGAGAGGACGTTTGCAGAAATCGGGCAGCATCGGCCCCACCGCACAGGGTGGGCTGGGGAGCACTGTGGGGGCTGCAGCTGTGTTTCAAAACCTTCCCAGCGCCCCTGCAGAGCCTCGGCACTGGGGAGCGATCTCAGCCGGGGGAGTGACACTGGTAAGAGGAGCAGTTGGCAGCAGATAAGCCCAGCAAATCCTCTCAGACGTCAGGTGAGAAGGAGCACGAAGGTGCAAGGTGACGCCCGGACCGAGGCAGCCACAGCCGCCACCTGCCACCGAGCACCCCGACACGCTGAGCCTCACCCCCCGACACACGTGTTCCCTCGTCATACACCAAACACCAGCGCCCCTTAAATAGGCAATGTTGGGTTATGTATTTGAGAAATATTAAACTGCGAGGAAATGTTGAATTATCTGTTTAATGATGCTTAAGACATGCTGGAAATATTGTTCTGCAGAGGAGAGCAGTGCATTGGCATCTCCTCCCAGAAGCCGCTCCTTACCCTGGACGGTTTTGTGCTAGTCACAGAGTTGAGGTTCTCGTTTTATTTCCATTCACACCCTGCTGGGGTCCCCGAGCTGGGAAAAGAGGACCATAATCAGGGGCAGAAAAAATACCGGCAGCAAATGGGTCCTGGCACCAAGGATTCAGGGACCGGCTGCAGCCTGGGGAGTCCAGCGGCATCTCTTGTCCTGGGTCCCAGCACTGGACCTCCACAAAGTCCAGGCTCAGCTAATAACAGCCTCTATTAAACCCCTGGTAAAACACCCAGGCTCTCCTCGTGCTCTCACTTGTTTCTGCGAGGGCAGCCCATTTCGGGGCTATGACCCCTGGGGAGAGCTGCTCAGATTCACCTGGGGAGGAGATGCAAATCCTCCGCTGCACAGAGGTGCAGCCCCTTGCCTCTGCGGGCAGGGCTCCCATTCCTCCTCTGCTGCAGCTCCCCAGCCCCGCCGCCAGCTCTGCACCCCGATTTTGGCTAAAAGCCCCCTCTTGCAGTGAGGAGACGATGCTCCAGCCTGCTGGAGCCCAGCTCTGACCCTAGTAAGCCAAGCGGAGGTTTTGCCGATGGGGTTAGCATGGCAAGGACCTGCCGTGGGTCTCTTGCTGCGTCCTTGGGAGCTTGGGGATGGGCACGTGTCCCACGGGTCCCTGGGAGCCAAACATGTGTCCCACGGGTCCCTGGGAGCCAAACACAGCCTGACTGCAAGCGGGGTCTTCCCCTAAGCAGATGCTGGGCTCGGATACCGGTTTCAAAGGGTTGAGGAGAGCTTATTTCTGGAGAGGACAAAGCGCCATTTCCTGATTTATTTGCGGTTGAAGTGGGTCTGCAAAGTCCCTTTTCGAGGTTGATGGGGAGGGCAGAGGGATTAGCCCACAAACAGCTGTGGTGCCTTCAGTCCTAAAATACTCTCTGAAAGGGGATCCTAGCCCTATGGCTGAGCTCAGCAAAGAGCTTCCAATTTATTGTTCTTTTTTAAAGCACCTGTGCTGTAAAATGTCATTTGTCTCCGTCGAGGGGACAAAGCAGTATGATTTAGGTCCCCACTACTGGGCAGAAAAGGGGCCCTGCACATCCCTTGATCCCTGCCGGCCACAGGTGCAGCTCGGCCGGGTTTCCCGATGTTGATCCCAAGCGGAGCTGGGCTGGCCGGATGGTGGGATACAGAAGAAAAGGGACGAGCGGGAGGGTAGGACCTATTGATGCTCAGAGGGGCCATGAGCAGGGCAGAGCCGTGCTCCCACCGCAGGGGAGCAGGCTGGCAGGGGGGCAGGGGGCAGCATCCCCTCTGTCCCGTGTGTCCCCAGCAAATCCTGATAGTCACTTTCTTAAAGCCCTTCCACACCATTGATGCTGTGCCCCCTGCAAGCACCCCAAAAGCCCCTGTTTTTGCTGTGGGCAACGAGGAGGAGTCAGAGCACTGAATTCATTCAGTGCCCCATTCAACACAGCCCCGTCATCCAGCGGTGGGGCTTTGGTGACTTCCAGGCACCCATGAATATTCCCCCCAAAGAGGAAACCTCCCCAGCAGCCTGGGCTCAGACTCCAGCCCAGCCAGCACACCTCAGGGGACACTTCTACCTCCAGAAGGGCTTTGCAGCAGTGGAATTAGAGAGAAGAGTCTTCAGCTGCAATGGCTGCATCATCCCCTTCACACTGTCCTACAAAAAACAGAATCAAGGTGTGCCATCACGTTAGCCTCTACTCAAAGGGTAGTTAGTCTGGAGTTAGATTTCAGCAAATGTTTACCAGGGCATTTATGTCCCAGATGTTAATTCAGGTATTTTCTTCCCTCCGTATTTTCTCATGGGATCCTCAAGCTCTGGAGCAGGTCCCTTTCACTGAAGGGAGAGGTATGAAAAGGAATGTGCGAGCTCTTCAGGTCCTACAGAAATGTTCTGCACCTCCCATGCTTGAGTCCCAGAGTCATTAGTGAGGTGCCCATTCCCACAGGCACCCAAGAGGGGTCTCGCAGATCAGCTTTGCACGAAGAAGAAAACAATGACATCCCCGTGCTTTCCATGCAATTCGCTTTCCTCACACTCAGGAGAGTGAGCATATACTCGCTTCCCTTCCAAAAACCTCCAAAGCTTGGATTTCAGGATTAATTACTGCTTTTCCTTCAGCAGTAGCATTAATAGGGTTCCTCTTGGGGCCAGGGCATGTTACAGCCCAGCTCGCCTGAGAATATCTCTTGAACATCAAAGCCCTGATGGTTGGTCTTGCCGTTGCCTGCATCTGCGTGACCACAGCCCTGACTGGTGCGTCTGAGGCAGGGTAGGAGCAGATGGGAACTTCATGGCGAGGCTGGTCCGGGCCAGGCTGGACAGGACACCACTGCCTGGGTCTGCTGTAGCATCTGGCCTGCAGTTGGCAGACACAACACTCAGGAACTTTCTCTGAGCTGAGGAAAGAATAACGATGGAGTAAAAAATAGTCCTAGTCCCCTGTGAGTCTCGTTCATTAAAAGACAACATGTTTTATGGCTCACGCGTTCTTCTCTCGGTGGTTTCCCCAGAACGGGACTCAACCAGATAATAAGCGAGGCTCCGCCAGCCCTCCAAAACCATCTCCCGAGCGCCGTGCATGCGGAGCCATAACTCAGCCCCTGTCAGCGGCTCCATCAGTCCCACCCTGGGACCACCCGAACTGCTGATTTCCTCCACCCTCCTCTTTGCTGCTGACCCTCTCCTGCTGCAGCCACAGGGGATATGAGCTCACTGATTAGAAATCAATAGGACTTCAGCTCACACCTGAGGCACAAGGGCTGCCAGATGAGAGGTTGCTCTCTACCCTGCATGGCCTCCCGTCTTTGCCCGCTGAGCAGAGTTCAGCAGCTCCGGCATACACAGCTGCCGAGAAGGTGGCCCTGAGGAAAGGCTCCCACTTGTGAAAGGAAACCCTGAGCCGTGCTGTACTGCCGTGCTGCAGCTGGCGTTCAGCCCCCAGGGACGGCATCTTTCCAGGTGTCCACCATGGGTCATGGTCTGCTGAGCCCCAGAGCCCCCGGGTCCCAGCAGGGATGGGCTGGTCCATCCTCAGGGTCCTTTCTCCACACCAGTCTTCAGTCAGGCCACAGTGACCAGAGAAAATGAGTAGGACCAGGGAATAAGAGAGCTCTGTCATGTTGCACAAAGGGGCAGGATCCTGCTGGTAGATCAGGAGGTGGGAATGCAAAGTCTGTTGTGGGTCTGCATCTTGGGGAGATGACAGCAACCACCAGATGGTACAGCTCGCCATACTCATCCTCCACTGCTCTCTTCCGAAAGGCTCCTCCAAATCTACAGCCATGCTGTTGGAAGGACAACTGAGCAGATCTGTCCTCACCAAACCACTCTTCCTCCTCCTGCCACCATGGGTAAGGATGGCCCTTCAGGACATCTGTACCGAGTGTGGTGGGCTGTGCCTTGCTCCGTGTGCCTGTGGAGGTGGCCCTGAGTCCCCAGAGCAGCCCTGGGCCAAAAGCTCAGACCGATCTTCTGGTGCCACCCACCTTCCCCTTCCCACCCCAACAGTTCTGCACTCCAACAGAGAAATCAGTGTGTTGGCAGACAACTCCAGCAGAGGAACCAGTGAGTCGGCAGATATGCTGGGTGCCTTCCAGGAAGCTGCAGTCCCAGGGTGGCTGAGATCAGCTCTGGCACCAGGAGAAAGAAAGGTTTTAGGGAGTGAGAAGTTGAGCAATACGTGCCCTCATGGCTGGTGCTGTGCCTCTGCTCTCCTGCCCAGCACGGTGGATCCATGTTTTGGCTTTATAGCTCAACAGTGGACTCTAGCCACAAAATTTAGGCCTGAATTTCCAAATTCTACCTGTTCAAGGCCCACTGTTAATGCTGAGCCCCATGAAGACCAAAACTATTCAGATTACCTCATGCACCATCTTACAGCCACTGCCTTCTCCTCCAGCCCTCTCTATAGCTCTGATGTAGCATACTGCAGCTTGGAGGCCAAGGTGAAACACCAGGGCTAAGTAACACCACCAGACCCTCCAAGGGTTTTACCTGCCTCTGCACGTACCAAGAAGGCAGCTAGAGCTCGGTCCCACTTCTCAGCTCCACCTTTTCAGCATCAGCTTCGCATGTCCCGCTCAGAGATGGTACCTGCCCTTAGGATCCAGCATGGGTTCGAACATGGATTTGCATTCTAGGCTAATGATGTGCCAATTGCTTTTACAACAAATTCTCCCCGAGGTCTCCCAGATGGCTAGTTGATTCTTGTGGCCTGCTCTGTATGTAACATTATGTAGCTGCTGCTAACCCCTACCTAAATATGTTTTTAATGTTTAATTTGCATCTCACTCACATTCAATAACTGGTCTGGGAAATCTAAAGTGCATCTTAAAAACTGAGCCACAATAATTATTGAATATTAGATACCATCATTGGAGTATTAAAAACATATTTCTATATAGAAATAGAGTTTGAATACACAATATGGGGCTGCACCACAGACACTGCATGCTGATCACCGAGAAAATGTCCAGCATCCGATCACTCTAATAGCAACAGTTTGCATTTCTGCTGCATTTCCCGTCAGGAGGATCCCAGAGCGCTTTTCATACATTCACAGTGCGTGCAGTCACTGCTTCCCCGCAGAAACGCAGCATCTCTTCTCCCAGACTCAGCATCTCCGCTGGCAGCTCAGACAGGAGAGGGACGCAAAGTGGGAGAAGCTTTCTGGAAGCAGGCAGTACTGCTCAGCCATGTCCATCAGCGCTGTCCCCGGGCACGGAGTCCAGGACCACTACGGGATGGTCTGAGGCTCTTCCCTCGGAGACCGAACCATGGGAGCTCTGACCAAGCCGTGGGTAGCCACAAGTTAGATTTGGAAGCCCAGCAATGGCACTTGGGTGCGTAAGTGGAGAAATGTGCACTTGAGAGGCCTTACCTGGCTTTCTCACTCCATCACAATGACTGCACAAGCAAATGAGACTTGCAGCTGAGCAGAACCTTTTCAAAGCCAGCCCCAATTAGGCTTGCTCACAGGATTAGTGTACACATTTTAACAATGCAGATAATAATAAATATAGGGAGAACACGCATTCATTCCACCTAGGGCCCTGCAAATACCCAGAATTAGCAGGTTAATGTAAGAATAGAGTATGTGACTATTATTTCCCCAGTCCCAAAATTTTCATCCTCTGATCATTGCACTCAAGGGAACCACCTGAGAGTGTCTCTGTAAGACACTTTCTTAGTAATTTGACTGTAAGGTTTTTGCTTCTGTGCTCCCAAGCAATCGGAGGAGAATCAGCACTTCCCTTGATCATGCCAAACTTTGATATCACCAGGCAGAACTGCTTCACACCTCCAAGACCTGCATGTTTTGCAGTCACAGAGGTGAAGATCACAGACCCCATCAATCGAGGAGCATCACTAAACAGAGAGACGCTGTGATCTGTCACTGGGGTCCCTTCAGACACTGTGAAGCAAATCTCTAAGGTTTTAAAAGCAAGCAGGCACCGAGGCACTGAACAAGTGCTTAGTCTGAATGGCTCTTCCTAAGGCCAGAGCCAGCTGCAGGGAGTGGATCCTGGCTTAGTCTCTGAGCTGGAATATGAGTTTGGGCAATTTATTTCATTTGACTTTCCCTCCTTTCCATGTGAGTAACCTAACAGGTCTGTTTCTATGTGGGCAGTTTTGTGGTTCCCTACAGAGGACTTGTTTGGGGGGTGGGAATCAAAACCTACCCACCCTGTTTCTCTGTTCTGCCTTTCCTGGGTTAGAAGCAATCTCGTTTCACAGAGGAAGAAGCTGTGGTACGAGGACAGTGAGGGAGCGGCACAACACTCTCCTTTTGCCTCTGTCAGGACTGAGCTGGAAACCCCGGGTTTCCCTGGAGTCCATTAAGGTTAATAAATTGGCTTGCCTCACAAAGGCAAGATTATCCTTCGGGATTTATCGCCACGGGGTTTAGCAGCGGCACGGCTATAGACAGTCTCAGATAGGTGCTAGACAAACACGGAAGAGAAGTCCATCCCAGGCTGTTAGGTGGACCAGCCTGGATGCTCTCCCTGCTCAGGGAGTCCCTAAATCAGAAGGTGAAAGAGCGAAGCTCATCCTATTCTGTCTGAGTCCTGTGTTATCTCAGAATCGGTCCTTGGGCTGTGTGGCAGACTGGCCATGGGTGAAGGGGACCCGTCGGCTGACCCAGAAACAGCATTTGCCTGCTCTTGTCATCCTGGAAAAAGAAAAAGCAAGGCATGACGTATGGAGGCGTTCCTGGGGCACATCAGGGCTTGTTCCCAGACACCCAGCAGGTGACAAAAACAGGCCCATGTCCTACTGTGTGACAATATCTTTATTCCCCATACCCCAGCACCAAACACCAGGGTTTCTGTGCAGCACAGCACAGAACAACCCCCTCTGGTCCCGAAGCTGACTGGCAGCCTGCAGAGCCGGGCTGGCAGTTGGAGAGGAAGCAGCAACTTTTGTGCTATTTCAGTCCCAGCAAGAGCTGCAAAATTCATGAAAAATAGAAATACTTGACAGCAAGAGGCAAAACTCACATTTCTGCAAGCTGTTTCAAGCCCGGGTTCGATGCCTGAGGCTGGCAACGTTGCTCACCCGTTTCCACACCTCTTGGAAAGCCAGATGCCTGGCCGGAGCATGCACCATGCACCGGCTGCGGCTGCAGCCCTGCTGTTAGGGACATCTCCTGCCCTTCGCCAGTGCTGCACCAGGCACAGGCAGCAATATAACCGAACGACATTTAATAGCAGGCTGTCGGAGTCGGTCTGCAAAGCTGTCAGGGAATCTGAGAAATCCAAGTGTAAAATCAGCATGTTTTGTGGGACAGTGGGCACAGACTGCCCATATGTTACCCACACACATCACCAGTCATCTGGGAAATGCACACATCTTAAAGGCTTTCATTTCTCCATTTTTCCCTGTTGGACTTGTCAGAGAAATTTCGCTGCCAGCCCATATACCTTCGCGAAAAACGCACGGCTCAATCTTTCACAGATGGACTTCCCTCACGTCTGGGCTTTGATCAAGGAAAGAAAACAGCGGGGGGCGGGGGGCAGAGATTATTACCTAGAAATGTGTCTGTGGAAGCATTCGTGCGTGCAGACATGTTCCTGGTGCATTCTGCGCGTTCATTTCTCCGTACTTGTACCTGCGCTGCTGTGGTTACGAGTGGATGCTCGATCCTGTCCTGGGGTTATCCCCCGGGGTACCACTGCGGGGCAGCTGCACCCCGCGGGGCTGCCATGGGTGGGCACAGCTCGTGCACCGGCATCGCTCCAGATATAGCCCAGTACAGGAGGGTTCTCGATGCTGCATGTGATGCAAAACAGCCTGAGCATCTGAAGTGACCTTTTGCCAAGCCGTTCACTCCCCCTGATCAAACAGCCACCCCACCAACACCTAGAATCGCTGTCAGGTCTGGGTTTTCCCCATCAGACATGAGCTGCAGGGAGCCAGCGAGGTTCAGGGTGCAGGGAGGAGGAGGGGGACTGGCGGGACCGAGGCTGGGTGGGGAGCCGGAGCTGGGGACAAGCCATGCTGCTGGCGTTTTTGGGGAAGCACAGGCACTCGGTAACTGTCTTTTGCAGGTTTATTCCCCTCTCATCACTGCAAGGGAGGAAAGCACGTTGAAAGGACTAGGGCCAGGACTTTGCCAGAAAAAAGGCGTTAGAAACACTGATCTCTGATGGTCTTCTGTTCAGGGGGAGCTACCTCCTTTTTACTCCTCTCATCTTTCCATCGGGAGGTGGAGAGGATGGAAATTTTCAGCACAGTATTTTCACTGGGATCCTCAGAGCCCTCGGAGCCCTCCTGAATGCCTCATCTGAGCTCATCAGACTGGCTTTGTCTGTGCGCTCTGAATTAAAGGTGTCAAGGAAAACGTTTTTAATCCCAATTTACAGTGCTGGAGGAAAAGCATAGCCCTCCCTGGTCCAGGGAGAGGTGAACCCAAAAAGGAGGCAGCTCGGTTGGTACCCAGCGGGTAGAAAGGGAGATAAAGCCAAAAGGGATGGAGACATGGGTGGGTCTAAACCATGGCACTTGGATGTAGACCGATTCATTAGATTTGTGAGGAGCTCTTGGAGGAGCTGCTTTGTTTTGCCGGTTGAAAGAAGGGTATGTCTTGAAAAGCAGAAAAGCTGGTGAACACAGCAGGGAGGGGAGTTCGTGTTTGCGACAGGGGGAATTAGTTCACCGAGCACCACAAAGTTTGTTTTAACTTTCCCAGGAGCCTGAGCGGAGGCTGGAGCTGGTTATTTATTAGCAACCCTTTCAAAGGTGAACCCTGCCTGGCTTCTGCCAGTCGAATCCTGGCAGCGGTGACGCCGATGTGACACCACGCGGCACGAGGGGAGCCCGGGGTCAGCACCCCGGCTGCGCTGTGCCGGCCGGGAATGGCCTGCCTGCTGTGGGGTAGAAGGTCTCTCTCGTCCCTGGAAGGATGCACGTCCCCGGGGGTCCTTCAGGATGCACATTCCTGCGAGGGGGGACGGCCACGCTCCGGGGACACCTCCCGCTGCGGGGACCATCTCAGCGGAGCGAGGCAGGCTGCTGGCGGGGAGCTCTGCTCGGCCGAGCGATGCTCGTGCTGCCAGCTCAGCAGATCTGGCACCTGCTGAAGGCAAGGGCAGAGCCGGCGCGTTTGAAATTTAATGAACGGAAAATCAGCCGGAAACTGGAGTTTCAAGAGGGGACTATGTCCAGAAAAACAACAACAACAACAAAAAACCGAGGGTAGATGAGAATGGAAAAAAAAGTCCTGACACCTTAATTTGCCCTTTCCAAAAAAACCTCTGCATTTCAGAAAAGCTGGAAGCTTTCGCCTTGCATGGGCAGAGTGAAGCCTCCGACTCTCTGCCTTGCAGGTGCGTTTTTCAGGTAGAATTTCAGGGCACGTCTCAGATGGAAGAAAAACAATTTAAAAGGATGAAATAACTGGAAAACACTAAGCACGAAGAAAACAAAAATTTGATAGTGATCCAAATGGATTTATTTTTTATTTAATAAATAAAATTATTTATTAAATAAATAATTTATTTAATATAAATAAATTCCCAAACTCCTCCGACCTTTTGCGATGATGTAGCAGCCCTGCCGAGACGCCCTGTGCAGACCGGCCGGCGGTGCGCACCCCGCGCTGCGCCAAGCTGTGCCTCTGCCTGCACCTCCCCACACACTTTCTGCTGACACGGCCGCTCGCGCGGATGCAGCAGACCGGGGACGATGGGTCACCTTCATGGCCCTGCTTCCAGCCACGGAGCGCTTGCACCCCGTGCAAAAGCGATGTGCAATGCGTGCTCCATCTCTGACCAGGCTTCTGATGGGGTTGCATATCCCTGGCGAGCGGGGTTATTTTTTGAGGTTGCACATCCCTGGCCAGTGGGGTTGTGTAAAGCATGTGGAGGGTGCTGAAGGTCAGGATGGGTGCTGACAGCCTGGGCCGAGTGCCTCTGTGCATGGCTAGACACAGTGCCAGGTGGTGCAGCCGAAGCAGGGCAGGGCAGGGCAGCCTGGCTGGGAGGATGCTGCCAGCGAGGGGACATCACGACAAGCCCCAGAGGTTGGGGCAGGCTGTGGGAAAAGCAGCTGAAGTGAAACCTGGTGGAGACTGCTGGGCCAAGCTATTCCTTGCATGCTCAGACCTTGTGCTCCTTCCCGTCCCCCGCCTACGAGCGGGTTTGCTGCACAGCTTCAGCAACCGTCTCTTCACCCTGGGCTTTCCTGCCCATCCCAGACCCCCCCCAGCAGCTGGGCAGAGCAGATCAGGCAGGGGGAGAGGGCAGGAGCCAGCAAAATCCCCTTGGCACCATGCACAGGAACGGGCACAGATGACGTGCACCCCCCCCGCCCGTCCCTTGAAGGTGACCACGGCTCGTCACCCCACAGTCGCCGGCGCTGCCGGGTTCCTCCGCACCGTCTCCGGCGTGACGTTTCAGCTCATTAATTTACCCCATTAGAGGCTCTGGAGGGAGCTGAGGAACTTGGGTGCAATTTTTCTTCCCGATTTTCAGCCCCTGAGCACATGTGAGAAGAAACACGCGCAGCCCCCCCTCGCTGCTTCCCTCATCGCCGGCATGAGGGTCTGACATTTTTGCTTTCTGCCCTGATTTCTAAATAATGTTTAAAATTTGTCACTGGCCCCCTGTCATTCTTCAGCCATGATCCACTTGAAAGGGACAGTTTGCAGAGCCAAACAAAACACCATGCGTGGGACCTACACAAGAGACGCCAGACCTGCTCACTCGCCTTCAAAGCAATGTGCGCTGGAGACCATACGTCCTGGCTGACAAGAGCTGCTCCAAAAGCAGCCTTGGGAGAAAAATGTCCCGGGAAATACCCCAAAAAATTAATTCTTACATGTTGCTGCCTCCAGAATAAATGAGATAACGTCTTAGCTCTAATTGGGTAAACGGAAACTCTCTTTTCCTCAGGGAGCTCCGTCTCTGCATAAGGAGCCATTAATCAGCGGGGGAGCAGGGAGCCCCGGAGCCACGTGGGTCCCACCGGGATGTGTCCCGGCGCCCCTGGAACCAGGAGCCCCCCCAGTGCCGGCGGCTGCCAGCCCACCCCACGGCCTCGCTTGCCATTGGGGCACAGCCTCTTCCAGGGCAAGCTGGGAGGAGATCGAGCCCCAGACTGAAACGTGTCCCTGTGGAGAGCCCCGTGGAGGGGACGGGCTGGTGGGAGCGGGGAGGTGCCGGCGGCGGTCGCAGGCTGCTCTTGCCTCGCCGTGTGATCACAGGTAGATAATCCCTTTCTTGCCCTCTTTCTTAGTCTTTAAAACAGGGATGGATTTGCAACTCTGGGACTGGCATCATCAGTAAATTGGGGTTTTCTTTATTTTTTTTTTAGAGAAAGCTGTGGAGAGCAGCATGGAAGGGCTGGCACATTGCTCTGCCATCCAGCTCTGCCCTTCCTCTCCTCTCTCCCTTCATCCCGCCTGTGCAGACACCTTGGGGGCTGCAGATGGGCTCCCTGCCCACCATGCCACCATCCCACCACCCCACTATCCCACTGTCCCACCACCCCACTGTCCCACCACCCCACCATCCCCCCACCACCCACCTGCCCTCCATCTGCAGCACCCCTTCAAACACTGGCCCAGCCCAGACGCTCCGCAAGCCCTGAGACCATCTTCAGCACAGCCCCCCAGCCCCTTGCTCTCCCTTGGGCAACAAGCAACAGTTGGAGCCTGACATCCCATCTGGAGCCGATCAGTGCCGGCTAACTCGGAGATGTCGCTAATGGAAACTTCAGTGTTTTATTTCAAGGGGCTTCTGTCGCTTCCTCCTTCCAGAAGCGATAACCGCTTTGCAGAGAGGCTGCGGGGAGGCCCCGGCCATCCCTCAGCAGTAGCAGCTCTCTGAAGCCATGTGCGATGCTCAAACGCAGAGATCCCCAAGATGCGCTGAGCCCTCCCAGCCCTCTGTAATTAGCAGCGCAGGCCACAGGCTGCAAGGGGTTAACACAGCTCCTAAAGCCGTTTGCAATGCTGGGCTTCACAGCTCCAATCCCCCCAGCCCCTCACTGCCCCTCCTGCCCCCTCCTCCCCCTGCCTGGGACTGAAACACTGAAACTGGCTTTTTTGGGCACACACGCGCACACACGGTCCTGAAGTACCAAGGTCTCGGAGATTAAAAGGCACCATTATGGGAGTCAAACATAAATTCTCCTTTTATTAAGCAGAGTAAATGTCATCAGTGAAAAAAAGCAGAGGAGGATGGAGAGAAGAGGAGGATTTCATTCCAACTTCCCTTTACTTTTGTTCCTGCTACTGGCCCTGGCTCCGTGCAGTTGTTTATTTTATTTTTTCTTACCTGTTTTCTGTAGGGATTTTCTGCACCATTACCATATCGAACGGCATATACAGTGTCAGCACGGTTTGGCTGGGGGCTTGCTGCTGAAAGCCTCGGTCACTGGCTTGGTATGGACTGGCACGGCCAAGAGGACTTGCGATGGAAGCGCGGTGCCTGCACTGGTGCTGGGAGCAGGAGGGTGAGTCGCTGCCACCCGTGCCCACGGTGGGCACCCATGCCATCCCTTGGCGGGTGTAAGGGGGTACCACATCACCCCAAATGGCCCCCTGCCAGGGGAGACATTCAGCAGGGGGTTAAATGACCACCACTGGGACCCTGCAGTCCTGCCTAGCTCTCCCGTGTTATTAAAGCCTCTTGTCAGCCCGTGCAGAGGTGCCTGGATGGTGGGGGCTGCTGTGCTCCCCTCGCTGTCCCTGCACGGCTGGCACTGCCCCTGAGGTCACTGGCAGTCCTGGGGCTGCACGCCCTGGCAAAAGCACTTTCCTGAATTATTTAAACATCCCCAGCTCCGCAGCCGCGTCCCCAGGAGCAGGAGCAGTGGCTTGGACCGGGGCTGGCAGCAGGGCAGAGGGGGATCCCCTGCAGCTCCTACCTGCTTCAGTGCATCCTAAACATTTCCTGGCAGGCAGGCAGTCCCTGCAGTGCAGCCACTGGACCTGCTGCCTGCAGCGGGCAGATGAAAGCCACCAGGTAAAGGCTGCAGTGGTTAAATCCCTCACGGTTTCCAGGGATGGATGGACAGCAGTGGCTCCCACATCCAGATGAGTCCTGCCTGGCCATGCTGCTGCCGGGCAGTGGGTGATGGGGAGAGCAGCGGGTCGGCCCCATGGGGATGCAGGTATGGCTCCAGCTCCGCTGCATCGTCGGCATCCTGGGGCTGGGGCTCCAGGGAAGAGCTGCTGTTCAAAGGCCAAACTCCCATCAGGTGAGCTGAAATGTTTCCCTTAACTTGATGAGACAGAACCAAATTTGTGCCACATACTCGCCCTGCCTAATTGCTCCGATGCGGCGGCTTTCTGCAGACCCTGGAGCCAGCACAGGGCTTGGAGATGCTCGCAGGCATGACATGTCCAGACAGGACGGCTCTGCAGCTCCTAACACTCCCTTGGCCCCATCCGTACCCCTCTGGAGAGGCAGGGACCTGGGACGTCAACACACGCTGTGACAGCAGAGGGCTGCTCGAGAGCAGCAGAGGTGCCAGAGGACCCAGCATTGGTGCCAGAGGACCCAGCATTGGTGTTACACAGCATTTGTCAAGGCACAAAATTGGGGTACTGAGAGCTCATGGGAAATGTTTTTCCTCCTTTCAGGTTTAATTCTTCTGTCAGACACTTGTCTGAGATGGTTTTATTCACACACAGCAGCAGAGAAATGGCCGAACAAAGGCACTCCTTTTTTTTATACTTCTTGTTATCTTTGTAGTCTCAGGAATGTGGCTGAATTTAATGGATGCATTACCCGGCCGTGCACATGTGTGAGTGTGCATGAGCGGGAAGGGGAGAGGGAGGCTGCGGAGCGGCAGGGACACTCGCCCGAGAAATACTGTGCACGGTGGTAACCACTTCATGCTTCAGGTGAAGCATTTACTTAAGTGGGCTTCACAATATGGGGGGAGCACTCAGGACACATCTTAAACAAATAACCACCGTGCACAGTAAATCTGCTGGAGAGTGCGTTTACCCCACTGCCAGGTATTTCTTCCAAAAGAGATTTTCATCCTCCTGCATTTAACTCTGGTGTCCTGTAGTTTGGGAGAGGCAGATTTATTCAAGCACCAAGCCTGCTAATCACTGCATTCCCCAGGATTGATTTAAGGGGTGGTTGTGCTAAGCCTGGGCTCCTTGCAGCTCCTCAGCTGGGGCTGCAGGACCCCGGCAGGTGCCGGTCAGCCCCGGCACAGTGCGGCCGGCAGCACCGCGGCGTGCCCCGGGCACCGCTGCACCTTGCGCAGGCAAACCCTTTGGGTTTTAACTGCAGCCTTTGCTGAGTGAGCCCCAAGCCGGGGTGAGACCCCTTGCCCTTCTTGGAAGGAGGCACAAATGTCAGTTTATCCTTTACTGAACCACAGCCGTGAGGTGGGCAGAGTCCAGCGCCTTCTTATCCCCACTTGGTCTCCTGCCTCCCGGGCAGGACCTGAACTTTGGCTCCTCACTCCTGCGTAGCATCGACTGCTGTTCGTGCTCCCCAGGCTGGATGGCTGCTTGTGTCCAGCAGGCTGCACTGCATGGGGCTGCTCAGGACCAACCAAAAACCCTTCAAGTTTGCAGCTGCAGGGACCTTTTCCCTAGAAATCCTTTCTTAGGAAATGTAGTACGAGCCCAGAGACTAATCATCTGGCTCTGGTCATCAGGACATCTTCGTTGCACTTAGCCTTCTCTGTTTCATGCCCCAGCCTCTTGCTCCAGCCACACGTTCCAAGTGCCTTAGACCTGCTCCTGGGAGCAGCGGCTGGTGCACAGCCAGGCTGGAGGGCTGGGGGGCTGCTGGTGCTCCTGCAGCCCTCTCTGAGACGTCTCTCCATCCCCCCGACCAGCTCCCTCCTCTCTGTCCCAGTTCCTGGAGGTACAGTGATCTTCACCGTATGATTAATCCTTGCAAGACAGCTGCTAATATCACGGGGATGGTCCCTCCACATGCCTCTGGACCATCCCAGCAGCAGAAACCAGACCCACCTGCACCCTACGACCTGTCCACATCTGCTGATGTCCCTCATCCCCACTGGCATCTAAGCATTCACCCAATATTCAAAATAACAAATCAATGTAAAATTAGCCTCCCTCTTCCTTCACCACCATCTGGAAGAGCAAAAAAAACCAACCCCCAAACCAGTGTTGAGGTTTGAGCAGTTGCAGTGCATGTGCTTGAGAGGGTCCATCTCGCTGCGAGCGCCTGCGTGGAAAGGGCTGTGGCAGGGGAACCAGCACCGTGGGTGGCTTATGAAGATGATTACTATCAAAATTCCTTCCGACAGAGGGGATGGATCCAACCCCAAAACAAAAACAAAGGAAAATGGAAGGTTTTGTCCTTTGAGTTTATTATTTTTTAAACCAGCGTCATGTTCAGGATTTCCTGCCACGGAGAGTCGCTGGGCAAGTGCCATGGTGACAGACATATCGCAGAGGGGATGGATGGGCTGAGCGGGCATAGGCTCTGCCCCATCACATCGGCCCCCTGGCCCCATCAGCTCCTGCCGAGGCCCTGTGGAAGCCTGGCCCAGCACTTAGAAGCATGCAATAAATAAATAGATAAATCATGCACTGTGGAGGATGACCTCTTCCCTGACCTCTGAGTAAATCACCTTATTCTCTGTATCATGACATCTGATCATTCCTACTGTGGTCTGCACTCCAGGAGCGATGCAGCCAGCGCGTTCCAGGTCTCCGTCACTCAGCCCGCCTGTCACGCCGGCAGAGCCTCCCGAATAACCACACTTACGGCGTCCCTCCACCTGTCAGCCAGGTCAGGGAGAGCGGGCTGCCGTCCTCTCTCCTCCTGACTCTTCTCCACCAGGAGAGGAAAGGAGATCGTCTCCGATGCTGTAAGCCATGCAAGCATCGTGTGCCCTGGCGCAGGGTTGAACTGCACATTTTGGATGCTCGCCACGGCAGGACGCGGTTCAAAGGGACTGCAGCGAGTTTGTCCTTGGCCCTACAGCCTGGGGAAGCAAGGGCTCCTTTGTGCATCTTTGCCCTTCCCCTAATGAATTCCGCCAGCACTCACCCACTCTCCTTTCTGCTCCCCCATTTCTCTCTCACACACGTACAGCTTCCTCCTGTTATCTTTGTCAGCAAAGAGAACCTGATCCAGCCCATTAGCTCAGCCCCACTCCCCTGATGTCCCCCCACTGACAGGGAACATGACACTGCACTGCCAAGCACAGATGCAAGCTCTCCGTCCTGACAAACATGTGTTGAGAAAGCATTTTTGACCAAGTTCCATATCCAGGGCTAGTGTCAGACAGCGGAGGTGGAATGAAAGGACCTCTTGGCTGGAGACGCTGGAGATAAGCAGCAACAGGAAGCCTGCAAGTGAAAAAAGATGCTAGCCCAAGAAATTTTAGAGGGGAGAGCAGCGACACAAAATAATTGCTGAAAGAATGCAGCTTGATTGCAGACAGCAGGGAGAGTCTCAAATCCTGCACGGAATGAAAGACCAGGATGATAGCTTAAGGGGAAGAAAAGTTATCAGGCTAGAAAGAGTGATTTATTCAATGGAGGGGATTAAGAGTCCAAAAGTTAATGTACGTAATGTAAAACAGGATGGCTGAGGACTTCAGGAAGGGGGATGCAGGCGGGAGAGGTGCACATGGTGCCCGGCCGCAGCGCCGTGCAAGGAGATGTCAGGGTGCTGTCGGCCCTGCCGAGCCTTCCATCCTCAGCACCCATCGCAGGGCTTTCTGCATCCCTCCTGCGGGCGGGCTGCGGAGGGGGAGCAAGCCATCCTGGAGGGATGCAGCCAGGTATGAAATATCTTTTGCAGTCAGGACCTGCAGGTCTGGCGCTCGCTG
>NW_008824114.1:113163-120119 GCF_000699105.1 Pygoscelis adeliae | reverse complement strand
GATGCCAGCAGCAATTTGGCTGCTGGGCAGGTTTCATAGAATCATAGAATAGTTTGGGTTGGAACGGACCTTTAAAGCTCATCTAGTCCAACCCCCTGCAATGGGCAGGGACATCTTCAACTAGATCAGGTTGCTCAGAGTCCCGTCCAACCTGGCCTTGAATGTTTCCAGGGATGGGGCATCCACCTCCTCTCTGGGCAACCTGTGCCAGTGCTTCACCACCCCCATCACCCCTTTGAGGGCAAGGGCTTCGGTGGGCTGGTGGCTCCATGTGGAGACACCCCCAAGCCCACAGTCCCGGCTGTGGGTGGTCTGAGGGGTGCCGGGCACTACCATGGCCCATGAAATGAGGCAATGTGTCGCTATGTCTGGTGGAGGCCAGACGGTTTCACCCCTCTCTTCCACGTGTAGATAGAAACCAAGAGTGATGTCCCAGGTACCGGAGGATGCTCTTTCCCCAGCGTCGTGCTGAGAGGCCATGAAGAGGGATTGGGATTGCGGAGGTGTCACGACACACACAGCAAAGGGACTCTTCCCTGGACAGGAACCCCAAATACCCCCCCACGCTCCGCTCTGTTCCTTCATCTCTCTGCAGACTGTCAGCAGTGGGCCAAATCTTCTGCCGGCTCAGCCCACTGGAGCTGGTGGAGCGCTGCCAGCAGCGCGGGCCAGCGTCCCCCCATTGTTCATTTAGTCCTTCCTCTATTCATCCTTCCTCTCCTCCCAGGTGCCTTGCCAGAGAGGGAGGGAATCCTGTCAATCGCTAACAAAAATACTGTGCAAATCATATTAAAATAAAAGGCTCTTGTAATTTTTAGTGTTTATTGAAGTGGTTTCTCTTTATTTCTTTTTCTTTTGGCTCCTTGAACATTTCTTTCATGCCACCTCCCTGCTCATCCTTCCTCTGTAGTCTCCCCGTCACTTCCAGGTCCTCTTGTCTTCTGCTGTGCCCCGTTGCTCCCTGGTGCAGGCTCCCAGCAGCACCTGCACACAGAGGCACTTCTTGATGAGCAGAATTTCCCTTTTGCTACTTTATCCACGCAAACTCTCTTCTCCTGATGACATCTTCCTTACAGCGCCTCACCCGAAACCCCCTCTCGCTCCCGCTACGCTTCTTTCATGCCACCTCCCTGCTCATCCTTCCTCTGTAGTCTCCCCGTCACTTCCAGGTCCTCTTGTCTTCTGCTGTGCCCCGTTGCTCCCTGGTGCAGCCCCCCAGCAGCACCTGCACACAGAGGCACTTCTTGATGAGCAGAATTTCCCTTTTGCTACTTTATCCACGCAAACTCACTTCTCCTGATGACATCTTCCTTAAAGCACCTCACCCGAAACCCCTGCCCCTTCTCCCTGTCCAGCCTCTCGTTCCTCCTGTTCCTTGGGTCTGGAGTGGGGGGTGCTGGAGGCAGGGGCTGAGAGCCCTTTGCCACTGCAAGGGCGAAGGGGAGGACCTGCCGCAGGGGCCAGCAAGGTGAGAGGATGCCCCACGCTTGGCTATAGCTCTAGAGAAGAAGTGAGCAGGGGGGAGCAAGCAGCTGTGTTTTCCACCAGTGATGGGGGGACAGGTTGTCACAAGCTTGAGTTTGTCATCAGAAAATGAGCGGTAAGGGTCAGTGAAGGCAGCGACTGTGGAGAAAAAGCTGCTTCCCGCTGCTTGGGAGACACACCATCACATGACCGAGGCACAGTCACACTGCTGCCACGGTCGCCTGGATGGGGCAGGATGGAGAGTCCCCTTGTTCCTCCCCAGCCCCCTCTTTCAGCACGTGATTCCTGGGCTCTTATGGATAACATCATTGCTGTCTTGCTCTCCTGGAGCGGTTCTTATCAGGAGGTTTCAGCAGATGCTGGACCAATACCTTTGTGCCCATCTTACAGATGAGGAAACTGAGGCTTGGCAAAAGCAATGCACCCAAAGCCATTTCTCCCGAGTCTCCATCCAGCCTCTGTCCTGTGGCCACCCTGGTAGGGCACCAGCCAGCCCGTGCATACTGGTTTGACCTCGTCCCTGGGCCGCACACATCCTTGCACGACGCAGGGTTGCACAAGGACACCGCGCTCCACCGTGCCAGTGCGTGTTGCACTGCCCAGCCTGCCTCGTTCCCACTTTATTGGCAGCGCGTGATAGATACGCACACACCCATCTGCTTCACGGGAATGAATGCTGAGCGCTAGGGCTGCTGGCATATTTAATCCGCTAATGGTATTAATTCCCTATTAAATTAAATAGTGCAAATATGTTGCTGGTTTGGTTTGGGGAGGAGAAGGTTGTGCCTTTCCCTCCCCCACCCTTTTATCCTGGTAAAGACACTGGAGCATTTGTTAGCGGAGAGAGGAAAAAAAACATCCCACAAAGAATTGCAGCATTTATGCAGATATAAAAAAAAAAAAAAATAAATGGCAGATTATTTTTCAAAAAAGCCAAAGAAGACTCCCCTTTTTCTTGCAAACAAGCTGCCTTCTTTCTGGGAAGCGGCCCTCCGTCGTTCAGCCCCAGCCTGCTGGGAAGACAAAAGGCTTTCTCGGTGGGGTGGCAGGGCAGCGGGGCCGGCGGCGGCCGGGGGAACGCCGGGAGCTCGGCGAGGCCGCTCGGCTGCAGCCTGCGGTGCGGTGCCCAAGCCTAGCTCACATTTCAAAGCTGTTTTTTTTTTTAAATCCAATGTCCTTTTTTTTTTTTTTTTAATACATATATGTATTCAAAGCGAAGTTATGATAAAAATCTGACACAGAGCTGAAAGCGAGGGGTTGAGTTGCATTTTGGCACAGACAGGGCTCATCCCTTCTGCGGGAGGCTCCTTGCCAGAAGACATCTTGGAGTGGAAGGAATTTGAGAAATCAGGGGTTTGCATATTATTGGGCTTTATTTGTCCCATTGAGGGAGGTGAGAGGAAGCATGAAGGGTTTGAGTGTAAAAAAATCTGGTCTGGGATTTACCTGTGACTGAGGCAGGTGAAAAGTGTTGGATGATGGATTCTTCCCGGTGAATGAAGAGACAAAGGGGAGTCTCTTCCCCGTCTGACACTTTGGTAGTAGCATATTTTCAGGCAGGGGAGGTGAAGTAAAAAATCTGGTCTGGATCAGTGTGCTTGTATCTCATCAGATGGACTCTGCGATGCCATTTTAGATAAAGGCGATTTGCAACAAGCACCTGTAGAAGACACACAGTTGGGAACATCTCCCCATAACCAGAGCTTTTGGAGATATCAGCTCACACTGACCATCGGCTACATCTGACTCACCGCCTGGGAGAGGATTTTGTCCTCGTGTTTGTTGTCTTAGTCTCCTTTGTCATCACTTGCTGCTCAAGACCACCATGAGCTGAATGCTTCCAAAACTTCTCCCTAGGATTTCTGGACGATGTGCCCCTGCCCTCCCAGGAGATGGTCTGGTGAGCCCAAGTTCATGCCCCTGATTCTTACGAGTTTCCAGGAAATGGCTATGGAGAGCTGAATTTGAATTCAAGCACATGTGCGTGCATCACTCAGCCAGCTAGGAAGGAGAGGTATACCGTGTTCCTCGGCTGTCTGATTAAAATTAACCAATCCTAATCAGATTTTCAAATACTGAACGTTTAGAGGAAGCATGCATAGTGATGATTTGTTAATATTGTTCAGAGACTCATAGCCCCTAATTAATGTATTCATGAAAACCACACACAATGCAGGTTGCAGATAGAAAAACAGGTGGAACACGGCGATTTCATTATTTATGAATTTCTGGTCACAGTCTCCCCAAAGCACCGATGTCTCTGCCATCCACACCTGACTCAGCTCCATTTGTCCACCAGTGGTGTGAGATGAAGTGTTGTTAGGACAGGCTGGCACTCCTCACCTTGTCCATCCCTGGGCTCCCTGGCGCTTGTGTCACCCTGGGTGCAGACCCAGCTGTCCCTGAAATCCCACATCCCAAAGCCCTGAATTAGCTCCAGAAGAGCAGCAGCAGCTCCAAGTGCATGATGGCTCCAGGGCTCATTACCTGCTCCTGCCCCAGGGAAAAGAGCGGAAATCTAAGACTAAGTGCAACTTATACCATAGCTTCTTTGAATGGGACATAAATGGCTGTTCTGGAGATGTAAAAGACTGAGCGTGAAGTTGCCTGCCTGTGAAATGGAGGCACGCAGACGGGGCTGTCCCTGCGGAGCGCAGGCGTGTGGTGTTTGGGCATGGCGGGGCTGACAGATGGTGGGCATCTCAAAGAATCTCTTCTCTTACCCCGAGGCGACTCGGGGGGATGCCGTATTTCAGAGGAAGGTCCCAGGGGGCTCAGGTTGGGGGTGCGGGAGAGGAAGGTGATCCTACAGTCCCTCCGGCTGTCACCTTCACCCCACGTGAGATCCAAGCGCTTGGGGAGAGGCCACCACAAAACTCTCTCCAAAGTCCTTCTGTGACAGGACAACCAAGTGCTGTTTCCAAGGGCCCGGGGGAAGGTCAGAAAAGTGCATCACAGCTGCAGCATTTACTCAATAAGGTTTCCATGAGGATTTTGCTCACAGTTCTTTGCTAAGACCATGGCTTGCACCAAGCACATGGTAACAGCACATCTGAATTGCTGGTTTGTACAGCAGTGGCACTAAGATCAGTAACTCGGTTACCCCTGGGTGTCCAAACTACTGCAGTTCAATGGGAAAACCAATACCAAGCCTGGCCAAAGACTGCCACATCACAGCAAACTGCCCGTGGGACAAACGCTGCCCTGTGCACTTGCAGCAGACGTGAGGATCTTCATTGTGTGAGCTGAAATACAGAGAATCCCCTTGGGCAGGTCTGAAACAAGTGAAGTTGAACAAGAAAGGAGATGATAGCCTCTGATAAGCAGATCCCAGGCAATTCCCTAGTTGGCCGGTCCTAGTGATTTTCCTTTATCATGTGTATTCCTTCCTTTTTGTGTCCTTTATTATGTATATTCTTTTTTTTTTTTTTTTTTTGGTGCCCTTTATCATGTGTATTCCTCCCTTTTTGTAGAGGAAAAAGATTTTCAAATGTGTACAGCTGAGAGCACTCAAATGAGCAGTGCCCTCTCAGTCAGACTGTTTGGGGCAGCTCGGCAAGGAGAGGGAGACACAGAGAAAGGCCAGTGGTTTTGGAGGACGCTCTTAGCATCCTTTCTCTTTGCAGAGCTGTGGCGAGTGGTGGGGAAGGAAGACTGGAAAGGAGATTTTTCCAGGAAAGTCTTCCAAAAAACTCCTACCTGCCGTGATGCTGTGCATTCCAGCCTGGCTGTGCAGCAAGTAACAGATCGACGAAACACAAGTAGAAGGAGCTGATCTAGCTCACAGACAATGAAGGCTTTGGGAAATCTATTTCTATGAAACTGCCAAAGGATCTGGGCAGGAGGGGGAGAGCAGGAGCAGACATCTAAGTGACACTGCACCGTGAGTATATCCTGCATGGTTGAGTTACTGGCTGTGATTAAAGTCCCAAGTCCTTTCCTGAAGACTTAATTTGGGTTCAGACAACCAACTTTGCCCTCAGTTTGCTCTGCAGGGAGGCAGGAAAATATCTGAGTCAAAGGGGGATCCCAGGGTACGCAGAATTAAAAGCCAGGGTGGCAAATGTCACAAGCAAAGATGCTCTTTGCTTTCTTTTCCTGTAGAAAGAGAAATAGAGAAGAAATTAGTTGGTCATCCCAGAAACATTTGCAGGAAGATCACTAATGCGATACCTCAGAGAAAAGGACATGGGATCAGCTGGTCCCCAGAGGCCCTTTTTGGAGGCTCTGCACTGAAACAAACATAAAAGAAGTCACTTGCTTTTTGGCTCTATCTGTACCTTATCCAGTGGACATTCATTTCATGTGAAATTAAATTTAATGTCATTTCATGACATTTCATGTCATGATACCAGGAAAGAAACTCATCTCACCTAACTTTAGAATAGCCATCTAACTTTCAGATGACAGAGAGAGATCCAGTTGTCTCTCAAAGTCAGTGGTAGAACAGGTGCTCTGAGGGGTCACTCCTGGACTTGGTCAGGAGCAGATGACATAAATGACATTTCATAAAGGCCGTCACACAACAAGCAGAAGCAATGGCGTTTTGCACAAAAGCTCTTTGCAATGGCTTTTTTGCAGATCCCAGCAATGGTAGAACTTGAAGTGAATACACAAAAGCAGAAGGTGCCATGACATACGAGCTGGGAGGTTGTCCTCTTTTGAGTCAGGGTAGCTGAGTCCATGGAATAAAAGACAATTTAATTACTGTTGTAATAAATAGGATTGTAGAGTCATATTATAGGCATTTATTTCACACAGTGCCATATTCAGTAAATACGCTTTGCTCAACACCCTGCTTCAGTTGTACTCATTAGCAGACTAAATTAACAGCTACCATGGGCACTGGGTGACTGGAGTACAGTCCCCAAAACTGAAACTGCAGGAAACTCTCCTTGCACTTTCCCATTCCATTCTCCACCAGAGGAGATCATCTCCGTGAAACATTCATGAGCAGCTTTAAAATAATAAAAAATTAAACAACCTTTGCTATAAGGTATGAAATATTTACCATGCTGCTGTAAGCTAATTGCATACGGAAACGACGAAGTGCCTGGGCTATAGGCTAAGTGGTACCACCGGCATCTGACGGCTGCAGCCCACCATTGCTGCGCCGGTTCCTCCACCTGATGGACTGGGGAGAGGAGTGGTGGTGGGACGAGAGAAGCCACCAGCCGTCGGGGTTTCCTCGTCATCTCCTCCCAGTGACGGCAGGACACAGCCCCGGGGCAGCGAGGGCTAACAGGATGGCTGTTAGCTCGGGGCTGGGGCGTACGGCCACTGCGCGCCCGACGGCATTAGCTACAGTAGACTGCACACTCAGCAAATGCTCATCAAGCTGGAGTCTCATCATACTTTGTCACTTCTCCTTCCCATCCCAGTTGCAACCCTGAAGTGCACTAATGGAAAATAGCAGAGCCGGCTGAACAAGTCGGAGCAAATGATATATGTGACAAATTAAGCCTACGTTT
>NW_008824114.1:79369-113075 GCF_000699105.1 Pygoscelis adeliae | reverse complement strand
CTTGATTGCAAACAGCTCCCCGCGGGTGCTCAGTATTCAAGCTGTGTTTTAGCTGGAATCACAACTGATCGGAGCAGTCACCTGGTGCTGCGGGTTGGCTGCCGGAGGAACCTCAACCCATGCAAATCCAAACACCAGCTTCAGCAGCCGCTTCGGCGGAGGGACCGAAAAACACTTTCTTTGAGATAGGTAAAGCGCAAACACACAAATGTTTGCAAAAAGCAAGTAGTACATGAGTGGGATGTGTCCGGAGATAAGGAAACAGCCTTTCCCACAATCCCTTTTCTTCCGAAAAGCCAGGCGTGCCTGCCTCTGCCAGCCCTTCTGCCTCCCCTCCTGCCCAGGACTGTACCCGCAGTGACACAGCCCTAGTCCCAGCAGATCTGAAAAGCCCTGTATCACACCATTTTCATCAGCAAGGATAAAACCTCTTGGTCCTTCGGGGCATTAAAAGGTCATTTTGCTCCCTGATGCCGCAGCTGGGATCCGAGCGAGCAGAACCACCGAGGAAGAAAGAAATAAACAACAGGCACAAAAAGTATCTGTTCTTTCCATTATTATAGGATTTATCTTCCTAATATACGGGGAGTGTTGCCTGGCAACACCGGCTCTCCCAAACTCTGCCATCTTCCCCCAGCACAGCCCAAATGAGCTCGAACCGCATGGAGCTTTCTCTGGCACAACCACCAGCTGATTTACATGGGCTTGGTGAGTCCTCCAAAAGCGCGATGCTCATCTCTTGAGATCCAGACCTTCCTTTCTTCTCTCTGGTGGCAAACGACTCCCAGGGAGGGACATGGCTCAGGGCAGCTGCTGGCTGATCTGGAGGGAGGACCACCATAGCTTCTTCACCAGGGCATCTCCATGCTGGAGAGCCTGGCCGTGAAGCTGAGGTGCTCCCGGAGCTCACCAACAAACTTCGAACAGCATCTGTGCCTTCAAACACACCCATCCTTTGCTAAAAACCCATAGACAACTTTAGCAGAAGCCTTGACCACGGAAGATGGTGCATCCATGAATGTCCATTCAGAGCTGCTCCCAGAGCTCACCAACAAACTTCAAACAGCATCTGTGCCTTCAAACACACCCATCCTTTGCTAAAAACCCATAGACAACTTTCAGGCAGAACCATTGATGATGCATCCATGGACGTTCATCCAGGCTCTGCTTGTGTTGCTTAAAGTTCTCTGCAGCATTTAGCAGAGATGCTCCAGGACCTTTTCAGTCCTCCGTGCAGAGCCGTGAAGCAGGGAGAGGGATCCTTCTTGCATTGGAGAGCCTCCTGAAATGGGTGGGTTTTCTTCTGTGTAAGCATCCAGGATTTTCCACAACTGCAGCTGCTTCACCCACATCCTTCCATCCCTCGCTCCTAACTCACCATCCCTAAACTCCTTCCCGCAGCTTCCCCGTTGCTCCCAGCTCCACAAAGCTGGTGCGTGGCAGAGCTGCCCTGCGAGGATCGTGCACGCCGGGAGAGCAGGATCCGGCCCAGCCATGGTACCGGGCGGGAATTCAGCATTTCCACAGACCTCAAGCCCTCTTCTGTCTTGGCTCTCCTGATGCTCACAAGCAGCCGGTTTTGTTCCACTGACATGTTACAAGAGAAGTGATTAGTTCAGAAGGTGGGAAAATCCTGCGGATATTCATTAGAGGAAGAGAGAAATGAAAATACCCTCCTCGGGTGAGTTTGCAGCAAGGCAGCTGCGCTAACTTTTAAAAACCTCTTTCCAAATTCCTCACGTCTCAGTAACACAGTAACATCCTTGGTGCGGAGAGGGGCTTGAATGTGATTTACCCCCTTGTTCCGTAGCCCATCAAACCATCGCTAGCCCTTTCACCGGTCTGTATTTGCCGAGCGGCAGATGCCATGGTTACTATCTGTACGGCCTGGACGGGAACCGCTTCTGTTCCCCTGACAATAGCAGCGACTGAAACTTCATTCTTCGCTCAGGACGGCATTAATCACTCACACATCACCGGAGAAAGGGGGCTCTGGCAGCGGGGATATTCGCCCTCCTGCCCCTGGGAGAGCTGAGTGCTGCAGAAAACTGCTGCAGTTGTGGAAATGTTTCACACTCGCGCAGATTCCATTTTCACTAACCATGATATTTACTTTTTTAACACACTGCCCCACCCTGGGATTTCAAACGAAGGAGAAAACCATCTGCAATGGCAGTGGAAGAAATCGTATGTTTAAAATCACCGTCCGAGGCGCGTAGCACAGCCTGAGCATACAGGTGCAAATATCATTTGAATAACTGCAAACTGAAATCAAAGTACGCTGGAGTGCTACTGGCAAGGCTCGGCTGAGGGAGGAGGGAAGTGGGAAAGCAGGGAGGAGGAAAAGGGGGAACAGCGAGGGTTCGACCTGTAGGTGTTTTCCCAGGCAAACATCTTCCAAAAGCAGACCGCTAATTTAAACTCCTCCAGCCGAACTCCTCATGTTGGATGGCAACCTGCAGCCCGGAGAGACCGCAGGTCAGGTCTGTGTTAACAAGAGAGCAGTCCTCTTCAAACTCAAAGACTTTTACTTTAGAAGAGCCACACGTCTCCTCTTTTGCCTTCTTTAACACTAGCGCACAGCAAGGTGCATAAAAGACACCCCCCCTCCCCTCGAATCCCCCCGCAGACGTGGAGAGAGGAGGGGAGGACAACCAGAGAGGAACAGGCGTGGTGCTCGGTGGAGAACAAGGAGCTTGCACAGATACTATGGTGACGAGCATTGTGTAGAGACCTGAATAGACCAGAATAGAAAAAAACTTCAACAGTATCACAGCCAGGATCCAGCACGGCTCCGGGAGAGCCGAGCGACTGCCTGCACTTGTAAACTTGAGGGTGGGCTGCTATTGTAAAGCGGGGAGCTGGCGGGAGAGGTAGGGGCAGGGAGCGCTGGAGTGATGGAGAGAATTCAGGTGAAAAAAGGTTAAGTGCAGCCAGATATTTAAGTGAGATGGAGTCGCCCATGAGAGCAATGCAAACAGTTCATTGCAAGGAAACCTGATCCAAGGCCATTCACAGCACAAACCCAGAGACAGGCTAGTGCCCCCTCCCCTTACCCTCCATGGGATCTGGCAAGGACAGTGCTGGCTCAGAGTTCATAAATTCTTCAGCAGAAAATACTTAGATACTTAATCAAGGGCTCCTCTGTTACTCCAGAACAAGTTTACATTATTAGAGGAAAAAAAAAAAAACCAAAACACCAAACCCTCAACCAAACAAAAAGGGTCCTAAATAAAGAGATAAAGGAGTATGACAGGACAGCAATAATAGCTTTCAGGTGTATGTTCTGCATAAGATTTCCAGGCACTTGGTTTAGTTAATGGATTCCCTTAATCTTTCAGCTGTCAGCGTGCAATCTATAGTCTACTGTTTCTTCCACACCATATTTATAGGGACAAATTCAAACTTGTATAAACAGACAGGAGTATCTATTGTTGTGCAAGAGCAGGACACAAAGGGAGCTTGTCACCGATACATCACAGCTGTCTGAGAGCGGTGCCTGGAGAAGCCGGGAGTTAGGGGGCAAACGCAAACGAGGAGCCTTGAAGGATGCCGAGGTGTTGGGGAGTGTGGGAAGCAGGGCAGCAAGGGCTGCACGGGGAGGGAAGGGAGCAGACAGGGAGGTGGGCAAGGCTCGCTCATACATTAAGGGAATGCAGAGGTTTAAGCTGCTTCTCGAGGCTCTTTGGGATGCTGAGAGTATCGGCAAAGCTCTGCCTTCCTACTGCAGGTCTAGGTGAAAAAGTAGAAACTTTAATTAAAAAACAGGAGCTGACTCAGAGCTTGAGTTTTCTAAGTTGGTTTGTAACCAAATCATGAAGGGAAAAGCTGGGGGTAAGATGGTGGTGAAAGAGGATGATAAAAATAAGTCATGCTTGTGCAGAGAGCGTGTCCTGGGAGCACCAGCACGGCAAGGGAAGGGGAGACTCGGCAGACGTATCACTCTCTCGTTTGAAGTCCAGCTGTCCCGCTCTCTGAGCAAAAATCCCCTCACACCGGTGGAAGTGGGATACATCTGTATTAACTGTCAGGGATGAAAAGAGCCATGAAGCTGCAATAACATGTGTTTGTCCGGCAAGACAGCCTGGCTTGAACGGGAAGCACTTCCCAGGCTTGGAAGCTCAGTTCCTTCTCCTCCGCTCTTATTCTCTTACCCTCTGACACGGTGTCACCGTCTGCTTTGAGAGGGGGGGGCTTCAGCCCAGCGTGTGACCAGTCACTGCCCCCAGAGAGGATGGAGAAGGGACTTGGCTTCTCTGCCAGACCAGACGGTAGCTAAGGAGCAGGAGCAGTGGCAGAAGGGACGTGAGCGTCGAGGTGGGGACGGCACCTGCCAGCCGGGCACTGGGGTCATTGCCCATCGACACGAGCTTCCCAGGACCCCCATACCAGGAAAACATCACCCAAACCCAGGGAGAGATGGCAGAGTCAAGCCAGCAAGAGGTGACGGTGAGAAGATAAGGAACAGGACTGGAGCAATGGGGTGCCCAGATAAGGAGGAGAAAGTTGGTGAGTAAAGTCCTAATGATGCACAGAGGAAGGAGAGGAGGGAAAGCCGCAGTATCCTAATTGCCACCAGCTCGCAAGGGATGCAAGCGGCACAGCCAGCAGCTGGAGAGAGCAGGAGGTGGCGCGAGGCCATCGCAGGCGCTTACTGCACGGGCTCTGCCGCTTTGGGTATTTAAATCATGTGGCACAGCCCTGTGTGGAAAAGCTTATTTTGCCTTCGATAACTCCAGTTTGAGGCAAGGGAGGTATCTCGCCATGCCCTGCAGCAAACCCGCTTCTGGCACCAGCGGAATACAAATAACCAGTAACAACTGGAGAAGACAAGTTTCTGCTGTAAAAGTTTGACAGAGCCCCGCTGAAGGATGCTACCCAGCACCGCGATGGTAGATATGTTTACTGGCAAAATGCAGAACAAGGGAGATAGGGACTAACTCCTTGTGCTGGTCTGGTTTGTGTACTCAAGCACTCATGGAAAATTCATCTGAAAGACTTCCCCTCCAAGCCCATCCCTGTTTGCCTACTACTTGTTTCTTTAAAAGCAAGGCTTTGCAGAAACAGTCTCTCCTGCCCCTCCACTGCCCTGCTCTGCCCTCTCCCCTTCCTCCAAGCCTCTGCAGGGTTTCTCAAGGTGGGCACTGGGCTTCTGCTGTGACTGATCCAGCCTGCCCAGGTTCCAACTGGGAAACCATTCCCACCTGCACCGGGGTCCCACGCTGCTGCTGCTGCTCTTTCTCTGCTCTCCGGCTAATGGAGCAGCATCCCTCCGGCAGCGGTGCTGGCGGAGCTGCTGCGATGCTGCAGAAGGCTTGCAGGGATGCCTGTAACAGACTCAGGCCCTGGGGCAGCACCGGGGCCATCTCTCATGCAGTGTACGCGGGGCTTTCAGGTGGTTCTGGAAATACCAGGTAAGAGACGGACAGAAATGCTGCCTCACTGCTGCACGGCTGAGCCCAAGAGGAGCAAGCGCAGCTCCCTGCCTCCTGCTGCTCTCTGACCAGGTCCTGCTCTCTGCCTCGGTGAACTCTCAGCCTTGTTCAGCTCCCAAAGGAGTGCCAGGAGTCACCATCATTGATATGCATCTCCCACCTGGACAAGCAGGGCTGGATGGAAGAGGCACACAGTGCCTTCACCCAGGATTCGGCACTGGGGAGACCAGCAGGTCCCAGCAGCAAGTTCCCCTGCCCCAGCACTCCCCTCCCTGGCTGGGAGCACTGGGGTGACTGGGAGGAATAAGCAGTGGATGGCATCCTTCAGCTCCCCAAGAGCCACACTGATTTGAATATATATTGAAAAATTTCCCAGTGCATTAAATAGGCAGGAGGGCAGCAGGGAGATGGCACAGGAGGGCCGAGCGGTGCAGCTGGGGCAGCAGGAACGGTGACACTGGCTTAGCACCGCTGCCACTTCTGCAGCAGAGGAACCATCCGGGAGATGCTGCATTTCCTGGGACGGAGGGAGCAGCAGCCCGGGAGCATCACGGAGGCAGGCAGACATGGTTGGATGTGGCCATGGAGAAGGAGAGGTTCGTGCAACAAGAGGCAAGAGGATGTTTGTCGTCGGAGGGGCGGCTAATGGTTTATTAAGAGGGAAGAGGTCAGGAAGGCGTCATCAAGCCCTGGTGCAATTATGCCACGTATCCAGTTCTGGGTCTTCCGGACACAACTCATCTCTCTCCAGGGTAATGGAGGCCACCTCGTGCACCTGATCCCCGCATTAACACTGTCACAAGCTGATGATATTATCAAGTGAAGCGTAGCCTCCGGAGGAGGCAGGCTTTAACCCTTCCCACACTGGCAGCGTAGGGAAGATGAGCCCTGGACCGTGTCAAACAACAGGTGAAAAGGGACCTTTTAAGGATCAGTTGAGTTTACACAGAGAAATGTTTGGGGGAGGAGAAGGAGGGGCAACGGAAAGGCAAGGCAGAGCCTGACAGATGCAAGCTGGTGTCAAAGTCGAAAGTCTTGGTAATATTTGTGGCTGCACGCTGGCCCCCCCAGTTTTCCCAAAGGACTGGATTGGACGAGCCACTGGTCTCTAAATGGATCAGCCTCAGAAAAATCATGCCTGCTGCCATCTCTCCTCCCTCCTGACACTAAACAGAGATATGAAACAACCACATCAATGCGACCGCATCTTCGTGGAGCCCCATAGCAATGTCGCAAGCACCTGCAGCCACAGCGGGCATGGCCATGTCCCCAGTCCTACAGCAATCCCTGGCTCCTGCGCTGGGTCTGGAAGCACAGCCCCTGGGCAGGGCAGGACCTCCCAGAGGCCGAGAAGATGTGTGCGCAGCTCTCCGCAGGCTCCCTTTTGGTGGATTTGGGGTAGACCAGTGCAAAAGGCCTCCAGCGGCTGAGTTTCCACTGTCCCTCCCTCCCCACGGGCTGATCCTTTGGCACCGTCCTCCCAGGTGCCACCCCCTCCCACCAAATGTGGGAGCCGCGTGGGTTCTGTCTTCCCCTGGTCCACAAGCACCCAACCCCCTGGGTCCCTCCCCGCCTCCTCGAGGGGCAGGAGCCTCCTGCACTCCCATGCTGGACCTTGGGGCCAAAAAAAGGAGCGTGTGTGACTGCAGCAGGGTCTCTGAGATGCTGCAAAAGCCTAATCCTGCCAGACAGCAGCGTGCTCAGCCCCCCGCACACACACCCCCTCGCCACCGGTGTCTAGCATCCTCCAGCTCCCTCCTCCCCAGGGAACCCGCTCCAGTTCCCAGATTTGCTGCAAAGGTTTAAATTGCGTGGTTAAGATCTCCAGGGTAGGAAAAGCAGGAGGAGGCAAGCACCCGTTTTGGGGAGCCGAGCAGCTGATTTAATTTAACATTCCCATCGGAATCATTGTTTTATTTGAGGTCGGAACAGGTAACTACAGCATTAAATTAAAGCGGGTGCCAGAGCGTGTGCCAGGGCCGTGTTCTGGAGGCAGCCCAGTGTTTCAGCCTGTTCATTCTTATTCATTACCAGCTCCGGAGGCAGCGTCTCCAAATCCCTCTAAATTCCTGTTCTCTCTCTCCTTGATTTCCCTCTCGTCCTGCATGCTGAAGTCTGCAAACAACTCACTTAAATCTGTTCCTCCACTGTCCATTAAGCTTTTAACACTTGCTGCATTTCCCAGCAATGATGCAGATTATATTACAGCTCCTTAAATGTTAATTTTTATTGATTCTACGTATATACATAAAAATACACACACGCACACAAACATGCACGCATGTATTGATAGATATATATTGATACCCAGCAAGTGGTTCCCGTAGGTGGAGGGTACTGGAGGCTGATTGCTGTTACCTCCAGGGAACAGGGGCATCCTTGCCAGCATGAAAACAGAGAGGCCAAATGCAAGAGCAGTTTCATAAGCAATAACTTGTGAAGCAAGGGGCCTTTCCTTGGGGCCTGCCCAAGGTAAAGGACTAGAGGTAGCTGCCAGGCTGGCTTGAATCTGAGATGATAGAGTAGTTTCTCTTAAAAATGTCCTATATTGAGAGGTTTACCAGTGCTTTCACGGGCTCTGGAAGATCAGCAAAGTGTGCTGGGTGCCTGGGCCCTGGTCAGGACCTGGCTATGGACCAGCCTGTCATTCTTCAGTAGACGATGCTTTGAAACCTCTCTCAAGGGTTCAGCAATGGAGGACGGGGCTGTAGTAAGTATCTGAGAGTCGGGAATCCCTATTCTGGGAAGACTGGACCCTTGCAATGGATTTGGGATGCCACATTTCAGCTATGCCACATGACTGCAGCCCAATTACTTAGTTTGCCTCAGTTTCTCCATCAATTTACTCCCATCTTTTTAGCTGGGTGGTGCAGTTTGATTCACAGCAGTATGTAAAGGCTCACCACGAGGGAGCTCACCTGGACCTTCTTCCAGGGCTGGTAAGTCAAAATCAGGCACTTCAGATGGCACTTCCACAACCGCCTCGAAGACCTGTGCCTCTTTGTCATACAGAAGTGTTTTTTTTCAGAAGTCCTCATCTCAGGGGCACCCAGACAGTATTTTCAAGAGCTGCCGTGGGCTCGCGACTTCTCACCAGCTCCACGGGAGCTGTGTGTGCCCCAGGCTGCTGCAGCCCCCTGGCCAGGGTGGCTAACGGGGCTCGGGGTGCCCCCCTTGCAGCACCCGTGGGGAGCTATTAGCCAGGGAGCTGTGCTTGAGAGTCGCTGCGATGAAGACAAATTCCCTCAGCAGATGAGGTCACAGATCCCATTTCCATTACATGCAGAGAGCTCCTCTGCTAAAAGCAAGTTAACATGGTAAAATCAGGCATTCGGACGTGGGAAAAACAGCACGGAAGGTGTTTGTGAAGTCTGTGCTGCCTCTTCTCGTGGCGCACTCTTACACCCTTTCCCATGGCAGGATCACACTTATTTCTCCTCTTGCTCAGCCTGTCCAGGAGCCTCTCTGCAGCAGAGCTCAGCCGTCAGAGCCGCTGGCGGGGGGCTCTGCCTTCAGCCCGGCCCGCTGGCACAGAGAAACCCAGAGCTCCGGGAGCTTTTCCATCCTGGACAGAATCAACACAAAATCTGCTTGCCAAACGGTGTAGGAGCAAACTCAGATTTTTTTAAAAGTTTATAGTTTGGTTAACTTGGGTGGATTTTGACTGGCTTGGCAAAAGGCACCTTCTGATGTCCTCTGCCCCTCCGAGGGCACCGCATTCAGCCAGGTCTTTGTCACTGCAATAGTGTCACCAGTTTTGTTCTTGTTGGTTTAAGTATGAGAAAAACAAAGATGTCCCCTCAGCTTGTTTCCTTCAGAAACCAAATTAACTGTTTTTCCATTAAAATTTCCAAAAATCAGAACAGCTGGAAGCAAACTTCAGCCCAGAATAGTTCACCCTGGGTAGTGAAAATGTGGTGAGCGCTGCTTTAAGCCTTTAAAAACAGAGCCACGTGATGGGAAATGGTAAGCCATCATAACTAAAGGACTTGCTGCTCATATTCCCTTTGCCACATGTGAAAATCAGGTGGTTAAAAAGCACCTCCCGCTGTTTATATGAATGATTATAATAAAGTAAAAGGAAAGAAATCTCTGGGTAAACCTCAAGTAACTGTACATTGTTTTTCTTTAACTTGAAGTCATGCTCACAGCATGGAGCAGGACAGCTGAGGAGCTGGGAGATGAGTCCAGGACTGACCTCCACACCAGGAAGGGAGGGAATCTCCAGGGGTTTCTGCTGGGATGAAGCGTGCTCCCCGAGCCGGGCACGCAGCGAGCATCCCGCACCCGGCCTCCCGCGCATCCCCGCGGAGGAGGTGGATTTCCCCAGGAAAGGGAAAGGTTGGCTCGTGGATTAGTGGAGTTGTTGGACTATGTGTCACGGTCACGGCAGAAAAGCAGAACTGAGAAGCCAAATGGTTTTGCTAATCCGCTTGCTTTGATTCAGCAGTACCAGCCGTTTGCAAACACAGCTTTAATCTCCATTGCTGATTTCCAGCATGCAGGGCCTGAGCCCGACTAAAGAGACCGGAAAATGAGGATGCTCGAATAAAAATTGTTCAGTAGAAGCCGTGCTGAGGAAGACCTCACTTTGTACAAGCTGAGGGCCTTTGCAGAAACACCAGATTTTATTAGCCAGACCTGCTCCCTCACAGCTGCTTGGTGACTGCATGCAGTTGCCACTCAGCATTGGAGAAACTCTATCCCATTTATCCGGCGAAAATACCTGCGCTGGCTCAGAGCTGCTCACAAAGAGCCCCAGTGTCACCTGCCACAGGGCAAAGACTTCGGTCGTGGGGTACTCCGCATGGAGGAGGGACCTGGTGCCTGCATTTATATCAGTATTAGAGGGGACACGAAGGAGGCACAGGGTCCTACATACTCTCTGGGGTTTTCAGGACAAAGCCAGGAGGGACAGGAAGCCGAATTTTTATCTGCCATCAGTTTTCTACTGCATGAACTCCATCCAAGCACTCTGTGCGTACATCCTCCCAGTGCACAGTGATCAGGATCAAAAATAACATTTTCAAGGTTGTCCTCAGAGGAAATGGGTCACAAGGAGAGGAACAATGCCCCGGCAGTGCAGACCACCAGCCCAGCCAGGCTGCGGCTGTCTCTCCAGCAGCACCGGCGGAAGATGCTGCCGAGGGATGGGACATCGCCTGGCCACCTTGCTCTTCCAGCAGCCGGAGAGGGCGTGTGGTGGAGAGCGATGACCGGCCCGAAGTCTGCCAACGCCACGGGGGAAAGCACCGTCCCCCCTCCTGTCCACCCCAAAAGGGAGGGAGCGTTTGGGAAGCATGCGAGGCCATGAGGGATTTCCACTCATTAATTAGCTCATGGAGAGGGCAGATGATTGTCTCTCAAGACAACGCATCGCGGACCTTGGTCCAGCTCCCTAATTGACACATAAGCCATTTTGCAGCACGGATGATGACTGGGGCAGCGGCAGGAGCCATCACAGGCCCCAAGTAAAGGACCTTGACAAGAGAAAGGTAAGGGTTCTTCTCACCCTTCTCTGCTCCTCTCCATCTCATTCATCACATCGCAAATGCATTAGCACAGGGTAATTATTAAAGATCAAAGGAAGACATTTGCAAAGGTTGCGCAGGCAATGAAGCCCAGAAATATGCTTCGAGAGAGGCTGTGCCTTTGTGTCGGGATCTCAAGGAGAGCATTGTAAAGGACTGATGAAACCGTTTGACTGTGCTTCAGAGTCGGTATTATTGCAATTCATTTGAAACTTGACCCACTTTTATTTTCCATATTGGCATATTTTATCTTTTTTTTTTTTTTAAGTGAAGAATAATTGAGCACACCCAGCAAAATTGCAACAAATGTTTTGTTTGAGCAAAATCTGTATATTTCAGGGAAAAAGCAGGCGGCAAAAGTTTTTTCCCAGAATGAGGGAGAACGAGCATGTACATGCCAACGCGTGAGCACAGGCGTGTGTGTGTGCTCACGGGAGGGACCTGCCCAAACCCAGGATGCCAGCGAGCCAGCTGTGCCCACGCAGCATGGGGAGCGGCCTCTCGGGCGGCAGGGTCCTTCTTCTGCCTCTCGCTGAGAGAAGGAGACCCGCTCAGGAGTGAGCTTTGTCCTGATTTAGTGCCTGCTTGACAGAAATTATACACCCAGATCATACGACAGATGAACAGGCATTCCCTGGCAGCTGGAGTGGCAGGAGGGAGCGATGGCTTTGCTGCGTCGGCGTGCCTTCTCTGAGTTCCCGCTTGCGATGAGGGATTTATTGCACACTTGTGTTGGGGCACACCTTCACCATTGCCTGCACCAATGATGACAACAGAGGAGTAATGAGCCGTGTTCAGTGGGAGAAAGACTCAGCGTAGCCCTGCTTTTCCTGTAAGGGATGTGCACCTCCACTTACCTGGTTACTTTACCTTCAGGGCACGAAAGGGAAGCAATTTTTTCACCTAATAGAAATTTTCTTTGGTGTGGAGACTGCAGAGTAAAAACTGCCTCGTGTGCAGGTAAGTGGGAGAGGAACTGAAGGAGAGGGCTCTGAGGTTGCAGGGAGGAGCTCAGGGCACACTTAGACCTGAGACAGGCAAAAACATCAGGAAGAGAAAACAAAGGGCTGAGTCGCGACAGTTTGCTACTGAGGAGCTCCTGGGAATGAGAGCAACCCTGGAAGGGAGGCGGGGACGACAGGTACGGTGCTTGGCACCTCTGGGTTGGTGTCCCCACCGGTGACATGCTCCTGGGACAGCAGCCTCTTCAGAAGAGAGAAGGAGAAGGGCAGAGATCAGCGGCAGATTCTGTCTGCCTCAGCCTGAAACTTTCCCTCTCCCCTGGCAGACTTGCTGCCACCGTTTGCTCCCCGGAAAGGCCAGGGGACACCTCTCCATCCGCCGCCCACTGAGATCAGTGGTGTCCCACGCACAGGACGAGCTCCCGGAGCCAGGCGGGCTGGGCACGGCATCATGATGCTCCCTGAAAATGCCTCGCCAGGGAGCTGGAGCAGTAGCGGTGCTAACCGAGCGTGGCACGTGCCAGGTGCTGCCGGGCTCGGAGTCCACCACAGCCTCAGCTGAAGCCCAGGCACGTCAGCAGCGGAGAGGAGCAGGCCAGGACTTGTCTCTGCTTCACCCAGCCCAGGCACGTCAGCAGCGGAGAGGAGCAGGCCAGGACTTGTCTCTGCTCCCCCCTTCCCTACCCCCCGCTGCAAGAAACAGAGCGGGCTGCTGCCACGGCTGCTGCTTTTGAGGGGATTTAGTCTTCTCTAAGTAAACATGGAGGCAGTTGATACACACCTTATAATTACATTGCTCCACTCTGCAATTATTACATTTTCCAAGCTACAGCTGCTTCCTACTCATTATCAGGTTAAGAAACTTCTCCTGATAGTAACATCGCATTAACCCTGTAATTAAAAGGCAGACCACCCAGCGACTGGCTGCTGAGAGGGGCTTCTCCGAGCAAGGAGCGGCCGTGCCTGAGCTTGGAGGTGGCTTTCCGTGATGCGGAGTCACTTTTCCATCACCCAGTCTGCTGCCCTTCCCCCCTTCTTTATTTTTTTTTTTAATGACATGACAGGAGCATCCTCACAAATATGCCACCGCGGAGGAGATTAGCCGAGCACTTGGCGAAGGGCATCTGCTGAGCCCCGCGCTTCGGCAGGCATGGACGCCAGAGCTCCCTGGGCACCTCGTTCGCAGCTCAAGCAAACAATTTGCCTGACTAATTTTGCATTTCTCATTTGCAAGTGTGGATTCCTTTAAATGAAATTCTCTGTTGTTCGAAACGCCTGTTTCCTGCGACCCTGCCCGCGGGCTGTTGGCTGGAGCTGCTGGCCAGCAGCGGGTGGGTCACACGCTTCTGTTTGTGCCTCCATCAGGACAAGGGATCCTTTCTGAAAGGTGGGGACGTCACCTAAAGCAGCACAGAGAGATGCCAGGAAGGCAGCGATGGTGCCCGGCCATGGCCCCTGCAGTGCCTGCCCGTGTTTCCAGCCCCAGGGTACAGCACACAGACAGGCAGCAGCACTCTGGTTACTGTCCTTGCAGAGAGCAGCGCTGCTGAGACAGCTCAAGACTTGTGGTTGAGCATCTGCTATTTAGGGGCATATCCAGAGAGGACAAGGTGCAAGGGCTGCAGACGGGCCTGAGCCACAGCCCGAGCAATTTTATCCCTGATCCTAATGACTCTCCTCAGCCAGGTCACTTTTCATTTGTTTTGGAACTGTTTATGAGAAGAGGGTACTTCTCAACCCAAGAAGTTCAGAGTGCCATCATACCGTCACCATGCGGAGGCTGTAATTTTCATGACACTCCAAGGTCTGGACAATTTGATGTACTTGGGAAGAACTCAGTTGCTACTGCTGAATTCAGTCTGTGGCATAACTTGACACCTTTAATTATAGGAAGCAGAAGTAGGCTCCAGATACAGCAGCGCTGGGGTGGAATCGTATCAGTGCAATCAAATCTGCCAAGAGCGCACCCACAGGACAGCCAGGCAGGGTGCGTGTTTAGCAGAGGAGCAGCTGAGCTCATTCTGCCCTGCAGCCGGAACGAGAACCCGAGCTGCTGTACACATTTAGCTGCCTCCTGCAGTTGCTTTCTTTTGGCATGAGAAATAAATCTGGGAACAGTTCTACCTGCTAGAGCAGTTTGCAAAAAAGGGATGGAGCAAACATATTTAAGCTCTCGCTGTGCTTGCCAGGAGCAGCAGAATCTGCCTCTGCGGGCAGAGCTCTGCAAACCAAGGGACAAAACCCTTCCCAGGCAGCAGAGCCAGGAGGTCCACCTCCCAGCGCCCGCCTTGGTTGGACTGGAGGCCCGCTGGGCTTCACGCTTTGTATCGGCACAGCAGCCAGCGCTGGAGCTGAGCAAACACGGCAGCAGGATAAGCTGACAACAAAGCAATGCCTTACACACCCTGTACGTTTGAATATTGCATTCAGTACCTCAGCCTGCAACCAGGACTGTTGTGTGAACCACCTTGCTCAGCGGATCCAGGGCCAGGAGCCAAAGGCTCTTCCCCAGCACTGGAAAAGCAGTGACAAGCGTTAACAAGTGCACGCACAAAACTTCCCTGGATTTCTTTTCAGGTTCACATGCAGAAAAATCAGTGGCCCCAAGCACTTTCTGAAGCATGACCCCGTGGCTGTCTTCTCGAGCCTGCTCCCCAGAAAGGGTGGGGTGACTCCTGGCTCAGGGGGGACAACAACCTCCAGCACACCTTCCCCTTCGCCCCAGGCAGAGGAGACCAGCCCGTGCCCTGGGGCACAGCAGGGTCCAGCACAGAGCACAGGGAGGGCTCGGAGCAGGAGTGCAGCATCGATGGGTGGCACGTCACCAGCCCCAGGGATGAGGGGACAGTGGGCAGCAAACCACAGGGGTCACCTAGCCAGGCCGTGGCCATGGGGGGCTTCGGGGGGGCGACGACGGCAGTGCTTGCTCCAGAAGCTCCCCCTCTAATGGGACATTTCCCGTGTTATCCCCACAGCTCTGGTTTCCAGACAGTTTATCACCCACCTAAAAATCGATGACAAGTCAGAGTGAACCCCTGACCTGGAAGTATAAATTGCCCCTAATTATCACAGTGGCTAGTCATGCGCTGGGTGCTTTTGCTGGGGCCCCGAGCTGGGAGCAGTCCTGCCCTCTGACCCTGCTGCATTTCTCTTGGTTTAAAGGCTTTTCTCCCCATCCCAGCCTGAGATTCCCCTGCTCGGGGGATCGCCGGCTGCTCCCGAGTCCTTCCTGCTCCCTCCAAGGCTCCCCGGCACATCTGGGGCCACCGAGGGTTGTGGCAGCGATGCTGCCAGGGGCACAGCCCCTGCCCGACTGAGCACAGGGGTGGAGGGGAAGACAGACCATTAAAGTACCGTCTCCCCCCTCCTGGGTTTTATTCCCAGTCCTCAGAAACGCTGCTCATTTTCTTTGTCTTCAGCCAGTCCATCTTTAAAATGTGGATAAAGGATACCTCTAGGAGGCATGTTTAATTAAAGTTTGCAAGATGCTTGAGGAGCGTCAGATTAAATAAAGAGGGACCACAATGGCACAGAAGTATTCCTAGGAGTGATGGGCACCCGGGGAACCAAGGCAGGTTCCCGAGGGAGACCCAGGGGAATGCAGCGGTTTCTCCCCCATCTCCTTCCCAAGCCCTTGGCATTTGTTTAGCCCCAGGCTCTATCCAAGGTAAACGGGCCGTCCGACCCTGTCACCTCTTCCCACTCCAGTTGCCAGGGGCTGCTGAGTGTCCTGGCAGTTGAGCAGCCCTTGAAAGGCTCCTTTCACTGTAATTAGACATGTAAAAATGAAAAACCTAAGGAAAAGAATTTATGCATCTTCTAATAGCCCTCAAGTGTCCATCCAGCCACAGCCTTTTTTTCCTGGGCTTTTATTTGGAGAGTTGCTATAATTTATGTCATGCAATTAGGTTTTTGTCTGCAGGCTCTGGGAGGGAGTGTGAGCGCGGAGCAGGGGAAGGAGCCCCGAGCCTGGCAAATAGACGGAGAAGGGGCAGTGGCTCCGGCATGTGCACCTCCGCTCATCCCAGAGAGCCAGCAGCCCTGCCCACGGGACGGCAGAGCCAGGATTTGTCCCAGCTCAGGACTGACCAGCTCGCTGGGCAGCAAGTGGGGTCTGAAGCAGCCCAAAAGTATGGACCAGAAGAATGATAAAGCAGGGGAAAAAAAATCCCCCGGTGGAGCCTAGCTCTGATGGGAGCTGTGCCCATTCCTCCGCAAAACTCGCAGGGGAGGGTGGTGCTGGGTATGGGGTGGGGTTAAAGCCGCATCCTTCAGCAGTTGCTAAGTAACAGTGTCCTGTCCTCAGCATCACCCATCTGCCAGAGGAGAGCCTCGGGTGGGAACCGCTCCTCCCTGCTCAGCTGGGGTGAGCATCTCGCCCGTGAGCAGGCGGGGAGAAGAGGGACCCGCTGGGGAAGGAATTGGTGAGAGTGTCCCAGAGCGCCTGGTGCTGAGCCATTGCTCCTGCTGGGGAAGGCTGTCATAAACGCCTGCCATAAACGCCTGTCACGCAAGGGGTTGCTCCTCTCCTCGTTCCTCCAGACAGGCTTCTCCAAACACAACAAGGCTGGATTTTTCAGAGCGCCAGCCTGCGTGCAGCAGGATAAACCCGGCAGATAGAGGCAACACGGAGCAGAACACGCTTCCTGTGACTATTTGCTTAAAGTCATGTGAAATTTGGATTCAGAAAAACCCACGACCCACTGACTCTTTCTTTGCACAGCAAAATCCTTGAACTTGAATCCCCAAAAGAGAGTTTTTAGCTCAATGTCCACTTTATGCCCGTTTCATTGCCCACGGCCTTGGTTTTTGCGGGCCAGGCTGGCCCTGTGCTGCTTCCCCGGCCCCTCACTGCCTCACATCTGCAATAAATCCTCACGGCTGCAGAGAGCTACAGAGGGTGGCTGCAGCCTCCTGGCTGCCCGGGGCTGCCTGCTGGGGAGGCCGGAGGAGACTTAACAAGCAGGGGTGGAAAAAAGAAAACAGAAACAGTCAGAAACTGTGCTGCCAAAACATGCACATTCAGCAAACGCTGTATCTGGGGTATCAGCAAAACTAATCACAGCCCGGATTGTGCCGGGCAAGACAGATCCCAGGGTGCAGGAGGCCCCTTATCTCCCCTAGACCTGCTGAGTGACTGAACAAATGTGGGCCCCCGCTCTCCCCCGGAGAAGCGAGTTCCTCCCCGCAGCCAGAGCCCCGCCGCACATGCGGGACTTTCTCCTCTGAAGCCGGGTCCAAGCCCCCGTCCCCAGTGCAGCGCAATGCAGCCAGCTGTGCCGAGCCCCGGCAGCGCCAGCAGATGTGAAAGCCAGATGATGGTCCCGGCTCCTGCCTCTCTCATCTCACCGTCAGAGGAAAAGCATCGCCTAATCCGACACGCAGATGGCGCGGGCGGATTTCCCCCGCGCTTGGCCTGGCACCTCCCGTGATCTCCCCCTTGTCACAGGTCACCAGCACTTGGGGGGAGAAGGCAGAAGGGGCTGCGCTGGAGATGCAGGGTAGTGCGAGGGGGTTTAAATGCTAACTGTGCATTCAAAAATCCTTCTGACAACAAGGGCAGATGAGATAAATGCAGCTCCCGTGCAGCGCTGCTGCTCCGTGGGGGGACAGTGGCATTCCGCATCTCCCAGGGGTCCAGTCCTGGGGAGGAAAACATTTTAGCAAAATAGAAATTGGGTCGTATCCCCTTGATTGTCTGAGTAAATGGGACAGTGTGTACATTTTATTTACCTTCCTACAGGGCAAATGTAGTGAGCATGTAATAAATCATTTCTGCAGCTGCTGGGCAAGCCTCCTGCTGCAAACCCAGCAAAATTCATGCATACTAAACCTGCCCTAATTACAGCTCCCTCTCCTCTTTCACTCCTCCAGCTCCTTCTTACACATCCACTAGATCGCTTGTCGCTCTTGTCTTGCTCCTCCTTTTCCCCATCTGCTCCTTCCTTCCCCTTTGCTCTTTTCAGAAGAACTCCCTGGTCACTGCCAGCACCGCTCCTGCTCTCGGGAGCATGTGCTTTAGCTCCAGCTCGGCTAATGCCAGTTGGGAGGTAAGTGACCACCATCAGCTGAGGTTTGGAAACCTCTTGGGTGCCTTTGGGAGCGCACAGATTTGCTGACACACCCAAATCTTTTTTTTGGCTGTTTGACCCGAGGTTTCCTCTTCCTCAAGGCAGAGCTGAGGAATTCACCCATTTCTTTGGGCCGGGGAAGGAGGTCCTCAGGAGGTGACCTCCCATGGGTGCCCATGGGGGTCTGGGCAGAACCAGATATTGTTCAGACCTGAGGTTTCTCACAGCACTTCAGACATTAGAGCAAACAAGCTGTGTCTGCGTCGATGGGACAAATGACAATAGTCTTAAATTGCAGCAAAAAAGATCCAGATTGGTGTTTACAAAAGCCTTTCTAAGGATAGCAAATCGCTGGAGCAGATTGCCTGGGGCAGTGCCAGACTCCCCAGCACTCGGATCTTGTGGGAGCGTTAGACAAATAGCTGTTGGGAATCAGCTAGGAGGAGCTAGTCCTCCCTGGGAGAGGGTAGTGGGATGGGACAGGACGGGACAGGACGGGGGGACCCCCGTGGACCCCCAGGACACGGCCCCGAGTCCATGCCTCCGGGGAAGGCTGGTGACATGGAGCCTGGGGCTGGTTCCCAAAATCAGCTTCCTGAGCAAAGGCAAGATGGAAGCAGAGACACGTGCGTGAGCGAGGTCGGCAGGAACCAGAGGTGAGCCCAGAGGGAGGACGCCAAAGGCAGCGGGGGCAGATGGAGCGGTCACCCCAGGGCACACTGCTGGGCTCACAGGGACCCTACGTTCCCCGCTCCAGCCAGGTTTCCAGCCTTTGGCTCTGCGGAGCGGCGCTGGGAGACAGCCCGGAGCACCCAGGTCACTGCAGCGCAGCGGGTCCCGAGGCAGCTGCACCAACCAAGGGATGCAGCGAGCATCGTTCAATCAGCAGCGCTTTCTCCAATGGAAATGCAACTGCAGACATGCTGAGGGCCCTTGCTCCCCCAAAGCAGAAGGGAGCAGCACGTCTCCTTGGCGAGCAAGGTAAGCTACCTTCACCCTGCACGTAGCGGGTGAAAGGGGGGTATGAACTTCCCATATTCCTCTGCCATCAAAGCTGTGGCTCTCAGCTGTCGGTGAGGAGAGCAGCCGTGCAACACGTGTTGGGCCTTCCTTTCTAGCTGTGGGGACCTTGAGGTCCTTAAAATAATCCCAAAGAAATAAACAAACAAACAAAAAAATTAATGCCAAAAGCAAATACCGAACAGGCTTATTCCAGTCATTTTCTCCAGCAGAGTCTATTCAAAGACCGGAGAGAGGATGACACACTGGGCCAAGCTAAACACCCCTGCAACACATTGCAAACAATAGCTTCACAGAACATGAAGCCAGAGGGAATCATTGTGGTCATTTACTCTGATTTTCTGCAGAACATATGCCATGGCACTTCCCAGAATTCATTGTTTAAACTAGGCAAGGCTTGCAGAAAAATATTCACTCTTGACTTAAACTTTTCCAGGGAGGGTGGATGCACTGCAGAACAGCACCAGGGAAGAGGGGGAAGTTTCTTCCCTTAACCAGTTTGAGGACTCTGTGTAACTGGAGTGAAAACCCCGTTGACTGGAAACAGCAGTTCCAGGGAGATGGAAACTATTTGCGAATTTGGGCTAAGACCAGACTTAACTGAGCCGGGCATTTTCAGCACAAAGTGCTTCTTAGACTTTTCATCCTGAGATTAATTCTTCTCCGGAGAGGGAAAGGGGCCAAAGCAAAAATGCCACCACCTAAAACAAAAAATAAATCCTGTTTGAGTTTGGGGGTGTGCCCCCTCCCTATGCTTTGCTTTAAAATTTGCCAAGCTACCTTGCTCTTAGCCTAGGGCAAGGGAAGGGCATTTGACTCATTAGAAATATTTGCCTTCATTCTCCATCTCTCCTCAGCTGTGATGCCAACTAATAACTTTTGTTGCACTCCATTTCAACACCCCATTTTCTAATCCTCTTCCTTGACTGTTGTCTCTCGTCAACAAATACGACAATGCTGGAGAAGGGCACTTTCTCTGAAAGAGCATTCTCTGCTATGGAAATCAAGACACTGTTTGGCCAGAGTTACATGAACCCGGCTTTGCCCTCGCTTCCAGCCCATGGCTTAATCCAAACTAAGACCAAGCCAAAATATTCTCTCAGCCGAGGGGGTAGAGGAATTTTTCCTGCACCTCAAGAATCTGGACATTGCTCTGCAGCACAGGGTTTCTCCACAGCTGAACAAGACCTGGCATGACGGGCCAGCAGAGCCAACACTACCAAAGCACTTGCATCAGGGCTGAGCAGTGCTCAAGCAGGGGGAAAGCTGCATGCCATGGGGTGAGTGCTGAGGCTGCGGGGCTGCAGCCCTACGCATGCCAGGAGGCACGCACGAGTGTTTCTGGGTTGCATTTTGGATCTCTTCCTCCTCTTCCTCTGGGCTGCAACTCCTATGAGCAATGTGCTCATCCCCCACTTCTGCACAGCAGGGTCAGAAACGGGAAAGAAGCCAATTTCCCTTCCAGTGTGCCTGGTCACATGAAAACTAAGGAAAACCAGAGAATGAGAAAAATAAAGGACATGGGGCAGCTCCGACAAATGAAAGGGCATAGAGTGGGCAAGGGGAGGCTGGGGAACAAGGAGGTTATAAGCTGTTGCCAAACCACTGCAAACCCAGTGACGAGATTATACTTGGACGAGGCTCCTGGAAAAACCAGCTGAAGGAGGGAGGCAAATCTGGCCAGGGATTAATGAGCGCTGAAATCCACTTCCACTGACAGTGCCCAGTGGCTGCTGGAGATGACAGCCGTGCCTGAGTCAATGCACTTGGAGAGGCGTAGCTACTAATCCAGCGGCACGGAGGCCTGGAGCAAGGCAGACAGACAGACGGACGTTGTCCAAACCACGGGACACTCCCCAAGCCCTTTCCCACCACAGCTCGGGAACCTGCCGGCCCTCCTGCCCCGGGGCTCGGCTGACCCCAAGCCCCGTGGGAAGGGGAACGGGGTGGTTTAAGGCTGCCAGGATCAGAGCCAAGAACCTCGCTTAGCAGGAATAACAATGGGTACAATGCATAACTTCATCTAAAAGAAGTTCAGGGTGTGTGTGCATCCGTACGTGGACAGGGAGAGGGCAAATAGTGTGGCCGAGGTGGGATGTAGGAACTTTTTCCTAAGGCTGGGGACGAAGTCTGTGTCATTGGGTACCACGGAGCCTGGGGTCCCCCAGAGGAAAGGGAGCACCGACGGGATGAGATGGTCTGGTTTTCCCCTGAAGCAGCAACTCCAGCGGGTTCAGGGAAATGCATGTGAAAGCCTCTCTCCCCCATCACTCCCCAGACCCAGCGAGCCCCTGTGCCACCCCAGCCCAGCTGCAGAAGGGTCCCCAGGAGCCAGTGAGGACCAGTGCCTTTGGAGGAGACAAACGGGAACCACGAGCAGGTTTTGGTGGCGGTCAGTCCCCAGCCAGGAGCCGGCTCTGGCAAGGGAAGAGCCCACACAGGGAAGCAGCTTCTCAGCCGGGGTGAATCGTGGCTCGGGAAGGACCCAGCTACTGCAACTGCCCTGGAGAGGCTGAACTCAGGAGCTCATGTAAACAGCCTTTGAGGACAGACGAGTTTTGAAAGATGCAAAGGCCAGGCCCAGCAGTAATTCCTCAGCAATGACATCCTTGCATCAGGAAAATCTCTTTTATTAAGGGAAAACCACTAAACAGAAGCACTGGTTTCAGAGAAAAAACCATTCAAAGCCCACCACAGCCAAGGAAGCCAAAGGCTTTCCCCACAAGCCCTGGGCTGCTTCCAAGGGGCTGATGGGTGTCAGATGCCCGTCCAGTTTGCAAACACATCAGGCTCTCGTTTTTAAAGACAGCAATTCCTGAATCTCGGGTAAGAAACGTCAACATCAGAGCTGCCTTCCTCACCCTGATGAAAGGGAAACGGATCTAATTACTATTTTTTCAGTAAATGTTTTTGCTGGCTACAGGACCCGCTGGCTCTTCAAAGGCAAGTGAAAATTTGGTTCCATCCAGCTGTTCCCATGCGCTGGGAGCGTGGGTGAGGTGGGAAACCAGGGCTGGCTGGGCTGCAATGGAGCAGAAGGCCAGGCAACGACAGGCTGGGGAGCAAAACCCATCAATCACTGCTCAGGACCTTCCCTGCCCCCAGGTCTCCCTCCTTGCCAAGCTTGCAGCCGCAAACCGAGACCCTGGGAGCAGAGAGTCAGCAGCAGAGGGGAGTCTGCCACGGACCCAGCTTGGGCAGGGGGGGGGGTCAGGGCTGAAATCTCTCCCACTCTGCGGCAAAGGCAGCGCTGGCTCTCGGAGGGGCCCGTTACAGACACTCTGCTCCAGCCAAATGCCAGGCTTAGTGCTGAATGACTCAGGAGGGATGCTGCCCTTTCTAATCTCGCTGGGGAACAAATACCATTGGTGATGGAAACTTATCTGAACCCCCTTCTACTACCATTTTCCCTTGCTGGATGATCCCCCACGGTGCTCACCTGCAGCTTCACACATGTATGTCAATCCCATCTCGGAAAACTCGTCTTTGTAAGCATGGCCACGGCAAAATATTTCCAACAAGCAGTCCTGACACGCACAAAGAGACCCTTAGGACCCACAGTCTTTTTCGAGTTCCTTATTTCTAGCACAACAGCTCTTTTGGAAACCACCTGGATATCATTAGCCCTATTTCACAGATGGGATAGCAGAGATGGAGAGAGGTAAGCTTGACCCAAGCAAAGTCAGCCAGCAACTGCTAGAGAAAATTGAGCCTCGCACCCCTGCCAAGCCCTGAACTGGTGCTCTATGCACCAAGTTGTGCAGAGCAGCAAGTCGTCTGCTTCACCCATCTGCCCAGTTATTCACCTGGAGGCTGAGGTGCAAGGGAATTAAAAGATTTGTCCGCGGATGCCAAAGGCAGAGCTGGTTTGCCCAAGAAGCCATAGGAAGCCAATGGCAGAGCTAAAGTTCGAGTCCAGGTCCTCTGACTGCAAGAGCATCCTGGATGCATTTCACACATCTGTATTTTCATGGGGAATCAGTGTTAACAGCTCAGCCAGGGAGCCTGACAAAGGTCTACCCAGATGCTTTGCATCCTGGCCTGGGTATCCACACGGGGCTGCTGTGAATGAGCGTGATGAAGAAAATTCAATGAAAATTCAGCCGATAAACCTGACAGTGGCCTAATTTGGATAAGCAACATGCCCCAGGCTGTGCCTGCGGGGCTGGGAGAGCAAACGTTTCTAAATGTTCTAAAAATCCCTCAGTTCTGCTCCCTTGCCCCAGGAGAGTCAAAGCCCTGGGAGTATCTCCAAGTGCTTCCCCTGATCTGCCTCCTCCAGCTGGGGACGTGCCACAGCATAGGGACAGGCCGGAGCAGTCTGAAGGGAGCCAGCCTGGCTGTCGCTCAGAGCTGCACATCACTCCCACCTAATTGCTTGTGATGAATCAGCGTGCAGGGCTACAGGACGGTGCTGCAAAGATCGATCAATCAATCAGTCCTGCGGGAACAGGGCGATGTGGCGTCAATCTGCATCCCTGGGCACCTGGCTGGGACAGTCCTTAAGCAGGGTGAGAAGCCAGATTCGCTTGCGACTTATGCACTTGGATGATTTTGCTGGTACTGCCCTCCACTCTGCAGCCCCTCGGGTCTCATCTGTTAGCTCTCCTACCATCCATCCACACGCGCTGTGTCCTCCCTGTGCCTGTTAACCTTGTGCATATTTTTAAATGATGCCATTTCCTTTGGCTTGCACAGCATTTTATTTGTTCTTTATAGCACCAGTCTCACACAGGGTGGATGTTGCTTGGAGAGAAATAGATGCTGCTGGCTGCAGGGAGGAGAGGACAGGCTGGCTCTCGAGGCTATAACCCTCGCTTTGACATTGACTCACTGCAGGCCAAGTGCCCCCTCTCTGCCTGTAAAATGGGGACGATAATATTCACCTGGCTGCTGGAGGAGGTGAGAGGGTGCACTAGCCATCTTAGACAAAAAGCACTTTTTTACCAGGTGGCACTGCAAGTGCAGTGGTCGGGGGGAGAGGTGCATTATAAATGCTCATATTATGAGCACATCTGGGGTGGGCAATGCTCCTGTGCCTTTGGGCCACCTCTAGCGCATATTACAGACACCGACCATGAAGCCCAAGGCAGGAGGGAGGCTTCTCTGCTTTCAGGGGTCTAAGGCATTTGGCTAAATTCAGCCTAACCTCAATTTACACATCTGCTCCCTGCGGGGTTGCATGAGTCACAGCACTGCTCCCATGCCAGCAAGGACGACGAGCCGACACAACGCCCTGGCACTTGCTCTTTTCCCTTCAAAGAAAGTTGCAAGAGGTGATGGATGCTGCTCTTTCATACTCGGTGATAAAGAGGTGCAGGAAGCTGGGTTCAGCTCCTTCCAACCTCCCAGGGAACCACAGGAACCACTGCACACCGGGCTGGAGCAGGAGGGATGTACCATGCCCTTCCCCGCAGGGCTGGGCCACGTGCAGGACTCAGGGCAGGGAGGGCAGCTCCGTCGTTCTGACACCTCTCCCACAGCACGCCACAGCCAGACAGGCAATGCCGAGCACCGCAGAGAGCAATTGTGGGCATCTGAGGCTTTCCTCACCTCCGTCCCCTTGCCTTGGGACTGCCTCTGGACTAACTCACCTGAAACCATAGCTCATCCCAGACAGCGCAACAGGTTATCTCCCGGCTCACTCCTCATCGCCGCAGGCTCCACCAGCCCTTCCTGCTCTGCTCACCACGCTGCCATGCACGGGCTGCCGCTGCCAGCGCTCCCCGCTGACCCGGCCCAGATCTTCCTCCCCAGGTCTCTGCCCTCGGCCACTACTCCCGCAAGACCTCCCTTCCCACAGCCCTTCTGCTTCCTGAGAGAGGCTGCCTGTCCCCAGTGGTCTGTTCCTGGCACGGTCCAGCCCCAACTCTCTGCCATCCCTGTAGGAGCAGCGCCCCACAGCAAAGGAGGGAGCGTGTGCCACACCGTGGTATTTCCAGCCAGGATTGCTCCGCTCGGGGTTTTTTGTTCCACCATGCAACGTGTCATCCCATCTGCAGAGACCTGCTGGGCAGGCGTGCTCTTGCTCGGCAGGCTGCCTGGGAGGCACGATGCCGACTGGGGCCATGCCGCCCTGGCGTGAGTCCCACAGGGATGCCAGCAGCACACCCAGAGCACGTTCCACGCCGCGGCTCTTCCCTGTGCACAGCACCAAAGTCTGCTGGCCCCACTTGCCAGATGGGCTCACTGCCGCCCTTGTAACACCCACACCGGCTTTTAACAGGTTTAATGGGTTATTTCACCTGCTGGGCAGGGATCCCTCCTCCCCGCCTCAGGGGTGCAGGGAGGGAGATGAGCCCTTCTCCCAGCCACAGCCGCAGGGCTGGCGAGGCACAGGGGAGCACCCCTGCACCCATCCAGCAGCCCCCAAGCACTGACCGGGACAAGGCAGCCCCCAGAAGAGCTGCTGTGGTTAGTTATGAAATGGTCATCACCCAGACAGCTCTTTACTGTGCAGGACAAGCTGTGAACTCAGACCCAACACTTGTCAAGCCTCTTGCCCCTTGAACCTTGCTTTGCATTACGGCACTAACTAGGACACAGCTTTTTACTAGATTATTAATTATATTTCTATATAAAGTTTTACATCTCTGCCTGTGAGTTGCCATGCTGTGAAACACGATCAGGCTTTTGTAATTCTGTCCTGACGGTTGCCTTTGTGCCTCCCCCTCCAGCCAAAAAAAGAGGTTATGGATCAGCCTGGAGGCAGCGAACGCAGCGCACCACTTCCCAAGAGAAAAAAGGCCAGATTTCTCCATGGTGGCAGACCCCAAAAAGCATACCTGGAGCTGGCCCAAGCCAGCTGGCCAGCCGGAGGAGGAAGAGGAGCTAATGGATCCCACCGGCTCTCGCTCAGCAACAAACAACGGTGAAGTGCGAGAGACTAATTGGACACTTAACCCAACACTGGCACAGGAGGCCTGGTGCTATAGCCGAAGAGAGGAAAGAAAGATTCACTCCTCAGCTGCAGGCTCCTCTAATAAGGCCTTTGCTGTAACCAGATACACCCCGTGTGCACAGCATCTTCCTACAGACAATTTTCACCCAGAGGGATGCTCGCTGGGGCCAACGCTCAGGTTGGGTGGGTGGAGGAACAGGAGGAGAGAGGAGCTTTATGAAAGTTGACGTGAATAAAAACATTCCCTGATCAGGTTCTGTTTGTCTTTTTTGTTAGCTTTTCTCCTGATTTTTTTTTTTTTTTAATTCTCAGAGAAAAACAGATTTGGAAAGATTTCTGCTTTCCCCGCAGTGCTCGAAACACAAACCTAGCAGCATCAATCGTCTCCATGCAAATGAGCAGAAAGCAAGTGCGACTGCTATTCCTTGCATGCCCATGGTGTGCCCGCGTGTGTAGGGAGCCAGCCTCGCTCACCCCAAGCCTGGCATCTCAGGCAGCACCCCACAGAGCCTCAGCCAGCCCCAGCTCCCCACGAACTCCACAGGAGTTTTGCCTGAGTAAATACTCAAGGCCCTAATTAGAAAGGCATCACAATTGGAAATGCTACACGTATTCTCCCCAGATATGTTTAGTGCAGCAGACAGTTCATCCTGTGAGTATAGTGCTTTTGGCTGTGCGTAAATTATCTGTAAACTGCTTGATTTTGTGCCGTTGCCCCCATTATTCAGAGTGAGTCAGCGGCTGCAAACACAGGAAATCCATAGAAGCCGTGGGGCCACGGTGGCTTTTCCCATAGTAGTCACACCAAATGCCATATGAACAGCTACGTGAGCCCGATGGTCTTGGACTGGATGGTGCCCAAATCCACAGGCACTCTCCAGATAACCACTCCAGCATTGCCATCATAAATAAGCATTCAAGACAATGCTTTCGTGTCCTTTACTCTCAATCAGCATTGACTTATGAATTTCTATTAGGGCAAGTGTCCGCAGAGAGCGTTTAGCTCATCTCCCCACAGGCCTTTCTCTCCCCGTTAGCCATGAAACATCCTCTTCCACGTGCCATCTCCACAGCCCTTCCCTCGCCGCTTTAAACCAAAGCTGGGCTCTGCCCGCCGCGCTCGAGCCCTCGCACACACCGGGAAGCGGGATGGAAGTACCTGGATGAACGCTGTGCGTACGCGGGGGTTTCACCGGCAAAATTTCACAGGAGCCGGAGCCGGCAACGCCAGCACACCTTGCAGGCTGCCAGCCAGGACCGCTGCAGCATCAAAAAGCCCTCCAACCTCATCCACGTGCTACGTCGAGTCTGTCTCAACCTCCCTCGCAGAGCAAGACCCAGATTTTCTTCCAACTCAGCCTCAAAACGAACTGTGAGATGGAAGCAGCCCGTAGACATGGCCAGGTACGTCGGGGTTTGGTAGCATTTGGTGTTTCAGGCTTCCGGATGAGCAGACAGAACTGAAAGCCAGAGACTACCCACAGCTCCGGCACTGGGAAATGCTCTCCTGATAGGTTACTCCGACACCTTGGGCTCCTCGGAGGGATGTCTGCTCAGGCTCAGGGTGTTCCCTCTCTCTGAAAGCCACCACCCCGGCTGGGTTCCCCTTCGCTTCTGTTCATCATCTCAGTAGCCAGCCCAAAGCACAGTCGAGGATTGATTAAAAAAATACCAAGTGGTTCAGGGCAGGGATAAAAACTTGCAGACAACAAAAAGAAGGGCCAGAAGGAGAATCCAGCCCTTTCTTGTCCAGATAAGGTGCTCGCACAGCAGGGATCCTCAGCTGTCCCAGGTATGTAGCTATGATTTCTTAATGCTTCGCAGAGTTCGCAGGTCCATATATCAGCACGACTTGCCAAGGGAGCTCGGCTAATGAGGGTGATTTATGCAGTGGTCACTAATGGCTGACCTGGGGTTCCATCAATCTCTCCTGGAGGTTTCTGAGGATCGAGGGAGATTACAGCTTTACTGCCATAAATATGGGAAATGGTGCGGTGCCAGCATCCGCGAGAGGGAGAGGAGACACATGATGCCTTGCCAGCCAGCAGATAAGCTGCAGGCAGGAGCACCCGAGCCGGTGTGCACCAGCCTCACCAGCAGCCGTGATGCCTCCACGTGGTCCCCAGCTCCACGCTGCCAAAGCTGGGGCAAGGGAACAGGACCTATCTTGAGCAGCAGCAAGAGCAGACACCAAAGAGGCCCCAGGGTGCCTCTGGCCTCCCACTGTTTTGACACGTCGCCACGAGGCACTACCTCTCTCTGTTTCTAAACTCAGACCCATTCGTCTGCTCTGCAGCGAGTTGAATCCTCCAGAGTGAACAAGGGAGCAAAACCTCTGGGCTGGGATGTCCCACGACAGCCTCCGGTGGACACGCTGCAGCAGGCTCTCCTGGCAGAGGCATGGCATTGTTTTACAATGGGCATTACGCTGAGGCAGCCAACCAGCGTACGGGGGTTTTGCTTTTAAAATAAAACATCCTGAGCCAGCATAATTTTCACAAACTGCAAACAGCAAAGGAAGGGTTAACCCAACCACAGCCAAAAAAAAGGTGGAAACAGAGATACAGGAGGATAAAAGGGCTCTCGGGAGGGGTCAGCTTGAGAGGAAGAGAAACAGAGGAGAGAAAAGGAATTTGCTTCCACAGAAACCCCAACGGGTTGAAAGAATTTGTGAACCAAAGGGCCAAAAGGAAGGGGCACAACCTGACCGAGGTGGCGTGTCCCCAGGAGGCACAGTGACTGTGCCACCCAGGCCCAGCCCTGGGTGGGTGGGTGGGTGCTCAGGGGTGGGAGCCTGCCTATTTCCTGGTAAAAGAGGTTAAACAGGAGGAGGCGGCGGTGGCCAGCCTCAAGGATGGAGCAGAGCAGGACGCAGGGAGGTCCTGCAGGAGGCAGAAGGCTCCAGCGACATCTGAGCAATAGCAGCAGCGGCTTTCTCCTTGGCCTGTGATCATTAGTCAGTATATTGGCTCAAACTAGGGGCATTTAGGATGCTCCCAGCTCCTGCCTCTTCCTCTCCGCTTAAGGTTGACTCCTCAGTTTGTTGCTATGGGGAGGAAATAAATGGTGCCCCAGAGGGATAGGGAGCCCTTCTCAGCTCGGGGACCGCTGCCCCTCATGGCAATGCTAAATTTGGCCTGATGGACTGGGAACAGATGAGACTCCAGGGACGGAGAGCCCTGCTTTCAAGGTGACGCCTCTACCCTTGAACGCAACAGTTGCTAGAAATATCCTGCTAGGACAGGGGCTGCCGACGAGGGACCAGGTCCCAGCCCACCACATCGTTTGGGGCATCAGCGAGAAATAGTGAGAACAAATGGGAGCACAACCCCCGGTGAAGCCAGCAGCGAGGGCGGCTGTGATGGATGCAACGCCTCCGCCCAAGCCTCTCTGCTCAGCTGAGCACCGCGAGCACGGGCCATCGGCTATTCTGGCACAGCTTTCTGCTTTTGGCACCGTCACCCTTCCTACATTAAATATTTAGTGGAGCAGAGTGCTGAAGCTGTCCGCCTCCACGCCAGGCAGGAGTTTCAGCCATTGGGAAGCAATCCCTTCCTTGGCACCGAGAAGGGTGAAATATGTATTAAGGAGAGGAACGGCTCCAAAAGGAAAGACAGAGAGACAACTTTGTTGTTCCGGCCAAATTCTAGCCTGCCAAATTCCACTTCTCTAAAATGCTGCCTGCATTTTCAATAAATAACAAAAAATCAAAACAAAACCCAATCTCTCCCATTCCTGCCTGAACTGCTTTTGCAGTGGGCTGCGCAGACACCTGCCACATCCACCCCAGCAGCGGCTGCCTGGCATTGTGGGGCGAATTGATCTTTGCGTATAGCTTGCACATTTGTCTGTAAAGCTTATTAAGATCCGGCAAGATGAAAGGCTGTACAGAAATGTAAGATCATTATCATTATCAAAAGAAACACAGAAAACTGCTGCTATAGAGGCAGATTTGAACAGCTTTCTATATGGAAACAAAGTTCTCCGAGAAGCTCTTTAATAAGATGGCTGTTATAGGAATAAACTTCAAGAGCTTCTCTCACGCTGGGGAAAACTTCCAAGGACCCCTTTGCCTTTCACGTCTGTTGCACAAATTTTCCTTGCCATTTCTGACATATCAGAGATAATTTCGGTACAGGGAAGGGAATCCTGTCTCCCAGCCCTCCCGACTCATGCGCTGCTGAAGTCGTAATGAACAACGGTGATGCTCCGCCTAACAGAGGAATGGGACGGGTAGTCACACGATGTGACCGTGGATATCACTCAGCTCGTCCCCAGCTGCCTCCCCGCCGAGGGCTGCGAAAGTGGCTCTCCCTGGGGAGCGAGTGCGGGCAGAGGAACCCGCGCTTGGGATGGGGCACAGCGCTCACCCCCAGCACCCACTGGGCAGCAGCGAGCAGCACCAGCAGCCCTCCAGACAATAACAGTTTGTGTTTAAATACACCAAATCCAATTCATAGTGGTCTCCCCAGCAGAAATTCCCCATCAAATAGCCCCAGTGTGCATCCCCGTTAGCCACGGGGGGCAGGTTTAGCCCCTCACACACGGAGCAGGGACACCCGCGGCCAGCGCCAGACAGGCAACACCACCGTCTCGCACCTCCCACCAGTGCTTCCCAGTCACGATGCCAGAGACCTTCGTGCGTGGAGTCCTGCTTGCCACAGGTGCTCCGGGAGCCTCCGAGGAGGGGCTTCACCCAGGGATCACAGCCCCCTGCACATACAGCCTGCAAAGAGGAACTCGTTGTTTTAAAATAGACTCTGGTTCCTACACCAGGAGGTTGCCGGTGCCAAGCCTCAGGCTCGGAGCTGGTTGACGGGAGCTCGGATGCAGCGAATCTGTTCCTGCCTGGAGGAAGCAGAAGAGTTAAACTTGCTCAAGGCACCATATTTTTCCAAGAAGAATCAGTTCTTCCCACACAGGGTCATTTCTTTTTTGAAACCAGCCTCCCTTTTATCCACAAGAAAATCTGCTCATAATTATAAACCAAGGAAGAAGAGGTTTCTGGAAATATTCATTTGCAGCTGAGCCATTTTCACCCTGGCACAGGCAGAGCGAGCCTTCCTCGCTCCCATCTGTCGTGTTCGCGCCGAGCGCGGCGGCGGCGATGCCAGCCAGGCTCTGCCACCCAGCATGGCACGCTCAGGCAGGAGAACATGACACCGTGGTGGGATGAGGAGGGGGGGGCCGCCGCAAAACTGGGCAGGACTTGGAGCTCGAGTCCTGCCCAAGATGTTCGCCTTACACATGAACAGCTTGGCACCACGAGGGGCAGGGGGAAGGAGGAGGAGGAGCAGCAGCACAGGCGTTGTTTGAGCTCCGTTGTGGAAGAGACGAAAGGGAAAAGTCTCACGGTGCCGAGTTTGATGGGGTCCACAGGACCAGGGCCCAGACCACCTCTTCAGGCAATGCCTGCAGCCGTAACAGCAGCGAAGCAGAGCACAAGATGCCACTTAGATCAAACAGAGGCAGCAAGTGTTCCCCCTGCCTGCTCGGTACCTCCTCCAGGTACTGAGCCCAGGCAATGGGTCCTTGCTCCTTCTGCAGGCAAGCGTCTACAGAGTCTCCCCATCATGTCTCTCTCTCCCTCTTCCTTAGCTGCATCCCATTTACATTGCCACAAATAAATCAGTCTGCTTCTTGGTGCCTACACCTTCAAATATTTATAGACTGTTATTATACTTTTCACTCCCTCCCTATACACACATGCCCTTTCCTTTAAACGTCTCTCCACCAAACTAGGTATATTTAGTTCTTTTAATCCTTCCCCATAAATCTACCCTGATCCACTCCCTGCACCGTATCCATTTATTCCTGTTAATGAGAGGCACAGCAGAGTGCACCGCGGTGGATGGTCACAGCAGAGATGTCCAGGAAGGGGCTCTTGTCACCTCCCTCCACAGCACGGTGCTTGGGGACCACGGCTCAGAAGTGCGTTAGACTGCTCAGAGCATCTCCTAGGCACCTGCTGTAATACACAGCTCTGGGCTCCAGCCAGACTTCTGCTTTCTGCCCTCTTTGGATTTTGAATTTTCTTCTTCTTTTACTTTTTTTCTCCCCCCCCCTTCTCCCAACTGCAAATGACAAAATTGTAAGCAGCTCCTAGACAACTTGCAAACCCAGAAATAAGCTATTTCTGGTGAGTGAATTTAAACTTCCTTTCTTATTTGCAAATTGCCTGTGAGCAGCTTGCAAGTAGCAGGAAACCAGAAGTCGTGGAAGGTTGCAAGTTCAGGGACGCACACACCATGTGGGATCCTTCCCTTCCTCGGTCTGGCAAGCCCAGAGCCATCAGGAGCAGCAGCCCCGTTCCCCAGGCCTCCGTGCTCAACATCCCCTTTCAGCAACCATCCTCCGGCCTCTCCTGGAGCTCAGCGGTTGCCGTGGGCATGCCGATGTGCTGCAGAGCAAGCACCCAGACTCTGCGAGACCCAGGTGGGGAGAAGACTGGCTGAGCTACGGGGCTGGGCCCTGCCCTGCAGCACCCCGATAGCATCGCTCCCCACCTTCTCCGGGGCTGAGCGCTCGCAAGCCGGGGCGGGGATGGGCGAAGAGCCCCGCTGCATGCAGGGGAGGAACGTGCTCAGCCCGGCAGCCCTGCTCATGCAAAGTTTGGTTGTTGAACAGGAAAACAAAGTTCATCTTTAAAGAGAGAATAAAAGGGGGAAGAGACTGCTGAGGGAAGCATGTTTGCTAGTGCCAGGCGGGCCACAAGCAGAGCTACAAAATCTACTTGAGTTTATAATTTGCTGTAATGAAGCTGCTTCAGGCAACAAACCCCCAGTGGCCACAGCTGACGGAGCCTGTGACACCAAGCACTGGGATTACAGCCTGCCCATTGAGTCCCTTCCCCCGCCAGGATAACCCACGAGATAATCACAAAAAACGAGCTGTTAAACAGCCCGTGCGAAGCCGCTGCGAGCTGTTGGAAAGACTGCGGGGAATTAGTAAGCTCAGGATGGTTTTTCCAGTCAATAGATCAGGCAAATGCACTTACCCACACAAAAAAGCCACTCCATCAGCAGCCACGTATTCCCACGGGAACACAACAGGCTCGGGAAAGTCAGCGAGGGGGTCTGCACGGGAATTTTAGGAGAGTTACAGTGGCAAAAGCATTTGGGCCATCCCCAAGGCTGCAATGGAGCATCCTCCCCTCCATGGCTTGACCTGCTTTTGTCCAGCTGGAAACCTCCCCTTTGCGAGAGCATCTCAGACATCCCACATCCATCCCTGCTCCCCGGCCTCTGCTCCGGACCACGGCTACCCTTTTCCCTGCATCCCCCAGCCCTTACCTCCACAGGCAGAAATTGTCCCAGGCACACGCACAAGGGGATCCCTGCTCCCCAGAAAGGTTGGAGGAGGAGATGATTACCTTGAAGTCGCTAGGGGAGGATGACCAGCCACCCCACATCCACAGGTGGCCAACAGCCACTGGTAGAGGCGCACACCCCGGCGCTGCCCGCTCCCTGCGTGGCAGGTAGAGCACGTCACGCCAGTGATGAGGCTCCTTGGGTGGCTCACGCTTTGCTGCCTCGACCGGAGCGTGACAGCAATCCCACCCGAGGTGTCAGTGGCAGCTCTGCCCAGACAAGCACAGCCTGCCACGTCCGATTGATCAGCTCACGGAGGAGCAGGCCGTCGGCTTATGACATTTGTTTTGGTTTAATAGGTAGGAGACACATCCACTGAGCAGACCCGCGTATCTCCAAAGGACCTCTCTTCCTCGCACCGGTACCCACAGGGGTGTCAGCCAGCACGGCTGCAGAGGACACACCAAGCCCTGCAC
>NW_008824114.1:75460-79345 GCF_000699105.1 Pygoscelis adeliae | reverse complement strand
GTGTTGGGGGGGGGGGGTGGGCTGAGCAGGAGCAAGGGATGATCCTTCAGCAAGGAGACCACCACCACAGGGGGCTGAGTTCTAGCTTGGGGCTGCTCCTACCTCAGCCTATTTTCATTTTTGGCCAGTCAAGCTTGTGTATCTTCTCCATGTGAGAACCTTTAACCCCCACTGCAGTGATTGCTTTTTCATCCCCTTCTTTTGTGGTATCCTGAATCCAACAAACCGTTCCTCCTGGCAGCAGCTCATCCTCTCTCCAGCTCCCCCCAGCCAACCCCTGAAGGTTCTCCATCACGATGGGTAGAACATCAGTCCCAGGCAGATTTCTCTTCCAAAACCATTCCTTTTCTGTAAGGAAAAGGTCCTCAACCCACCTGCAGCTCCTAACCTCCACCTCTCCCTGCAAAAAGGAAGAAACAAGCCTCCAGCCCTTTCATTTCTGAGCCACCTTCTCTTCCCATGCAGCCTCCCAGTACTTGGCCACTTCTCAATTTCCCACCCAGCAGGTGCTGCTTTGTATGGCTGAGCAAAACCCCGCTCAGCTGGAAGTCCTTATGAGATTAAAACAACTTCACTCCCATTACAGTAGTTTCTGTGATCCTCTGCAAATTCCGGGGCTCGCAGGCACGCGAGCGGAGCCCACATCAGATGGACTTTTTCTTCACCTTCAGGGTGATGCTTGTGCTGGAGAACAAGCACCACGTTTTTGCCCTTGGCTGCTGCCATGGTGAACTGGGATCTCTCTTATCTGCGTCTCAGTCTGGGGCAGGTGAGATGGACCGGTGCCCTCGAGCAAGGGGTACACCTCCATCAGGACACAAGCTGCTCCCTGGGTTTCCGAACTCTGAACAATGGGGGCTGTAATTATCCTTTGGCCCTCACACAAATTGCTCATTTGACTTTGAGTGCTGACTCGCTGGCTTAGTTTGGAATTGGGGCTTAAATCAAAGAGCTTCCCTCAAGGGATCTGGGGGAAGAAGGAGACAATTAGATTTGAGCCCTGAAGTTTTACAAGTCTAATAAATTTCCTGGTAGCCTCCGGCTGCCAGGCTGCTGCGCGAGAGCCAGGCGAGAGACCTCGGTGAATGAAAGCAAGCATTTCTCAAGACAGGAAGCCACACCGGCACGACACAGGTCTGTCTGCCGGGGGACTGACTCGTCTGACCCCCATCCTGCTGCCGCTGGCTGCTCTGCATCTGGGCTGAGCGGTGGGGAGGGAGACATCGCATCCCTCGCGCCGCATCAGGACCGCATCGGCAGGACAGGGTGCAGCTGGGAGTGACAGCCCTGGTTGTCCTGCATCCCGCTCCTCACTTTGCCCATCCGCGATGGCCTCAGGGCTGGTCGGTGGCAGAGGAGAAGAGGAAGGTCAGAGCCAGCAGTGTGGAGGGAAGCAGCTGGCTGCTCACTGCTGGAGACGGTGAGAAAAGAGCATCTTCTTAATTGTGTTTCATGCAGCACCGCTAGAAAAGGGATCATGGCAGAGAGGTTACAGAGATGTTGGCACAAAGACCTGGGGGGGCCAGGACAGAGTATCACAGGGAGGGGAAGCTTCCCCCCATCAGCTGCCCCACCAAGCAGGATCACCCCCAAGCTCCTACGCCCCTTGGAAGGCACAGCATCACCTGCAGCTGCTCGCTATCCTGCCAGAGCTGCTCTTCTTCTAACCAGGGACCTAAACACGCCCTACCTTTGCTTCAGCAATGCTAATGGAGAAGAGGATGGAGAAGGAAGCTCCCTTTCTCCAGGAAACCCAACTTCTGAGAGCCCCTGCAGCAAACCCTCTGCTGCTGCCGCCAAGCCTGGTCCCCCAGCTGCACTTGGGAGGTTTTATATCTCCTCCCACGGGCAGGTGAGGTGGGAGCAGCTGTGCGAGCTGCTGCCGCCGGGCTGCTGCGGGCTGTCCCCGGGGGGAGGACGTACCCCGGTGCAGCGACCTGCCCGCACTTGCCTGGGCTCTGCGTGGGGCTCTGAGGCAGGACCCCCAGGGTCCCCCGGGGTGCTGTGTCCCATGTACCCAGCTGTGGCAGCGCAGGAGGGGCTGAGGCAGAGACACGTAGCCCAGCGAGGAGGAGTCCGGGTCTGGCAAGCTCTGACTCCTTTGCCGGGCGAGAAGAGCAGAGTCATACAGAAACATAAAAAGGAAGAATAGCCTGTGGTTCCCTGGGAAATCTCCTGTGTTGCCTTGCCACAGATGTGGTGGCATTGGCTGTCCCCTGTCCTTGCCCTGGCATGGCCAGACACGGCAGTCCCGGTGCCAACACCTCTCTGGGGAGCAGCAGGAGAAGCGCCGATCTCAGCCGTGCCCTTCCTCTCCATCCCAGGGGAAAAGCCCTCAGCCAGCATCAGCGTGGCCACTGGAGAAACACGCACCTTTGCTGCTCAAAGGGAAGTTCTTCTGCTCCGTCCCTCACTTTTCTGGTTGCCTCCAGTGTTTGTTTAACATAATATTGTTGTAAATTACATATTCCTCTGACACGATGTAAAATGTTTTATGCTCCCATTTTCCCCGTCTTCCCGCTAAAATTTTTTCTTTTCCAATTTGAGCTGGATACACTGTGCCAGGGATTAGCAGAGACTTATTTAAGCAGCCAGTCAACTCTAAACCATTGCTCATAAAACCTGGAGGTCTCTGCGAGTCCTTTGCACTTGTCGCTGGTGACCATAAATCCCCATTTTGTGAGGGTTTTTCTCTCTCTCCCCCTTTTCTTTCCTCTCTCCTGATGCAGCCCCACAAGGGATGTGGAGTGGCGTGGTGGCCTGCTGGGGAGCGAGCACCCAGCCCTGCTCCGATGGAGCTCGGCAGCACGTAGAGTAGGACCAGGTAGGCTTCAGCAAGGTCTGTTTCCCTGCAACCAGCCTTACCTAGAGCTCACTGGGCAGGGGACACGTCAGGGCTCATCCATCCACTGGGCTCCCAGGCGGGCGTGGGTTTGAGGGTGCCTCAAGGCAGCAGATACAGCCATGAGCATCTGAAGCATCTCCCACCGCGACCCAGTGCCAGGCTGGGGGCTGCGAGCCCCCAAGGGAGATGGCAGCGGTGCAGCATCCCTGGCACTGGGCTCCCCTCGCCCCAGGGCTGCAGGTTTGGGGGAGACCCAGCACAGCCTGCAAGCACCACCACATTGCAGGGGGCTGCTGCCAAGCGGGGAGGCAGAATGCAGCGGGGGGACCATGCAGCAGGCTGGCCACTCGCCCCGCTGTCCCCTGTGCCACATGCCAGCAGCAGCGTGCAGGCCACTTGGCCCAGACTCATCATGTCAGTGGCAACAGGGAGGAGAGAGCAGGGCTGGGGGGCTTTGATCTCCTCCTTTAAAGCAAATATTTCCTTGCAGGGACTTTGCAAACCCCTCGTCCTGACAGGCTGAATTCCTGCATTTATGATCTGCAAGAAAAGCTCCAGAGGTTTTACTCCAAAGGAATTCATGGCACCCGCACCAGTGCTGGGCTGTGAGGCAGTCTGCGCTTTCCTCCGTGTTTGTATTTTGTCTTGTGTTTTTGGACAGAAACCGAAGTGTTCGGAGCATTGGCAAAGAACGGCATACCCTGAACAAGCAGAGCCTGGGCTGGATCCAAATGCTCTGGCTAGGATCAGGGGGAATGGGCACGGGCCCTCATGGGAGGGGGTCTCCATCGCCTGGTGACCGCCGAGGAAGGGTGATTCAGGGCTGATGAGGCAGCCAGCATGGCTGTCAGCAAGTACCTGCCTTCCTTAGGGACGGCAAATGTGCCTTTTGTGCTGGTCCCGAGGGGTACGGTGCAACTGGAGATGGTGGGAGCACACAGTCCCACCTGGAGACCCGGGAGGAAGACCAAGGCAGGAGGAATTTCCAAGGGGTCTGTGGAAACACCAGTGCCGGGAGCAGCTGCCAGTCCGGGCCAGTA
>NW_008824114.1:74545-75363 GCF_000699105.1 Pygoscelis adeliae | reverse complement strand
GGCGCCGTGCCGCGGGCCGCCAGTGCCCCAGCCGGGTCAGCAGTCTCGGGCCAGCACGGACTCTGACACCTCGCCGTCATTTCATCACATATGTAGGGACAGTGGCAGCACAATGGAGGCACTGGATGTGTTTTGATCTGGAGGTTCGTGGAAAAAAATATTCCAGAGTGAGTTAGAAAAAGTCCTGCAGGAGGGCGGGTGCAGATACAGCAGAGGTGAAGGCTGAATTCGCAGCCTGCCCCAGGTCAGCACGGGCTGAGATGGGACCGGCGAGGAGGGCTGCCACAGGGGGAGAGGAGTGCACTGGCGACCAGCCTTCCCCTTCCCCCCCGCACCCTCCTATGCCAGGGACAGCAATAATCCTGACCTAACCTGACACTGAGACAGCACTTACAGCCAGCAAAGACTCCAAATCCCTCGGCCCTCTGCTCCGCCGGTGCACGGCTCAGGGGATGCTCTGTCACTGGGCAGGCCCCACGTTATGTTCCCGCACGGGAAACCCACTGGAACCATAAGGACTTATACAGGGGAGACGGGACCCCTCGTTTTCACTGGGGGCAGGGTTGGACCCTGCTGCTGTGTAAAGCAATAGGAGAAAACGCTGGCACCGTCCACAGGAGCAGGATAGGACCAGATGGCTTCCGTCTTCCTTTCTTCTAGGTTGGGGTGGTTTTTTTTTTAATTTTTTTTTTTTTTTTTTCTCCTTTTCTTTCCAAAGGCGCGGCACAGATGGGGAAGGAGCAGGTTATGCAAATACTCCTCGGGCAGCTTTACCTGCCGTCGCCCTGGCAACGGAGAGCGGGCAGGGCGGGAGGGCG
>NW_008824114.1:58635-73834 GCF_000699105.1 Pygoscelis adeliae | reverse complement strand
GACGACAGGCGGCGCCGCCGGCCAGGGCAGAGATGGGGGTCCTCTCCCCCCGGGGCAAACTGATCGGCAGAGGCGATGGCCGGGCGGGCGTCCTCGCAGGTCCCCTGGCTCCCCGGGACCGAGGGGACAAACGCCCAGCAGCAGCTCAGAACAAAAAGAGGCAGGTAATGAGGAAGTCTTACCACCATTTTCTTTTAATTTTCCAAATGCACCACAAAAAAATACTGTCCTGGGGACATGTGTAACTAATTAAATGGTACAGGGAGAAGAAAAACACAGATTTTTTAAGAGACTTTGAATTATGTCTGGAGGTGAAGGAGTCGGCAGGCTCAGGGGATAATTAATCACCAGAGGTGAGATGCCCCAGCTCCCTGTGCCAGTGCACGCTCCTGGCTGCCGGACCTCACAGGGCACCGGCCACTGCCAGCACTGAGAGCGGCCTGGGGAGCTGGCATAGGCTTTGGGGTGCCTGCAGTGCCCTGGGCAGAGCCACACGCCTGTGGCGCACAGGACACTGCACCTCCATGCCAGGTCCACCAGCGCATCGGAAGCATCCTTCCCAGGCAGCTCCGTGGAGGCTGGCGTGGAGCACATCCATCTCTTGCTCCACCCACCTGTCAGGGTCACCCAAATTCCCCCCATGTCCCCTCAGCAGCCTGAAACCAGCACAGTGAGCCAAACACCCGGCTTTCACTGCTGCATCCCTTTATCGGAGCACGTAGTTTGAAAAGCCAAAAACAGTTACGGTAATAGTCCAGGTAAAGAGGCTGAGAAGTCTCCAAAGGGAAAGAAAATGTTGGGGCATCTGTTCCAGGAAACACTGAACTCACCCCAACAGAAAGCGGTGGAGGGTGGGCTGGGGAGGGACCGTTTCCTAATGCTGGTTCTCCAGGGGCTGCAGAGGGGTCTGGTGCAGGCAGTGCAGAGGCGAACAGCTCTGGATGCAGCTTCTCCCAGCAGCAACCACTGCTCTCTCAAAATGTCTCAAAGACGTCCAGCCACTTAATTACAAGGTTGTCCTTCCCAGTCCCAGAAAAAAGCCCTTCCAGGAGCAGGGCTCATAGGGCTCAAGTCTCAGATCTGCTGCTTGGAAATTTTACCATGGTCTTGTTTCAGTGTGTTTTGTATCCAAGAGGTAAGAAGTTAGGAAGAGCTTTTGTTAACTCAAGAGGTGCATTTGGTGCAGCTCTGCTGGAAATGGCCGTGGAGATACCCCGCAATCCTACATTAGCTCACATCCTTTTCCCATCCTGTGCAAGCACTAAACCCAAACAAACACGCTGCCTGGCTACGGTAACCACGGCCCTTCCCTGGCCGCCAAGGAGGAACACGATGCATTTGGGGCACATTGCGGAGCAGCTGCCTCCGCCTGGCCGTGATGTTCAGGAGAGGTCCACATGGACCCACACCCATCTCTTCTGCTGTTGCTCTCCGAGCTGTATGTGAAGCTGCCTCCAACCTTATCATCTGAGGAACAAGGTGAGGACCAGTGCTGGCACAGTGCACAGCCACCCATCACTGCCTTGGGAGAGCGTGGTCAGCCTGTGTCCTTGGCTAAAGTCAAGCTGATCCTTTCTCCTGTCCAAGAGACCAGCAGGGAAGGAAGCTCCCAACTCCTGTCTGAGCTAACTAAGCCGTGGAGGTGGCATTGCCGGCTGCTGCCCCCCAGCTCTGAGGCATCCTGGGCAGACGGGGGCCACCGCTGCGTGGGGGGGATGAGCAGCTGCCTGAAGGTGCCTGCCTGGAGCGAGGACGAAGGAGGGCTCGTCCCTCTTGACATCAGCCCGCTCTGGCTGCTGCCCACAGAGCGGAGGAACCGGGCTTCTGCCCCAGCCTGTGCAAACAGGAGGTTCCCGGCCGCGGGCTGCTGGAACACCTGATGCAATGGTTTGTGGGCCCCGAAAGGCAGCGCTTGCGTTCCTCGCCTGGGGAGCCTGAACATGGCAAGGGGCTCCCATCTTGGGGGTGGCCCCAGAGCCTTCTGCTCCCTGGCAGTGAAGGAAATAAAAATTATTACCTCGAGGTTCTCCACTATCTCCTCCCCCACCAGCCAATGCCCTCATGGGGTAAAGACCACCTGCCCAACCCCCTTGCCCCTAAAAGCCCAGAAGAGAGGAATATCTCACAGCTCACCCCAGCCCGGCCCTCGCAGCGTGCCCGGCAGGAGGGAAGAGCCAAGGGTTTTCTGCTGCTAGACTTGCCCGTGAGATGCCCGTCCCAGCCCTGCTCTGCACAGAGCTGGGGCGAGAGCAGCATCCAGGGCTGCATCCCGTGAGGATGGTGGGTGCTGCCCAGGCACGGGGGGGGTGGGGGTGGTGGTGAGCGTGGGCAGCGTGGGCAGCATGGGCATGTTCACCTCTGAGGAGCGTGGGCATTTTTGAGAGGAGGCCAAAAACTTTCCGATGGAAAGCTGTCGTCAGGAAATACTGATTCCACACATTAGAAGGACTTTGTGGAAACATATATATTTCATCGACGTGAATAATTATGAAAACATACTACAAGGTCCAGGATTTTCACTTCAATTTTAGCATTTTTCCTGTTACTTGAAACATCAAAATCAAAACAAAATGTTCTGACTGCTTAAAAAAACACTTCCAAGCTTTGCGAGAGGAATTTTTTTAAGATAATTCCTTTACGTATTAGATGACAATTTTTTTAAGATTTTATGTTCAGGTGAAGTTTCAAGATTTGAACTTCTTCTTCTTCTCCCAGGGAGTGAATAAAGACATGCCAGGGTGTCCTGGCTTCAGCTTTGCTGTGAACCTGACCTTCAGCCCAGCGTGACGTGGGGATGCCGAGGAAGGACTTGTGGCCTGTTGTACGTTTGAGCAACAGCTGGGTCGGGGTCCATGGTATCATGTTCTGTATTTATTGCCCTGTCCCCCCTCCTGGGACTGCCCTGTCCCTCGCAGGCTGGCTTTGACCCCAGCTCTCGGCGGGGACGTGCCCCTGGGTCTCGGCGGGGAGTTGCCACTGTGCCGCGGCAGCGATAGCTGCCGAGCAGGTAGAGGCTTTCCCCAGCTTGGCACCGAGTCCCGGGGGAACGGTGACCTGCTGCGGCAGAGGCGATTTGGTGGCCTTTCCCCTCCTGTCACATCAGTTAGACACCCGCCTGTTTCCCAGCAAGCAGCTCAGGAGCAGCAGTGAGCAGGGCTGTAACTTTGGGCCCTTTCAATTAGCATTTTGCTCTCCTGTGCTAACCAGCTATTAGAGGTGTGCCTAACTGGCACCCAGGGGCCCTCCCAGCCCATCTGAAAAACCATTTCCATTTCTGACCAGAGTAATTGATGTCCTATTTTCCCTTCATTCATATGCAGGTGGCATGGGAAGACCGGAGCGACGCGGGGCTGGGAGTGGGCTGTCCCCAAGCCCCTCGCTGCTGGCCGCCGAGCCGAGCCCACTGCACTGGCTTTACTGGAGTCAGGCTTTGCCCCACTGAAACCCGTTAGACCTGGGGTCTGCAGTGCCAGGGGCCACGCCGGCAGCCTGTCCATCCCAGAGAAATACCTGCTTTAACATTCAGCTCAGCCGCAGTGAAAAATAGATGTCTGCCATCCACTGCGGTCCCCGGGGTGGGTATTTGTCTGCGTCGCTCTTGGTACTTGTCACAAGGATTGTCAAGGTGTGTGTCCGCGTGGCAGCCCCCCGCCTGGCCCCGGATGGGGTGGGCTCCCTAAGCGGAGGACCGGCGGAACAGGGACCCCACTGCCAGGGCAGCCTCACAGGGCGCACAGACCACGCACAGCCCCACAGCACGCGTGCTCACGCATAGGTTCTTGCTCACTGCCAGTCGCTGGGGCAGTCTGGGGAGCGCCCTGCCCCAGGGGGGTGCCATGTCCGAGGGGACAGAGGCAGGGTGGGGACAGGATGGACTCACCTCCCAGAGCAGAGCAAGAGGGATTGGCTACCTGGGGGTCCCAGCTCCATGTCCCACCAGCCCTGCCGGTCAGCCCCTCCCTTGCAGAGGTCTCCTTGGGTTTTCCGAGCCCTTCTTCACAGCAAGTCCCTTTAATTGCTGCCAGGACCACGCTGCCTGTGGAAGGGAGCCCAGCCAAGCTGGATGGAGCAGGGACGAGCCACAGTGCTGGAGCAGCAGCGTGGGTAGACAGGGTCCCCAGAGTCCCTTGCCCTCTGCTCCCAGGGGACAGTGACTGATGGGTGTATTAGGTTTGAAAGAAAGCGAGTGACAACAGGGAAGTCCCCAGACAGCTGCGGCTCAATGACATGAGACAGGGAACACTGATTACACTGACAGCCCCAAAGCAGACGCCTAATAACAAGGCAGCGAGGGAGCGAAGGCAGGGACGGGAAGGATGAACAGCACCGATGCTGCAGGGCTCCTGGTGCCACCGCCAATCTGTGCGTGCAGGGGTGTATCGCCACAAACTTTATTTCTGCTTGATTCTTGTCTGTGGACACGTACTCAGGCTGGCTCAGCACCGGGCATTCATGTGTGTGCCTGCCCGCCCTCTGCTTTGTGCAGCACGTCTGTCCACCCCCTGGGCTCCCTGTGCTTCGCCCCGCCGGCAGCCTGGTCCTGCTGCCTCTTGCTGTAGCTGTGAGTCACAGCCAGCAGCAGAGCAAGAAGGGCAAGGCTCAGCATTTACAGCTTCCCCTCTAACAAAAAGGCTTTGCCAGCTACTGAGGAAGAGAGGTTTTTGCTTCTGAGGTGCCAAGGCAGGCACAGGAAGCATTGCAGTGCATGCATGGCCTCGTACGAGCGTGGTCTGCATCATGCATGGGGGCATGTGCCTGCACCAGGAGCAAAGTGTGTCTGCCATGGTGCCCGGAGCGTGTCCTGAGAGGGGGGTCCCATGTTGTTCTCCTTCCCCCAGCTCTCAGGAGGCAGAGGGTCTTCCTCAGACTGACCTCCTCATATCTGCGCTCCAGCCGGCCAGAAGAAGGCATCCTCAGCTCAGCCCCCTCCTCCCCACCCCAGCCCAGGGAGCATAAATGAGATGCTCAGGAGGTGAAGGAGATGGAAGAGGAGTGCTGAGACTCGTGGCTGCCTCCTGCCAAAGCCCCCAGAGCATACTGGAGACGTGGTCTATATTCCCTCTGAATTTCCTGCAGCCACACGGCTTCTTGGGGCTCTCCTGGGAGCATGAATTTATTTGAGGTAATTTCATTTTGGGGTGCTTTTTAAGTAATTGAAAGAGATGAAGGAAGAAAAGGAGAAAATTAAAGGAAGGACTACCAGGGCTGCGAGGGAATTCCCTGGGGAGAACATAGCCCCAGTGCAATAAGCTTAAAATTTGCTCTAAACAGAAGTGGCTTTTACACTGGTCTGCATAACCCTAGGCTGAAGGGCCGGAGTTTGTCCAAGACACCAGGCACAAGGCATTGCCACAGCTCTGCGTGCCTCTCTTTGCACTGGGAGAGGGAGCAAATCCTGCCTTCAGGAAAGAAGCCAAGACTTGCCAGGACGCCCTCCGGAGCTGAGAAGCAAGGATGGACACTGAGACAGCAGTCCCAGTGGGTGGCAGACCACCGTGCATGGTGAGGTTGGCTGCTTTGGTGGAATTTGGCAGGGCTGCCCGGGAACAGGGAAGTTGCCCCGCTTGGGCGAGTGTCTGGGATGTGTCTTGATGAAAATCAGTGCCAGGATCACTCAGACAAGTTGTGCTGCTGGGGTCACTGCACAGTCTACGGCCCGTCTCTTGCCTGGGGATGTATGCTGAGGAAGCAGAAGTCCCTGGCTGCACTCCAGGAATAGATAAGCTGTTTAGTTATAGGATAACTAGATTAACCAGGCTGTGTGGGGACAACAGATCATGACTGCTAAGCCAGAGATGTGGGTCTGGTATGCCCCTTGGCCTGTTATGATAAAGTAGCAGGTTCAACCTGGAGCAAAAAGAAAGGTGGGAAAACCTTGTTGCAATGTCAAGAGCCAGCACACGTACCCAGGGACCCGACTGATGCCTTCTGTGATAGTTCACAAAGACAGAGAGATGTTGTTAGCTCCATAACCCACGCATGCCATGCCATGCCATGCCATGCCATGCCATCTCATCCCATCCCATCCCATCCCATCGCATCTCCCTTTCCTTGGCAAGCTGGTGGCTACAGCACGGACCTCCTGAGGATCCACGTGCGCCCACCCTTTGCACCGGAGAGTCCCAAGCAGCAGCGGTGCAGTGTCGGAGGGTGCAATGAGGAGTCTGCAGCGACGCTGACGTTAATTCAGCTCTACCCAGCTCAGCCACAGCAGCCCACACTGAGCACCCTGTGCCACAGCCCGTCCCAGTTCCTCGCAGTCACTTCCCTCGGTTGTACTGGTGCTCCCCCAGCACTGCTGGTGTTTGCATCGCAGTGCTGCTTGGATTCCCTCTAGCCCTGCCTGCAGAGCCACCCTGCCAGCCAGCCTGGGTCCCAGTATCTCCACTACTTCAAATAGTCTTGCCCCTTCCCGTTCCCAGCATCCTCCCATCACTTCTCAGACCCCGGCTGCCTGACTCCTAACCTTGCCTCCACCCTCAGCTGAGCACTCACAGCTCAGTCCCTCTGTGGCTGGCCTGACCTTGGTCACTGGCTTTCGGAGACCCCAAGCAGTCGCTGACTGCTCCCCAGGCTTCGTCTCACCTTGTGGCTGAAGCTGCCTCATTATCGGAGCTATTCCAACCTCTGCAGCAAGAGCTGCCATGCCTCCCTGGAGTAAGTGCAGGGCTGTGAATCGGTGGCCCAGGTGACCCGGCTGGCTTTGCTGCTGGCCCTGGATAAGGCATTTAATGCTTTTGGCTCTTAGCTCATCCTCTGAGTCCTGGAAGTACCACTTCAGATCTAATGAACATGACCTGATTAGTTAATGCTTGGTGTCTGCTTGCTAGACACCCTTCAAGGTAGTTACCTGAAGGCCAAGGTTGGAAAAAGATGAGATTTTTTCTAACTCATAATGAGTGAATCTGGGAAGGGAAGAGCGCACAAAGCTTTCTACAGGCATAACAGTTTCCTTGGGATTAGCTGGAGAAGGGAAAGTCTGCTCATCCCAGGGACAAGCGACTCATTTGCTAAATTAAAGCACTAACTGAGAAACCAGTTTTTGGGGGTGTAATTTCTCACTTCGTTATACATTATCCTGCTAATTGCTTGTGCTCAGGGCAAGCCATGCAGGCTGTTTTCACAGCCCACCAGAGCCCAGGAGCTGTGCTGCTACCGCACAGGGGGCATGCAGGAGCCGGCAATCCCCCCACACAGAGGAAGGGCTGAAGGTCATCTCCTTCCCTAGGACAGAGAAGCATCCACGACGTGAGCTGCTCCTGCAAGCGCTACCCACGGTGTCCTAGTCCCATACCGGGGAAGTCTGGCCGGCACGGTTCAGTCTCATCTTGGCATCTGTACCTGGGCATCCATCAGGGCCTTTGCTGAGAGCCTCTTTTTTCAAGCCATCTCTTTTCCCAACGGCTTTGCCGTGCAGCTTCCCAGAGCGTTCGAGCTGCGATGATTTAAATGAGGCAGATTTCAGAGACCGGTGAGTGAGGCTGGGCTCAAACCCACAGCCAAACCCCTTCATCAAAAGAGCCAGCAACTTTTAAACACTCCTTCAAAACTCCTCCTGAGGACATGGTCTGCAGTGGGTCTGTTCCCTCTGCCCCCAGGCTTTCAGATGCCCTTCGTTTCGGTGGATTTGTACCTCTTGGTCTCCCTGTTGCTCCAGGCACGTTGTGCCCAGGACCCAACCAGTTTGTCTTAACGTTAGCCTAGGTATGGCTCATTTTGGCTTTAACAGTGAAGCAATCCCTCATGCCATGGAAGACGCCACTGTATAGAGGACAGATCAGTGAAAACAGCCATTTCTATCCTTCAGACCATGAGATGGAGAAGAATGGAGATGGAAGAGGTGTGAAGGGATGGGCAGAGACACAATGCTGGCTCAGCTGGTCCCTGGTCCATCACGTCCTACTCGGTTTTCTCGGCGGGTTCCCCCCTTCCAGCCACCCGGCGCTGCGGGCTGTTTTCTTTGCACCAAAGATGTCTCCACTTTCCCCACAACACGTAATAAGGCAACCACACAAACCAGAGGATGTGAGTCGGAGCGGCTCCGAGTGCATCAGGCAAATTTGATCCTGCCAGATTAGGGAAGGCATTAACAAGGCTTTGAGCCCTTGCCTGGGTCTCGGGTTTATATATGGCCATGGTCACCGCTCTGAGAGTGACATTGCAATACATCACGCCTGCCAGCCACAGCCCGCGGCTCCCTGGCACCCGGCCAGGCAAAGGTAATTTTGTGCTGAGTGATATCAGAAGTCGAAATGAGCCCCACATACTTTGTGCAATTCCCAGAGGCTATAAAACACCTCGGCCGTCTCCCATCCAACATTTATGTGTTTTGCATTAAACTTCCCCAAATTAGTGCTAAGTGCATTAAAGTTGTAAAAATAGCCTGCATAAAACCCCATTAAATGCTTAAATATACAGATCCAGTGTATGGGGATCTATAATTTAGGTTTAAATTCAGGAGCCCCGTAAAGCCCAGGTCCTGTGCCGGGAGCAGCCCGGGGAGCACCAGAGCCCTCCACCGCCGTGGAAGGGATATGCCGGCCCCACCGCCAGACCCGGAACAGCTTTTTTCCCAACAGGGGATTCCTTTGAGATGTCAGACATTGCAACTCTATTAATACTCACTGGAGCATTGGATGCAGACAAGACAGGCCGGGGGGATGGGAGGGGAGGAGGGAGGCGGAGAGGAAACATCCAGGCTTGGATTTGTGTCCCACCATCCCAGCACGTACAGGGGACAGCGGGGTGGAAGAACACCCCGGGGGATGCAGGCTGGCCCGGGCTCAGCTATTGTCAGGAAGCAGAAATCTCACTCCTGCCCCGGCTGCTCTGGACGAGGCTGCTGCCACGTTTCGGAGGGAGCCTGGAGCGCTGTCAGCACATCGGCAGGAAGCTTCGTAGGGATCTTCTCCCCCGGCATTCACTGCTCGGGTTGGAGGAGCTGGTGGAGAGCCCCCCCCAGGCAGCAGAGGTTGGGGGGCCTGGGGGACCCAAAACATGCCTCCCAGTCCCCCCCAAGCCCTCCAAGCATGCCCTGTCCCCCCCAGACACTCTACTAGACCCAAATGTCCTGTGCCACCAGGAACCTGGCACCGAGCCTGCGTTTTTCATTTCATCCCATCTCCTCTGGCAACCTCGCGTGTGTTTGGTGTTTACATCCCAGGATGCCTGGATACTGTCCCTCCTCGACCACACTTGTGGCGTTTCCCAGCGCTTCCCGTCATCGGCTGACATCTTCCTCGTGATGACATTTCCACCGCAGCCTTTCCCCTGGAGCTCTCCCAGGAGCAACAGGGCAGCTCCTGCAGTCGATGTGTAGCCTCAGGTCTGGAGAGGAGGCTGTTGCTGGCCCCCTTGGCCCCAGCTAGCCTTGCTCCCAGCCTAAGCAAGTCCACAAGGCTCCCCCATGCCAGGCACAAGCAGCTGGCACACAGGCTCAGGGTGGGCACAGGGCTCCAGGCACGCTTCCCTGCTCACCCCCAGAGGAGCTCCCTGGGCTGCCGGGCTGGCTACTGCATTTTCTTCCATTTTGGGCCACAAGACACACACTTTCGTCTGTGTGAACCCAGCAATGGCAAAGACATTGCACTGAGAATCCTGGGGAGTGAAATGTCCAACCAAATGCCTACAGATGGGGGGATGAGGATGGAAGGCAGGTTAACTTGCAGGCAGCCACATGGACCCTGGCAGGCAGGGTGAGCGTGCAGACGGGCAGGATGGTGGGAGCACATGATGCCTGGGCGCTGTGATCCCATTGGGACCCTGCAGCAAAACTGACCCCCCGATTGCCCGTGCATGGCTCGTGGTGGCAATGGGCAAAACCAGCCCGCCTGGCAGCGCGGCAGCACGGGCAGGAGCTGCCCGTGAGGCAAGGGGAGGGAAGGGAGATTTCCTTGTGCTTGCTTTTCCCACGTGTTCCCAGAAAGGTGGGGATCTCTTCCAGACTGGGTCATGGCCAAAGAGAGCTGGGAAATGTGCAAACAGCCACAAAATCACCCAGTCTGAAGAGGAAATAGCTCTGCCTCCCTGGTGTCTTTTCATAAGGGAGCAAACTATCAGCTCGGCCTCCAGCTCAAGGAAAGCAGCTAGAGGGCCAGGGACAGAGGTTTGGCTTCTTTGATCTGGCTAGTCAAACTCCAAAGGTTCTGTCCCATTCCCTCCGTTGTGCTCCTGCCACCACCATGCATCCCACACCTCCCACCATTTCCACAGGCCCACCCAGAACTCAGCCTCGTGGAGAAGAGGCTTCCCACCCCATCCCATCCCATCCCATCCCATCCCATCCCATCCCCTCCCCTCCCATCCCATCCCATCCACTTTTTTGTTATTATTATTATTTTCCCGCCCTGTAGCATCTCTCCCTTGCTCTTCTCCTGTGGCAAGAGAAGAAGCCCATCAGCAATGTCCAGGACTGGTACGCGGCCAGGTCTGCGCAGGCTCTTGGCCATTACATCCCATGCTTGCTCTCTCAAATGTACCTGTCCAGTTTTATTACTGTCACTTCCCAACCCTTTGAAAGACTTCCCAAGATGTACTTACAGAATTACTGTTCATGCTCTGAAGAAAAAACAGCTAAAGCCTTGTTATAACTCCTTAATGTTAACATCTGAATGGAGGGATTATCCTCCCTTACAAAGGGCTACATGTTTGTTTAATGCTGTTTTCACTTGTTTGAAAGTGAATTTTACGAAGTCTGTTTCCCTCCCTGCATCTCCTCCTGGCTCCAGCCCTTCGGGTTCCCACCGGGGACAGGGCAAGCCCCGGTCACCTGTAGTTTTCCTGCTGGAAACACTGGTCTCAAAACCCCACCGAGATCAGGAATTTGACTGGATTTTGTGCAAGGTTCCCAGTTCATCTGCATCCCCCCCAGCCCATCGCTGGTCATACTGGAAGGTCCCGGGGTGAGTATGGCATGGAGGGGGCTGCCGCTGCCCCGCGGGCTGTCAACGCTGCTGATCCGACCGACAAGAAATCTAGCATCAACGGGAGAAAAAATTGTCCGGTCCTCAGTTCGGGATCGGAGGACCGACCACTGCAGAAACGAGACGCAGTGCCCTCACTGTCTTCTGTGCCAAGCAGCGTGCCCATCCCCACAGTGCCGACAGGATCCAGCCCACGACCAGGCAGGATAGGGACGGGAGCAAGTCGAGAACAGATTTCCCCGCGGTCGGGAGCAGCTGCAACACGGTGTCCTCCACATTCAGCTCCAGAAAACAGAGAGATTGGGGAGAAATGGGAACAAAACTCCTCCAGATCCGAAACCTCCCAGCGGGTCCGAGTCACCGCTGCCATCTCCCACGCCGGATCCCTCCATTCTGCTGGCCCGCACTGCCACTGGCACGGCTCGCACCAAGCACGAAGCCTCTGAAGCTTTTTGACCAACTGTGTTGGGTTTTTTAGCAGCCATGATATTTATAAATGGTTGGTAAAATATTTATATTACGAGCCAGTTTGCCTTGTTGGTTTAAAAAATTAATATAACATTAACTCGGCTCAGAACATTTAGGTTTTTAAAAATTGAGCTGAAAAGTAAACAATCGTTGAATTCGTGGTGGGAGTAACGTGGCAGCAGGAGTATTTATCACACGCAAAACAAATGGGACTGCCACTTGTCTGCCAAAGACATCAGAATTTGGGGGTATTTTTATGCCCTGAGTAAATATTCTCAATTTTTTTGGAATAGTTTAAAAAAATAATAATAATAAAACCTGGTAGTTAAGGACAATCAAAACAAAGCCAAAGACATTGATGTCATATTTTAAAAATATAGGAGACTTAAAGATAAACTTTTACATTGGTCAAATATAGAAACTAATTATACCACCGGAGCCCCTACAAGGATTTCTCTGTAAAGTCCCTCTGGTTTTGTCCTCTTTAAAGAACTGCTGATGCCTTGTGGGAAATACTGATAAACAATTTGTTCTCGAGCACAGCCTGGCTCTTCCCTCTTTCTTTCTCTTTTGTCCTCTACTACTGAGCTCCACGAATGGAAATAGAGGCCAAACTCATTTTTGGTGTGGTGGTACTTAGCAGCTCACACCAGAACCAGACTATGCGGGGGGCTGGTAGTCCCACCACGGCCACCCCTGGGCAGCTCCTCCGTCCCCTCCGCTGCCACAATCGCCAGGCAGGGCTCAGGTCAGGGAGCGGCAGCAGCAATTTGTGAAACTTCAAGAAACACTGCTTTTTGCTTTCTTTTCTAGGACCTTTCCAAGCCACAAGAGTGTGGTGGTGCCAGAGGTCCACAGCCAGGTGGAGAAAGGGTAGAATCAGAGGAGGAAGAGGAGGAGGTGGCGTTTGGATGGTTTCCTCCTGGCCTAGAGACAAATCTTTCTCTTCAAGATGGTACACGCTGGAACCTGAAATAAGCCCTTGAGTTTGCTTTGACAAAAGAGACAGAAAAGGGTGAGAGAGGAGGAAGAGCTCTTCTCATGGGGATAAATGTCTAGTTGAGTAACCCTAGTTTGAGTAACCGTACCTAATAACATTCTTCCATTAATGCTTAGTGTTGGTTGAGTCATCGGCAGAAGAATAACAGCCTACATTTTCAAGAACAACTAGTGATTTTGTGAGCCCAACTTGATGGCACATAGAAAGCAATCAATTCCGCATGCTCACGCTCCTGATGTCAGGCGGCTTCAAAAGGTCTTGAGATGGGCACCAAAAAAAGCCCCTCTGCTTTTCAACTGCCAGGCAAACGCTCATCACGAATCCAAGAAATGTTTTCATGGAGTAATTGTGCAAGAGTGGGCTTGTCCATTAAACTGTTAGCCCTACCCATGGTTATAAAACCAGAGGTGAAACGGCTGAGATGGAGCAGCCAGCTGAGGAAGAGAGGGAGAATAATAAACCTTGCAGAACACCGCAGAGGAGAAAGGCTGCCGAGAGTATCAGATCGGGCTTGATAAGCTGAACCACCAAGGGAGCAAACCAATTACTTGCAGAAAAAGGACATAATGTAGAAGGTCAGAGTGGATTGCCATGCCAGTGGATGTGCTAAGGTCAAGGAGAAGGAAAAACAAGCCTAAGCAAGGCGTGGTGGCAGGAGTTAGAGTCACTAACCTCTACTACTCCTCACATTCTTTGAATAGCTAAAATAATAACAATAATAAAATCCAAACTAAACTGAAGACACTGATGTCATCTTAGAAAATATTTAAAAGACCTGCATTTTTTATACTAGTAAAATAAAGGCAGCAATTAATTAAATCCCGGCATGCCTTAAAAGGCATTTCTCTGGATGGCGTGTCTCCTGTCCATGAGGTGGTTTCTGTGCAATGGTGATGACACACCAGTGCGGGAACAGGCTATTCCTGAACTAGAAAGGAGGTCATGGAGCTGAGGAAGGGCGAGCTCTGAGAAAGGGAGGTGAGAAACAGAGAGACGTGTGTCACGGAGGAGGAAGGGCAATAGCAGGCGGCGAGGTGGGGAGGGCAGCAGAGCATCAGCTGTGCCGGGTCCAGCTGCGTGGCCCCACCAGCACGGTGGTCTCCTATCATCAGTCTCCCAGACTGAGACACCAAAGTGAGTTGGGAGCAAGGAAGACCTCATACTCCAGGTCTGCAAAGTTAAGTAGGCAGTGATGGTGGCCTTTGTAGTCCTTTCAACCATCCAACACCGGTCATGGTTAGAGAGGAGAGATGAGCGTAGGTGGGCCATGCCTCTGCTAGCCCAGGCCACCCAAGGAAGCCCAGGAGGAATGCGCTGGGGCCACCACCAGTGTAAGGAGCTCTCTCGTCCCCGCGAGGGCGGCTCTTGCTGTGGGCAGCACCAACGTCTCCCCCACGCCTGCTCTCCGGAGGAAGCAGTCCAGCCCGGTGGAGGAGGAGCCCCTTGGGCCGGGCAGCAGCAGAGAAGCCTCTGTCTAAATTGCTTCATTTAATCTATTGTTCAGCTGACTACATTGAAAATGGAGCATGTAATTGTTTCCCCGAATAGAGTCGAACACCATTAAACGTTGGTCTGAAGCTTTGCCATCCAGCAAATATTCCAGCTGGCTGGGGATCCTCTGGGATTGGCTCCACGTCGCCATGGTTACGGACTGTCCACGGCTTTATTCCTACGGTTAATTAAAAAGCCTGTTTTACGAGGCGGCTATGCCCGGAGGTACGCTGGTATGTCGGCCCTTCTGATGCCAGTCCATGAACTCTGCACGACTGCTGCAGCCCCGCTCTGCCGGGCGGGCACCGGGCACCCGCGGCCAGCGGGAGATGCTGCCGGGGACGGGCATCCCATGCACGGGGCTGCGGGCTTTCTGGGGGGGTATTTTGGGTTTGCAAACAAAAGGGCCAAGCCCAGGTGAGGGATTGCATAGGGACTGTCTTGCTCCCCCGCTGCTTGTCTGTCTCCCATGGACATGCCAGAGGTGGTCCTTGAGCAGAAGCGGGTCCTCTTTGTCGGCGGTGAGAGCTGTGCCCGTCAGCGGGGTGGATGGGGCTCAAGGGAGCAGGATGGCTCTTGCAGGAGCTTTGTGCCCTCAGAAGTCTGAGTTCAAAGCACAGCCCAGCTGCCAGGAGGAGGTTTTGGTGTCCTAGGGCACGCTTTTAGCAGCAGAGCTGCGAGATCACCCTCCCAGGCAGGGCGATAGGGGGAGAAAGTCCCGCGAAGAGTCCGGCTTTGGGAGCCCAAGGCTTGGATAGCAGAGAGGGTGTAGCAGAGCAGGGGGAGAAGCAAGCACAGATGGGCTGTGACAGACCACGTGGAAAATCCTTCCACCCCTTCCTTCAAACACAGCGTTACTGGTGGCCCTTCCAGCACCTTGAGCTTTCCAAGACGAATCCCGCTGCCCAAGGGAAAAGGACTGTGGCCGCCAGCTGCGTGGCGGGAAGCAGATGCCAGCAGCCGGGCATGGGACGTCACCCACCCCTCCCTCCCCAGCAGCCCCAGGGACACCCCCAGCAGAGCGGGTGTTACCAGACAGGCCTTGCAGAGGGAGAAGGAGCCGGGGGAACCGGCCAAGTTATGTGGGAAATTACCTAATTAGTGCACAAAATGAGCGAGCCACGGGGAAATGCAAACAAACAATGCTTCAAAATGGCCGGGCGCAAATTACCAGAATCAGCCCAATTAGGAGAAATAAGCCCCATCCAAGCGCTGCTCACAAATGACCCCGGCAGCAGGAGGCCCCTGGCTTTCTTCATGGCGAGGACTCACTGTGATTTACCTCCGAGAGCTGTGGCTGATTTTAGTGCCACCTGGA
>NW_008824114.1:55277-58378 GCF_000699105.1 Pygoscelis adeliae | reverse complement strand
AGAAAGAAAGAAAGAAAGAAAGAAAGAAACCCACACCGGAAGGGAAACGAGGGTGGTTTTAAGGAAGGAAGGAAGGAAGGAAGGAAGGAAGGAAGGAGGGAGGGAGGGAGGGAGGGAGGGAGGGAGGAAGGAAGGAAGGAAGGAAGGAAGGAAGGAAGGAAGGAAGGAAGGAAGGAAGGAAGGAAGGAAGGAAGGAAGGAAGGAAGGAAGGAAGGAAGGAAGGAAGGAAGGAAGGAAGGAAGGAAGGAAGGAAGGAAGGAAGGAAGGAAGGAAGGAAGGAAGGAAGGAAGGAAGGAAGGAAGGAAGGAAGGAAGGAAGGAAGGAAGGAAGGAAGGGAGGGAGGGAGGGAGGAAGGAAGGAAGGAAGGAAGGAAGGAAGGAAGGAAGGAAGGAAGGAAGGAAGGAAGGAAGGAAGGAAGGAAGGAAGGAAGGAAGGAAAAGAGGAGAGGAGAGGAGAGGAGAGGAGAGGAGAGGAGAGGAGAGGAGAGGAGAGAATAAAGAAGGAAAGCCTGCACACAAATGAGGCTTAATTATAATAATGGTATGTAGCTGATTATCAAAGCTAACATTTAGAGCTGGATATCAGATACCATCTGTTGCTTTGCAGCAGGCTGGGAAGGGCCAGGAGAAAACAAACTCAGGTTAAATCTCTGAGAGTGCTGGCTGCAGGGGGGGTGCTGTGCCGGGGGCTCAGCTTTCCCTGGGCCACTGCAGCATGTCCTCTGCCCCTCCTGTCTTCACAATGTCCAGGCCTGGACACTCCAGGGCTGAACCCCACTGGCTCTCCTCTGAACCACTGGCCACAGCTCTGGGTGCTGTGTTTCATACTCAGGTTTTTCCAAAAGCAAAATCTGCATTGCATGAGAAATTCAGGGATTTGTGCTGGTGAGCGAGCCAGCTGCTTTATGAAAGAGAATTTTTGAATCCTTTTGTCACCAGCTAAATGTTTCAGTTGACAAAGTCAATGCATGATGCGATATTATAAATATTAGATTAATTGTATTGTATAGAATTTATATCACATACAGATCCAAGGAGTTATTTTTACCTCTGTGAAACATAAAGCAAAAGAGTTAAAGTGATTTGTTCAGACGCATTTCCCTCAAAAACTTTGTCAAAATCCGCTCATTCCCAGGGAACACTTTGATTTCGATAAAACTGCATTTCTCAGTAGAAAAAACAACCTGTCAACAATTTCAGCCAGCTCTGCTGAACATAGCCTGAGCACTCATAAAGAAAGAAACTGGCTCCAGAGAGGCACTTCCCTAATTGCGGAGGCTGGTTTCTTTGCGAGATGCCGTAGGAGCCCGGCAGCGCCGCCATGGCTGCCCCCGTCCCCCCCGGAGGTTACACACCATGTCCCTGTGACAGTTGTGGGGGTCCATTGAGCTCCATCGCCCAGCGGTGCCCTGTCCATCCCATCCCCGTGCAGGCAAAGCCTTGGAGATGCTGCTCGCTGCTGCGGCAACTCGGCGCAAGCCCCTGCTGGGATGGGATGCAACAGCAGCTGGGGGTTGATCCAGCATCCCCCAGGGCTGCCCAAGCCCCAGCCCTGCTCGGTCGCTGCCCCTGGGACCCCCCGAGGCCCTGTGCACACACCAGGAGACGGCTGTAGCACGGCAATGGGAGTCTGTGTGTCCCTCCGTGCATTGAATGGGCAGAAACCGTCAGTGCGACTCTGTTTTGTTAGCTTTGCTTTCCTAGCAGTAAAAAATAGCTAAACTGAAATCCACCTCATCGGGGCATCAACTCCAGCCTGGAGACGTCCACATGCCTGCCCCGGTGTGATCAGGGCCGTGGCACGCCAGGCTCGCCCAGCTCTCCCCATGCCCACCGCCTCCCCTCCAACCCAGCCCAGGTAAAGCTCCTCGGACTCGAGGCATCCCGGGATGCACAGGCAGATTGTGCCAGGCAGTGCAGAGCCTCCACCCCCAACAGCCGCAAGGACGGGATGTGTCCTCCTGGGCATGCAGCATCCCTGCCCGGGAGGCATGGCCCTGCCATCTCCTGTTAGCTCGCAAGAGTCTCCAGCCTCCACTTAAACCCCTGTTTAAGTAATGGATCTCAAACATTCGAGCCCTCTCTTTCTGTCCCTGATGATGCTCTCAACCGGATTGCCATCTTTGAAGGAGCACGTATGCACGCCTGTGTCCGGAGCGTCTCTTGCCACTGATGGATGCACTTAAGAGCAAAGATGATTGCGTGTTTGTTTGCTCTATTTCCGAGCAACCACTTTGCTTCCCGTGCTGGGGCGGCGCTGCGGCACGTGTGCCTGAGTGCTGGGCTGGTGCCGCAGAGGGGACCCCCGCCCTGCCGCAGCCCCCCAGCATCGCTCCGCTCCCACCTCACCCGTCTTTCCCACAGCCCCTTCCCGGGGCCACCTCCGCTGCTTCCCCTCCAGTCCTGGCTCCAGCAGTTGCTGCTAAAATTAGCGAGGAGCTTCTGTCCATTCTAATACTAATAGACCCATTTTTAATAATGATGTTTTTGCAGCAATTTCAACCCATCATGGTGTCACAGGGGTATTGATGAAAAAAGCGTCTAATCCCTTTTAATAGATTCCATTTGACAGCGAACGTGTCTCAACGTTCATTCCCAAAGGCCCCGGTGGTTTCAGTGTCACTTATGGCTGACCTTGGAGGGTAACAAGACCTTCTCCAGAAGAATGGCCCAGTGTCCATCTGGGACTGGGCTCCTGGCCCCCCTACTCCCCTTCCCAACTTCTCACATGACGGGGCTTTCTCCGCTGCTGCCGGGGCACTGCCGGTCCAGGGAAGGTCTATTTTGGGAGGTCCCATGGGGCTGGTGTTTAATTTGCTCTTTCTTCTCTCCTGGACATGAGCTGGATGGACTTGATTTGTTCTTTCTTCTCTCCTGGGCATGAGCTGGATGGAAAGCACACTGGGTGGGAGGGTGGGTGCTCCTTCCTTCACAGCTCAGGAGATACGGATTTTCTCTCCAGCCCTGTTGCTGGGAAGAGGAAAATACTCCTTCTCCATGCCTACGAGATGGGGAGAGAAGAGACACGGGGGAGCAGCCATTTGCAGAGCGGTGCCTGCTCCGGGGGGCCAGCGGGAGCGCCCCGCTGCTGGGCCCCGCGGT
>NW_008824114.1:54904-55237 GCF_000699105.1 Pygoscelis adeliae | reverse complement strand
CCCTGGACAGGCATGAGGCGGGCGGCCATGCAAAGCAAAGCAGCTTGAAGCCTCGCAGCCTCTCCAGAGCCGGCCTGCCTGACCTGTATACATAAATATCCCAGCAAGCACCTGCTGCAAGGTGCCAGACGGCACGTAACAAAGCTGCAGGTCCAGAAATCATTAAACAGGGAAGAATAATTGGCAACTCTTCTGCAGCATCGCCGGGACTGGGAGCTAAGGCAGCGCCCTCCGGCTGGAAACCTGTCCTGCCCATCGTCCTGCTGCAGGCAGCGAGGCGCCGGGAGCTGCAGGATCCGTCCCTCGGCACCTCGCGGGATGGGACAAACAAGC
>NW_008824114.1:45637-54602 GCF_000699105.1 Pygoscelis adeliae | reverse complement strand
CAGGGCGCTGGCGGAGTGAGTCATGCCTAGGGGCAGGGGGACGGGGACGGGGGGGCTGGCTCCCCTGGCAGCGGGCTGGGGGGCAGGAGGAAGGGCAGAGCCCTGCTGTAGCTCACAGCTAAATGCTGCCTTTCACTCCAGCATTCCCAAGGAAAGTAATGAGAATAATTAAAGGTAATTTCATTTATTTCGGCTGCAGCGTGTAAAGCAGACGGGGATGGGGGGTTTTCAGCTTCTCGCTGAAGGAGGGAAAGGAAGAAAGCAGAGCTCTGAAGCTGAGTTGCCCGCAGGCAGCAGGACCTGCTAGCAGCCCCCTTTACCCTCCTGGGGCCACGTCCCCTCTCTCCAGACCTGCTGTTTGTGGGGCTCAGAGAGTGTTTCTAGAGAGGGGAGGTGGTCCCTCCAGGGACCCTTCCCTTTGAGAGACCTGTGCTGGAAATGCCTGAGCACCGTGCACTAGAATTACCCTGTTTTGCAGCCAAGGAGAGGGGCAGAGTTGGGAGAGCGTCCCAGAGCCATGGATTCCCCCCGATCCTTGCAAAGGGAACGCAGAGCGATGCTTGCTGAAACAGTGCCAGCTCGAATCAGTCCTGGCAAGGTGGAGCCGTGCCTGGAGCCCATCCATGGGCTCGCACAAGAGCGGGGTCCGTGGTCCCAGGGAGTGAGCTCCCCCCGCCAAAGCAGTGTCAAGAGCTCATCAGGCACTACCACCACCCTGCATTGCTACCTGACCCCAAGGAAAGCAGCCCCGGGGAGCTGAGGGTGGGGACTTAAATCGGCGGTTAGTTACGCAAATACCCTGGACTGAAGGGACCTAACTGGGTGGTGACAATGCTGAGCTGGGTAATTAGGAGACCATAAACCACACAGGTCACAGCTCCTCCAGTGGTACATTCAATCACTGCTCCACGAGCACGGCGATCCTCCCCGAGCCCTCCTGCTTCTGTGTCACGTGCAGACACTTCTTGGAGCTGAAGGAACTCCTCCTTCGGCCCCAGACTTCATCTCCATCCTCGGCATCATGACAGCAGGCCTGGGAGGCTGCCTGGTGATGGGAGAGACGAGGAGACCCCGTTTTCCATAATTTGGTCATTTTCTAACTTCTTCGAGCGCAGGGGACCATATCCCAGAGCATCCCAAAACACTTCCCTGCAATAGGAGGACGGGTGGGGACAGGGTGGCAGCGCTGCAGGAGGTGATGGAGCAGCCTGAGCAGAGAAAACCGCATCCCATGAGTGCTTGTTCTGACGTGGGGACCGCTTCGATTCACCTGTGCTCTTGACCCCATTGTGTCTCTTCTGCATGAATAATGCCGGTGCTCAAACTTTCCCAGCACACGCGCTCATTAAATATAAATTTTATACTCAAATATTCAACAGCAGCATTTTGAACAGCGTGTTTGGGTGCATTTGAAATGCTCCCTGCACTGGTAAGCAGCAGGAGCCATCCAGCTGTGGGAGAGGAGAAATGCCAGGTGATGCCTGCGGCCAGCCAACACAAGCAGGACTTGCAGGATGAGCTTCCGAGCGTGTGGTCTACAGGCAGATTCACAGAGAGGAATGAATGTCAGGGAGAAATTTGTAAATGGTTCCTCACAGTAAATGTGATTCAGAGAAGTGACCTCCTCACTGAAGTGCCATTAAAAAACAAAAGAAGGGGGAAAGGGCAAATATCTCAGAAGGAATGCCTTCACCGCATTTCTTCCCATCTTCACATCGCTGGCTTTCTGGCCTGAAGGCATCTGAATGGCCCATGGGTGCATCCAGTACAAGAAAAGGGTCTTGCCACTGTTCAGTACCTGTCATTGCTTGTCCCAGGGGTTGTGAAGATGCCATGAAAGCTCAGAGCTGCACATCGGAGGGCACCACCTCACCCACCAGCCGCTGGTGCATCTGGGGTTGTGGCTGCCCGCTCACCCTTCTCTCTGCTCCCGGTTCCCGACACGGCTGTGTGAACGTGCTGCCCTTTCCCAGTGCCCCCCAGCCCAAGGGGAAGGTCTGTGGGGGACGAAGGCTGGCAGGGAGCCCACGGGTCCCCTCCGTCCCAATCAGCTGTGATTGAACGCAGCCCCGAGCCCCCGGTTCCTCTGCACGTTTGACGACGAGCATCCGTGGAATCTGCAAGCCATTAGCTCTCTGTTATCTTTCTGGAGATGCTGAGGTGAGCCATATGGAAGCACTTACTCGTCAACAGCCTGGGACAGAGTTTGGTGGGGTGGCCAGGACTCAGCCCTTTGTGAACTGCAGAGAAGCTGGAACGCGTCCATTGACCCATTTAATGAGCTCCGGCAAGGGGAATTTCACACTGTGCCTGGAGCGGCAGTAACCTTATATGTAGAGAGAGGGGGAGATAATTTCTAATCTTGTCAATCACGCCGTTGTGAAATCCGCAGCAGGGTTTCTTATAGCGTGAGGGCCAAGGAGAAGGCGGAGGGCCTGATCCAGGTTCTTGCAGAGCAGGACTGCACAAGAAAGGCCTTTCATTATTTTTCTTTTCAGTCTCCTCATTTCCTCACTGAAAAAAACAACAATATATTTATTAACTAGACAAATATTTGACTGGGACAACATGCTGAAATGACCTGCAAACGCCTCCTCGTTCCCACCAAGAGGGGCTCCTGCTCCCACCCGCAGCCGCTTTCACACACCGCGTTAGGAGGTGGGCTGCTGCCTGCGCTCCCCAAACACTGCTGCGCCTCCAGCAGCTCCGTCCACGCCCTCCCTTCCTCCAAAGGAGAAGGGAGAGAGGAAAATATCTCTCCCAGGTACCCCACTGGCTCAGTTCTGCTTGCCTGCGTGCCGAAGTTACTTGGATGATCTTGCAGACACTACTGCAGGGCTACCTACAGCTTCTGGCTTGAAGGCACATCCTTGCTATGGGGAGCACAGATGGTCCGAGCATCATGGTGCAAGGGAGGGAGGATGGGGGATGCGAGGGTGGGTTGCATGGTCTGGTGTGCTCACACATCCAGATCACCAGTGGCCGTTGCACATGTGTCCCTCTGTGCTGCTGTGCTGGTGGCCATATGGGTTATTTGAAGCCAGAGGAGAGGCTGCGTTGATTTGGAGCCCTGTGTCCTCCCCTTTCCCGTCTGTGTCCGGGGAGGGTCCCTTCGGCAGGGCTGCTCTCCACCCCCAGCCACCCTCCGGGGCACACTGCTCCATGCTGGGCTCTTTCTGGCCCCTAAAAAAGAAACATCCCACGCAAAATGTCTGTAAAAAACTGTTTAAAACCTGAACAGAGACATGGGCTTTGTTGGCCTCGTATCTCTGAAGACCCATGTCCCCACCTGGTTTGGGAAGGTCTTTCTGCTGTGCTGTGTCCCTGCAAGGTCACCCGTATTTGGGGGGTGGCAGACTTACCCCAAGCCAGCCCTTTGCACATCGACGGGACCCTCTGATGCCTCAGCGCTGCCCACACCGTCATCTCCACCACGGGGAACCGCTCCAAGATCCAGCTCCAAGCTAAAGAAACAAACAGAGCCTTTTTTCCCCGTTGTTTTTCCTGTTTGCCTAAGAAACATAATCTTCCCCCGAAATGAAAAAAATAATAATAACTTACAGGAAGGCTCCAAGCATGAGCTGGTTTGTGTGCGATTTCAATCAAAACAGGCTTTAAAAAACAAATTCCTTCAATATTCGTCACATGTGTAAAACACATTAAAGGGGGACGGTGGACCAGGCCGGAGGAGCGGAGCCCTCCGGCTCCTGCCCGCACCGGGAGATGCAGCTCAGCATCAGCGAGAGCTTCTCCCGCCTGGTGAGAGCCTGCATCCCCATCGGGGCCGGGAGAGGACAGGGCACCCTCGCCAGGCAGGGGCCCAGAGCTCACCAGGAGCAAGTACCTGACCGTCCTAAAAACCTGCCCCGGTTTGATAGCGAAGTCAATAGGAACACTAATCTATAGCATCTGTCTGATCGCCTCCTCTCACCCTACTAGACACCAAAGTAATGCGTTTTACTGCTGCAGTGGCATGCGGCCGCCTGGGGAAGACAGCCCTGCCTGGAGCTGGGAGGGCAGCGGGACGGACCGGGACACTCCGGACAAAGGGACGAACCGTGGCTTGGGACAAACTCCCCTGCATCCTGCGTGTCTGCAGAGAGCAGGAGGGATCCGGGTCTAACTCGAGCCCCTGAATGGCAGATTCCAGTTCTACATATTTGGGTTTGCTTTACAGAATCAGTTCTATAATCCCCACCTTTGAATCCCTGACATCCAACACCCTTGCGGTGCCGAGGATTGCCATATTCCCAGGTTTGATTCCGGTAGCGAGGGCAGACAGGCCAGAAACTGCAGTGATGGGCTCTCCCTCCTCCTGGAGCTCTCAGCAGCAAAGGCTTTGCGGAGTCCAGTTGTGCACCGGCTCTGCGTGACACCGCGAGCAGCCTGCCCCGTGCAGCTCACACCTCTATCACACGTCCCTCGGCCACCGGGGCATGTTTGCAAATCTGCTTTTTTTTTTTTTGCTCTCATTATGGTGGATTACTATTTATTTGCACATATGCCAACACAAAGTGACTGACACAGAAACGAGCACACACACACCCCCCGGGTCACACTTTCCCTGGCAGGGTCTCTGCTCTCCGCTGGAGTCGGAGCCCTCGCTGCACCGTGCCGTGATCATTATCCTCGGTGTAACACAGCCCGTTTTCTGTGGGTTCCTCATTTTTACGAGGTGTGATGGGGAAGGAATGCTGTGTATGGTTTAATTAGGGACTAAGTGCCTTGGGGGGGGAGCGGAAAGCAGCAGATACCCCGGGCACTACCCCTGAACACTCAATCCCCCATTAAAGCAGCCCCTTTGATGTCTGCTGACGGCCACTGCTGTGCAGCCCTGGCCCCCGTGCACCCCCGGTGCATCCCCGGCATGGCCGGAGCCGGACACCTCGGTGCTGGGGGTGGGGGTCTGGCAAACCCAGGAGTCCAGGCAGGTGGTGGGAGAGAAATAGGAAAAATCAGCAGCAAAGGGAGACAAGGGGGAAGAAATCAGGGCTCTGGGTTTCTGAGGGCTGAGCTGGGCTCCCAGCTCAGAGGGAAAGCCCCTGAGCGAAACCTCTGACGGGGGAGCCTTGGGGAACCCGCCGTCGTGCAGAGCCGTGGCCAGGACAAGACCATGGGGCGACACTTTGGGTTTGGTCCCTTCCCCGGGGAATGAAGCTCCACTTTTCCCCAGCTCCTTTTTCTGCCTTGCTATTCTGTCCAAACACCTCTGGGAGTGGGAACCAAGGATGAGAGTGGCCAAGCTGTGAGACGGTGAGGATAACACGGTGTCCCGGCCAGAGGCTTTACCTCCATGGCCAGGGCACAGGCGAGGGTTCAGCTGGCTGCTGGGCTCCCTGGGAGTCCCGGGGCTGGGTGCTGCTCTTGCCCTGCCCGAGGCAGAGCAGCTACACAGAAATGGGATTTGGCCTCAGGAGTATTTTAGTTCCTGACACCCTCCACAGCAGATCCCTGGTCCAGACAAGGAGGCCACCGGCTAAACTGTTCTTCCTCTCTGTGGTCACTGCAGCGAGGCACAGCACCCAATGCCCCGTCCCACCCGGGGGAGTGCCCAGGAGCCCAGCGCGGCTGCAGCGGCTGCCAGGCGGTGCCGGGACCCCAGCTGGGCTGGGAGCCATGCTCCCACGCGCCTGGGCGGGTGCGTGCTCCTTGCCCCGTGACTCACGACGGAGCCAGGCACACGGTCCTGGGAGGCTGAATCAGCGCCCTGGGGGCAGGAGGGGGCCCTTCCCTCCCCCTGCACCCAGGAAGACATCATGACCTACCCCTGCTCCGTCTCCTGACTTGTTGCGGGCTGCAGGCACATGTTGTGGGAATTAGTGGTGTTGTGTCAGTGTTTGCTCATCCCGCCCATTGCACGACAAGCCTCGTGGGCCAGGGGCCGGGGGCTGGGGTGTCACAGGGGGGTCCCAGCTCGGAGGCGTGCTGGAGCCAGCACATCGCCCACGCCAAAGAGCCGAGGCCGGCGGCCCGCACGGACCTGCCCCATCAGAGCAGAGATGCACAAAGCCCCTTGGCACCGCTTGGGGATCCGGGTCTCGGGGTGCTCCCTGAGGCGCAGGCTGGCTGAGGACACACCTGGGGATGGGATGGAAGTGACCCTCTCTGCCCAGCAAGCTGAGACCCCCCCTTCACCCCAATGTGCCTTTTCACCTCCGCAGCCCTGCCAGATCCGCAGGATGCTCCGCAGGGAGTGGCTTTCCCAGGCTGGGCGCGGGCCAGGGCTGAGGGCTGGGCTCGGGGTGCACGGAGCAGCCCCGGCAGCATCCTCCTTGCCACGATCCCTTTCGATCTCAGGACTGGTTTGAATTACAGTGGCAAAGCCTCATTTCTCCTCCTCCTGGGCTGGCGGGGTGCCGGGAGTGCACAGGGAAGGGAACGGGTGTTTCTGCTGGCAGCATTGCCAACCATCAGAGGAGTTACAGACACTTCATAAATATCCGGTATTTAAGAGCTCGCAGGCTGCAGATGGCCACGGCAGGGAAATTCAACCGCCCCCCACCAGCACTGTGAGGGGAACAGCCTGACACCCACAGCCAGAGGATCCTCCTCTCACGGCGTCCAGGGGGGCATTCGTCAAATATTGCGAGGAGCCCTTGCTAGCCCTTGCTCGGCTCCATGCACCGCGCATCCCATGCTGCCCAGGAGGCTGGGCAAGGACTCGCTGGCAGGAGCAGGATGGCTGCGGCTCCCCCTTTGCTGCATGAGCAGCTCCCCACAGGAACAGCACCCACTTCGCATGCACCCACTGCCACACAAAGCCCAGTCCCGTGTGAAGCAGCGTGGGCAACCCGCAGGGTGCCACGGGGTGCCAGGGCCACCCTGGGGACACTGGCCCAGGAGCTGCAACCATGCAGCAAGGCAAAGGCCGGGGCAGGGGGGTGGCCATTATCGATGTCGCCGGGTGCCTCCTCCCTGCTGTGGCTTTGCTCCTCACGCAGCCCCTGCAGGGCTGGGAGCTCCTGGTTATCACTGGGGAGCGGCATGTGAAGTCCGTGGCAGAAAATGGGAGTAAACCCAAGAACCCTGCCTTTTCTGGGCAGCGCTAGCATCCCTCCTCCTCCTCCGCAGGGCTCAGCCTTCATAGCACCCCACATTCACAGATGTCTCCAGTGTTGCAAAACATGGGTCAGCAAGAATTGGGGGCCACTTTCAAGGCTGGGCGAGACCCCCTACCCCATCCTTGTTGCTTCTCATCCCCTCGGGGCTGTCATCACGCAGGACAGGACGGTGCCCTGCCCACCCCCCTGCCCACCCTACCCGCCCTGCTCCCCCGCCCCCCCCCCCCCCCCCCCTCCCCGCCCTGCCTGCACCTGAGGAGCGCAGTCACACAGCACCGCTCCCCCGCCTCCTCGGCTGCCGCAATGTGACTCCTCCGTTCTGTAAATAATTTCCATTTTCATTTCTTAGCACTAGGGTGACACATGGAAGTGGAGATGTGAACTCAGCACACAGACACATGCCTCATCTGATTAGGACAACTTTTAAGTAGGTCAGAGCCTGGATTTAAGCTGCTTGACAGTTCCCCTATAAAACATACCTAGTTTAATGCCCTGTATATTTTTTGTGATGTGAAATAGGAGCGGTTTATAGGGGCAATGTTGGGTAGCAGATGTTATTCCCATGCTGGGGGAGGGCAGCGGTGGGGAAAGTGACTGTTGTAAATGAACTGGTAATTAAGGTCATTAAAGAATCCTAACCCAGGGGCATTGGGGGTACAGGAAGGGGACGGCCGGGCTCCACCGGCACTAACAAGCACTGCTCACCAGCCGTCCCATCCCATCCCCGCGAGGATGCTGCTGGCCAGCCCCAGTGGTCACAGCTTCCCAAGAGTGCTGGAGGAGTCTCCCCACACACCTCAGTTTAGGCAGTTTAATTATATTTATATATTTCCTTAAATCTCCAGCTCCTGAGGTCCTGTGATTATGGGAGAAAGGTCACTTTTGGTATCACCTTTCCCTTTTTCCTTTTTTGGAGTAAAAGTAACGGGTCACCCATGTTTGTGCCTGTGGGAGAAAAACACATTTCAAAACAAGGTCCCTACAGACGCAGACACCACAAGGCGAGCGTAGGAGAAAGCACTCATATCAGTGAAAAACCATAATCTCCTGGTGCTCCAAAGCCCGTCTCCCAGTGCCTGCATGCTCAGTGTCAGCAGTGCCATGCCACCGCATGGCTCTGCCATGGCATCGCAGATGCTGCCTGTGACCAGGCGCCCCCAGGCCCCCCATCCTGCCAAGGAGGGGCTGATCGAGCACCCACTGCCGTGGCCTGAGCCATCTGGGGGCCCGTGGGTCCCCCGCGCCAGGCCCACTCTTCTGGGTCAGAGATAACAGTAAAACCCTGTCCCTCTGGCAATGGAAGCTGACCTTCCTTGTCTTCCCTCTGGCCATCAGGGCAGTTTGGATGGGGGCACCGTGGCAAAGACCTTTGGACCTGCAGTGACCCTCTGCACCTCTTGGGCTCCCTCTGGCCGCAGAGGACCCACAAGCTCCCACAACCTAGGATGCTCGGTGATGCTTTGCTGCCTGGAGAAGCTGCTGCCCCTGCCGGGGCTCCCCTTTAGCAGCCCCCCCTCACTCCAGCTCACCTGGCATCCCCCAGCTCACCCCACAGTGCCCCGTGGGCAGCCCACGGGCAGCTGCCTGGGGGCTCATCCGCCAGCCCCAGGCCCCCCACTCCTCCCGCACATCTCCAGCCCCTCAGCGACATGCTTTCTGATGAGAAAGGAAAGAGTCATGATTTAAACCTGACCTCTCACCCCAAGCTGTGTCTGTAATCAGACCAGAAAACGTTAATAGGCCGAGCCAGGCAGCGGAGCCCAAAGCCCAGATAAAACCCAGCCCCAACGACAATTCAATTTCCTTCCATGAGATCAATTTGCAGCTTTAGCAAAGCCACTTGTGCGGTCGCTGGGCTGAAACAATCTGGGCCGGCAGGCACAGCCACGCTGCCTTCAGCTGGC
>NW_008824114.1:41414-45526 GCF_000699105.1 Pygoscelis adeliae | reverse complement strand
GGTCAGGAGCACAAGGGACTTGCTGCCTTGCAGGGGAGGGTTTTTATTTCCAGGGAGGGCTCTTCCACGCACGTATAACCCAGGGGGGCTTGCGGGCTGCCCGGGGGAGGCCAGGCTTGCCCCTTTCCCCAGGACCCGCAGGCATCATGAGCCAGGCTGGCCAAGGCAATGGGAGGATTGCAGCATGCTCCCAGGGCTGGGACAGTCGTGCCTCCAGGCTGGCCATGCTGATTCCTCTACAGGAATGCAACCCTCCTCCGCCTTCCCCTCCTCCTCCTCCTCCTCCTCCTCCTTGCTCAGACCTGGTGTGTGCGAGGACATGGCGAAGGCTGGAAACTGAAGCACAGGCGGGATGTGTTTTTCATTGTGAGCAGCAAATAATGTCCGCATGAAAGGCACGATGCTGGCTTTTGCTTTCTCTTCTATTTTTTTTTTTTATTGCTTTTGCTAATCTTTGACCTAGATAGCAAGGAAACTTGATGGGAGAGGAGGGGGGCTGGCTGCCAGGGCTGGGGTGCAGGCCAGGGCTGCAGCAGGCAGCCTCCTGCCAGGGCATGGCATGGGGACAGCACAGGGGGTAGGGAAGGGCAGGCCCCAAAAATGGAGCCCTTCATGGGAGCAGTAACAGAAATTTTTGAGAAAAAGCAAATAAAAAAACTATCAACCCAAGTTTTCTTGAAGAGCATTCAGATGGATGGAGTCCATGTTGTATTGTTGTGTTACATCATTATAATGCCAAGTTTTCATTGAGGTTTGGAGCTTCTTAGTGTCTTTGTGTGTACACATTGATGTAAGCACACATATATGTTTACTTTCATTTCACATTTCCATGCAAAAGAGCGAGGCAGGCAGGGAGGCAAACCTCTATCCCAGGAGCCAAAACCCCACATTAGGTCAAGGGCAGGAGACCTGAGCATCGCCCACTGCTCCTTTCCCGGCCCAGCCACCTCCATCCGCTTCCAGTTCCCCCATTGCTGAGAGGGAATTGCTTTTATTCCTGGGATACGAGCCCTACTAGATGCCTCCAGTTTACAACCCACTGCCACCGATTTCCAACCCACTGTCACCAATTTGTAACCTATTTCTCTCGGTTGAGCACACACAGGGATCCTTTATTAAAAAAGCAAATCTGCAGAAGGAGGCTTTTACTTTCAACGTTGCACCTCAATAACCACAGAAAGACCAAATGTAAAAATAATCATCTAAAGTCTCGGTCCTGCATCTCCTGCACTGGCACTCGCTGGCTTTACTCAGAGATCCCAAATTCCCTTGTGTGCTGCATGCACAACTCCAGCAATCCCAGTCTCAGGGAAAAGATTAGCTCTTAATTCCCCGAAGCCAAATCAGGACACGACACAGCCCATATTGTTCCAATTTACACCTCCTTATGAGTTTCCTCAGCTCCCTTTATAGTCTCAGTCTCTGTGCTGTGAATCTTCCCCATTTCCAGCCGCTCCAGTCTGGGGGCCTGGCAGCCTTGGGGTCCCATGGCCCTGCACCCCACGGTGGGCGGCCGCTCTGGAGCCCGATGGCTTCTTCTGCGTGGGCTGCACGGACGGGACCCTCCAACAGCTCCCGGCCACCTCCCACCCGCAGCCTGTCCCAGGCTGCTCCTCTGCCCTTGCACGAGAACCTGAGCAGGGCTAACCACCACAGCGGGTGAGATGGGGGAGAGCGTAGCTGTGCCACAGCCCCCGTGGGGGACACAGTGGGCACTGGTGTGGGACCCGGTGTCCCTCGGACATCCCTCTGCGGTTCAGGACCTGGAGCTGAGCACGCTGTTCAGAAGCGCCTCGGCTAAGAGCTGGGGTTTCAGTCTCGCACAGGGTGCTCCACGCTGGGTATCATAGCTTCACGCATGCAGGGTTTTTCTCATAAGATCTTTTGTTATTTTGATTTGGAGGATTTTTTTTTTTTTTTAATGGAACATGAGGATCTGATGAACAAGACAGCAGCCTCAAATAACCTCTAGCTTGGCGTGAAGGCAAGTCCCGGCTGTTTGGGATAAACACAAGCCATTAGGAAGTTGCCCTTTCCCAAGCCGAAAGCAGGGATGTTCTGGGAGGGGATGCAGGGATGGCTGGGAGGGGAGCCATCCTGCTGCAGGCTGGGGAGCCCTGAGCACCCATCTCTGCTCTCACACTACTTTCCCACTTCTGTACCCATCAGCAGGCGAGGTCCCTGCTTCCCTGCACTTTCACGGTCCCCAGATACGGTGGTCGTGCTGCTGTGGGTGCTCCCTGCTTGGAACGAGGTGCAGCCCCAGCACCGGCCCTCCGCGCCGGGGACTCTCCCAGCCAAACCAGCAAAACCCACAGGCAGAGAGCCACATGTGCAGGCGTGCCGAAAACCCCTCTTTGTGAGAGGCAATTTATTCTCAGATTCAATCCGCTGGCTTAAGGGATCTGATCTGGTATTTTCTGCTGTTAAACAATGGCTCCCGCAATGGGATGAGAACAGAGAAATGCAGAAAAGGTTTGGCGACTTCAGTGAGCCCGGCATGGGATGCCAAGGGCTGTGCTGGGGGCAAAGCCTGGCACACACAGGGCACCAGCCCTGGGCAGAGCCCTGGGTGCCCCACGCAGGGGAGAAGCCGGTGGTCTCTGGGGCAGCAACAGCGGGTCCAAGCCCAGGTTCAGGCTCCGCTCCCCACGGTGCTGCTGCAGCTGCTGGCTCCCCATGGGATGATTTTCCCCACGTCCTTTCTCTCCCCCCAAAGGAAGGGCTGGCTCTCCCTCCATCGCTGGCAGAAGGCTGTTTTATCCCCCCATCTCCAGAAAGCCACCAGCTGCTTCCCACAGCTGCAGCACCCTGGCCAAGGCTCTCAGCAAAGCCTGGGGCTTGATGTGGCCATGGTGGGGTTTCACCCTCTCTGGTGCATGAAGGAGTTAACGCGCTGAAAACCCCACATCCTCCTCAGAGGGGTTTCCAGGGACGTGGACCAAATCCTATTACAGCAACACTTACCTGGGGAGCAGTGGGGAGGGCAGCCATGCAGCAAACCTCAGTGGTTTCCTACTTGATTTGTTCCCCAGGAGCAGAGAGCTGATGGGGAACCACCCAAGAGCAGCTAGAGACAACCCTTGCAGCCCGGGAGCTGCTTTTCTGCTCTAAATACCCTAACGGGGGCCTTGGAGGTAGCACCTCTGAGAGTGCATTGCTCCCCTTGAGCCAGGATGCTGCGGAGAGCAAGGGGCTATTGCTTGTCGTACTCACGACGACCCTTCTGCCTTAATTTTGGAGGTCTCTGGACCATCAAATTCATGGTTCTGGCTGGCACCCTGTGCTGCCGGTATGCCCGAAGCACAGCCAACCTCATCGGGGAGACACCTCTCCCCCCAGCCAAGCCGGGAGGAGAGAAAAAGAGGAAAAAAGAAGAAAAATGAGATCAATTGCCCCAAGCAGAGGAAGGGGAAGGCAAAAGCGGACATTTGCCACATCCACAACCCGGAGAGAGCAGCCAACAGCTGGCACGTGGGAAAGTGCCTCGGCAAGGATGCGTCTGCTCGGTTGTCGGAGCGCGGGACGCAGAGGGTTTGTTTTGTGCAGGCTAATAGAGACCTAGTGGGATAATTGGCATGAGTGGAGGAATGACACAGCCCTCTTCCGGAGAAAGGAGCTCTCCTAATGGGAGCCAGGTGGCAATGCCCCTCCAGCCCTGACCCGGGGTCTCTCCAGAGCGAAGCTGCGAGCACGACCCTGTCTGCAGGATGAAAGCAGCCGTCCCTCGCCCCCGCGTCACCCAGCGAGTGCAAACAGGTGTGGGATCGCGCCGTCCCACCCGAGCGCACGCTCCCTCCGGGCTGGGCTCTGGCACAAGGAGCAGCTGTGTCCCCAGGCCGTGGCACGTTTCCTAATGGACTGCAGGACAAGCAAAATTGCCAGCAGGTCACAGCCGGAGAGCGGCTGAACGGCTCTGCTGGAATGTCAAGGACGGAGGGGACAGATGGTCTGTGTCCATCAGGGAACGGAGCGGTCCTTGGCCCTTTCCCCCCCCACACACTGCCTGCGGGGATTTGCTTTCTGCTCGGGGGCAGCTGCCAGGGAGCGGCAGGCGCTTGGATCCGGGGACGAGCCGCCCGCCACCCCCAGTGCCACCCCCCCCGGGGCCA
>NW_008824114.1:19471-41372 GCF_000699105.1 Pygoscelis adeliae | reverse complement strand
CTTTCATTGGGGAAGCAGGGGTCTTGGGATCAGGCTTGCTGTCTGGAGAGCAGGGCCAACCCCACCCGCGAGGCTGCTCGGGAGCTCCCTCCTGGCACCAAAGCCCGTGAGATGGCACCAAACCAGACCCCGTTCCGCTCCCCAGCCCTGGGAGCAGTGGGTGACTGGAAAGCACTTTTTTTTAACCACTATTTCTGAAGGTACAGTGATCCAAGAATAGAGTTTATGCATAAAATTGGACTCCTTAGTGAGGGTATATAACACCAGCACAGCAACCGGCCCCATAAATCATGCCTCATAAATCTCCGATAATGCATAACCTGTGTGCTGGCTGCAGATCAGCTCCAGGTAACTCGGCTCAGAGAGGAACCAAACTTGGCAGCAACGTGGAAATCAGACACAGGACAGACCTATCCGGCCCACCCCTCTGCCCCAGCACGCCCTGGCCGGCAGCGTCCCAGCCTCCGCGCTGCTCTCCTCTGAGCTACCCCAACCGCAGGTTTCGGGGAGGGGGACGGCAGAGGGGGTGAACAGACCACGGACTGCATGGTCTCAGGCTGCTGAGGCCAGCGAGCACCCGAAGTTCTCCGGGCTCTCATCTGGAGGTAGGCATCACCATCCCTCCTTGCTCCACACAAGACTCAGACCTTTTCCCCACATGCTTCAAAAGAGCCCTTGTTCCTCACCGACCGGTCCACCGAACAGACGGGTACATGAAGGCCAGGAGGAGGTTGATGGAGGGTCGTGTTTTATTATGTCCAGGCACTGCCTGGAAAAGCAGAGGAGGGCAGGACGGTCTCCCCCGGGCAGGCAGGCAGGCAGGCAGCTCCTGGCTCCGGGAGGGTGCCGGCAGGCAGCAGTAGTTGGTGGAGCAGTGGGGCCGCCTGCAGATACGGTGCCACAAGAAACGAGGCAGTGGGAAGAGGTGTGTTTCGGGGCAGAAAAGGTACATTTATAGTCCTCCATCCAGGATCACCATTCCTGGCTGGTGAGCAACAGAGATCTGTGTCAAGGGAGTCTTTGGACATTTGGTTACAGCATCCAAATGCAGCAGTTTTCATCCAAAGCTTCTCCTAAGCCCATTTAAGCTTTCCAGCTGAGCTGGAAATCTTGCGAGATTCCCGTTACACCAGATTCCCATGAGTATATTCTCCCCCACAGGCATTTCCAGTTCTGCTCGTGCCGCCGCACTGCCTACTGCTCAGAAAATAAAGGAGCCAGTTTTTGCCTCCATTCAGAAAAAAGACTGCTTTCCAGTCTGCTCATCTCAGGGGTATAAAAAGAGCATCTCTTCTTTGATGCACCTTCCCCTGTGGTCCGGTGCCACGCACAGGCAGGTTTCCTGCCAGGACCTGCCCGGAGCTGCTCCGACAGACACGTGCAAGGCATGCAGGATGGGGAGGATTTGCATAAGCACCAGTTGTTATTTATGCTCAATTTCCAGTAGCTCAGCAGAGCACTTGCACTCCCCAGCCCAAAGTGCCCTCCTTCACACAGCAGCATGAGGGAGGGCATCACCATTTTCCAGCCCGAGCTGCTTAACGTACCCCTCCGAAAAATAAATGTTCCTCTCGCTATCCGAGATAGACGGGAGTTGGTTGTCAATCCCTCTCCGTGGAGCACATCGTGCCCAAATCAAGCCTAACATCCCACCAGCTGTAAGGAGGAGGAGGAGGATACCACGATTCCCCGGGGTGCGCGAGGGGGGCCCCCGCTCTGCAGCTGTGCTGGGGCAGAAGCCGGCCCCAGCCCCGCCGTCCCCAGCAGGTAAGAGGAATCATCCCTAAACAGCAGCGTAATGCCAGGCGAAGGCTGTCACCGGCCCGCGTGTCCCTGGCCGTACCACGAAGCCAGAGAGCGGAGCTCGCGGCACCGAAAGCCCAAAGGGAATTTCCTTGTCCTGCCGCCTTGCACGTATTTGTCGTTTTTCATAATATGAGGTTAGACTGTTTCCATCCTGGCTTCCAAAAAAAATCACATTAGCATTGGTCGCATTGCGGCGGGGTTAAGCGGAGCGGTGCAGCCGGTGAGTGGCTCAACAGGAGTTTCCCGAAGCCGGAGCGCCTGCAAGCAGGCAGTGCGGCTGCACGGACAGGGCTGCCGGCACCGCCGTCGGCACGCCCGTGGCACGGGTCCAGCCGTGTCACTGCTTCTCCAGGCCCCAGAGCGGAGGGATTGTGCCAGCCAGGCATCACTTTAGATGCAACGTGGTGCAGCCAGCACGGCAAGCACCCTACGATGGGAACCTGCCATCCCAGGGTGCACCGGCAGCACCGGAGGAGGCGTTTGTTATTCTTCCGTCAGGCGAATAAATGGACACTGGGAGTGCAAAAATCATGGCTCCTTTGCCAGATGTGCCCCATTGCTGTTATCATGGAATATTAATCAGAAAGGCCTGTGTGTAATTTTGGAGTTTTGATTAGAGAAATCTCCCTTACAATAATAATCACGCTGGGGCCTGTATAAATACCAACGGCTCCAGGTTTGTTGGCTGGATAAAGTGGCATGTTGATTGCTCGGCTTGCCTGTTCATCAATCATTCAGCGTTGCCCCCACGTTAGCCGTCCTCCTGGAAAGCCCCCTTCTTCCCGGCTCCCCCAGTGCCTGTCCTTTCATTAATAGCCGCCTTCCTCCTCCCCTTCCACCTCCGTCCCTGCCGCCGTCCCCTGCGCTCGCTCTCGGCCCCCTTCCTCCTCGCCTGTTCCCTGATCCCCGCATTCATCTCAGATTATATAAAGTTTGGCTGCCTTGAGTAAAATAAATTGCAGGCTTTTGAAGGGCTGGGGCTCTGTATATTTTTACGGTTAATGAATCTTCCTGTTTGAGTTTGGAAGATGGGAACTTTGCTTTCCAGCTGCCATGTGTGGCTCTAGCCAATTAAATCAACGGGGGCTGGAAACATCACCCCGGCGTGGGAGAGCGTCGGGTGGCAGAGCATCGGGCGCATCCTCCGCCTCCCTCCCCACCGGCCCCTCAACAGGCACCCCCCACCAGCACTGCCCAACCCGGAGCCACACCAACCCATCACCCCGAGCTGCACCCGGATAAAATGAGATCAGCCAAGAAAAGGCGTGGGGAAGGGGCGAGAGCAACATCATTCATGCTGCTCATGGCCACAGCGATGCTGCCTGGGTGGGCAGCCACCCGGGGTGCCCTGCATGGGGTGCAGCGGGTCCTACCGGGCAGCTGCTGACTCGACACCGCTTGAGCACAAACTACTTTTTTTCACTCATCCAAAGCCCCGAAGAGGAAGCATGCAGCCTGCCCCAGCCCTTCGGGCCACGAGGGAGAAGTTTTGCTAGGAGGAAAAGTGAGCTCTGGGCAAATAACTGGCAGCAAGTCGTGTGTGTGCTGGGTTTTTCCTCCTCCTCCTCTCTGAGCCGCCTATGGGCAAACTGTTACAGTCCCTAATTTATTCATCATTGCAACTGATTCATCATCTACTTTTTATGTCTGGTTTCTTGGCCTGTAGATTATCCACCAGCAGTTTGTTGAGCATATTTGACATGTGAAACTCAAGCTGTGTTTACTTGTAGTTCATGTACCATGGCGTTTGGATTGGCTGCCTGCCATCAGCCACGTGGTGCCTGCGCCGTGCCCGGGTTGGCGGAGCGCAGCTCGGCGTGGATGCTCACACGCACCAGCTCAGCCTTTCCCCGGCTGCAGATATTTCCCGCTGTTGGTAGCACTCTCCTCGCTCCTCCCGGCTCTCCTCTGAGTCAGGCATTCGGTGCAGCGAGCGAGGAAACCATATTTCTGTGAACGTTCAAATGCATGGAATCCCATAAAACCTGGGGGCAGTGCTGGAAGAGGAGCCGGGGAGGACTTGCCAACCCCGCACACTGGAACAGCTTTCTTCCTCCAAATTTTCCGAGCTATACTGAGCACAAGGGAGTCTCCGAACATGAATTTCCACTCTCGCTGCATATCCATGACCTCAAGTAAAATAAAGGAAACCTTTCCCAGTCCTGGGTCCCAAGAAGAGCCGGAGGGGTGCCTTGCCCTGGTTGTGAACCCATAAGTGAATCAACGGCGGGGGGGGGGGGGGACTCCAGCCCTCGCCATGCGGCCAAGAGCTCCGCCGGCACGAGGCTGACCCAGACAGGGGAAGGCAGCTCAGTCTCCTGCAAACGGTGGTGTCACACCCTTACGACAATAACCCCATTAACGAGCGTGCACATCAGAGACGTGCACACGCTGAGGGAGAAGCAAAAAAAAAAAAAAATGGCCCTTTCTGTCTGATAGGCTTCAAAAATATGTATTTGATTTTCAGATGTTAAGCTAGAATTGCATCCAGATGGACGTGGGGTCACACTCCCTGACACTGGCTTCCCATTACACTGATATTGAATGCAGATATGTTTTATATAGATAGCTTACAAATATAGCGCAGTGTTGTTTCGGGTGAGTTTTTTTAAACCATTTCCCCCGTTGGTCCCCGTGGTGCTGGTTCCCCGTCGCTGCCCGCTCGGGGCTCCCGGCTGGCCCCGAATCCATCCCACTAGGACAAGGGCATTTGGGAACGATTCCCTCCTCCTCCCAATGCCACCGCAGCTCTCATGGTCTGGCTGTTTTCAGCCCTGGGTGTGTTCCCCTCCATCACCGCCGGAGATGGGACACAGTTTTCGGAGGCGAAGCAAACTTCCCCAGCCACCGGCATCATCCACCCATCGTCCTGAACAGCAAACAAATGCAGACAAAACCAAAGCAGGATAAAAAGCAGCATTTAATAATATGGCAAGATGTGTGGGGCTTAATGTATAGTATTAAATGTGACAATAAAAATATAGATCTATTAATTGTGTCATTCTGGTGCTGAGGGCCTCAGGCAATTTCAAGCCTTGCTCTTCTGTTTTATGGTGTCACCATGATCTGTTGATGGAAGTACTGCTACGTTATAATAGGAGTAGTAATAATAATAACAACAACAACAACAACATATTTTGTTGCCATACTATTCCTCCTGACTCTCCCAGGGTACCTTGCAATTAGATACTTGGAGAAGCCACAACAAATAACTGTCTCTTCAGCCTGATTTACTCGGGAAGGGATGAGCTGTGTGTTAGGGAGAGCAGCGAGCATGCAGGATTTAGCCTTATCCTATCTATTTCCGTGACCTGCCTTTCTCAGGAACCCCGTGGGACCGCGCGGAAGGGGATGCATGGGGCCAGGTCGGCGTTGTCCCTGCAGGAGGTGTCCCATGCTGGTCCCCGTCCCCATGTGAGCTGTGGATGAGGGGAAAGGGATGTTGTGCATCCTACAGCGCCTGACGCATCTCCCGCGGCTGGGGAGGAGCAGATGCAGCAGGGGTGAGAACCACTCAGCTGGTTATTTACAGCCCGTAACTTTGCTCGGTGAAGTTTGCTTCTTTTTTTCTGGTTGTTGAGTTATCCAGGAAAGGATCACTGTTTTCTCAAATGTATTCATTATCCAAAATTATTTGGGGCCTAACATAGGGGGGGGGGATCTTTCCAGTGACTTAGCTGGGTTTTGGATTAGGACCTTAACGAATAATTTCTGCAAATAATTCTTGGCCTGTGTCTTGTTCACAGGCAGTTTACTGCAAGAATTCAAAAGTCAAGCTGCTTTATTGGCCGTATAGGTCATATGGGACTATTTCCATTCCCTGAGTAGATGACTCTTAGCACTGGGTCTTCAGTGCACACATTTTGTATTAATTCAAAATTTGCTTTCTATGAATATTTTACAAGAGTGCCTTAAAATTCACTGTTTCCATGGACATTCCTCCTCGTAACTCATTCTGTTTGCTTGAATATTAACTGAAGGCAAACAGAGCAGGGGTGTTCAGGGAGCCTGGCTGAGCGTGCTGGAGAAACGGGCACGGAGACCAGGGGGAAATTCCACCGAGGAGTGCTTCAGAAATGTCAGTGCGGATGAAATAAATAATCGTGCCCACTCCAGGCCCTCGTCTCCACTCCCTCCTGCCCCTGCAACCCGCCGACTGCCGGCGCTCGCTCCAGAAGAAAGGAAAGCAATCTGTGTTCACCTGGTAATCTGGGCTGTCCTTCCTCACCAGAACGGAAGGAGCTGTTGTTTGAAATACTAATAAAGCATGGAAAATGAGTTACTGGGGAGCAGCGGTCGTGTTTACCTTGCAAAGCATCTTGTGAACAATCCCGTCCACTCCGCGTGGCCCAGAGGACCCTCTCTCCTGGGACACGTGCTGGCAGGGGATGGCCAGGGTGACCTGCCGAGCATCTTCTGATGGCAGCAGAGCCCCAGGCAGGTTGGTGATTTGCACCCATCTCCAACTCCAACAGGTTGCCCAGAGAGGTGGTGGATGCCCCATCCCTGGAAACATTCCAGGTCAGGTTGGACGGGGCTCTGAGCAACCTGATCTAGTTGAAGATGTCCCTGCCCACGGCAGGGGGGTTGGACTAGATGAGCTTTAAAGGTCCCTTCCCACCCAAACCATTCTGTGATTCTATGATTCTATGATGTGTTACTGGGAGGCAGTGGGGAGCGGAACCCCTGCCAAAGCCATCGACACTCCTGCCTTGTGCTCACCTCTCCTCTGAGCTGTTTCTGTTACCCCAAAAGCAGCATCCCGGGGTCTGAGTTCCCTACGCCAAGCACTGACGGTGGAAGACCAGCGGGAATGGAGTCTGCTGGTCCAGGCTGGAGGGGACAGGTAGGACTTGAGGACTTGAGCCAGGCAGATCTGGAGGGCAGAAGAGTCTCTGGGGCATCACACTGCGGGACCGGAAGGTTTGCACCGTCCCTTCCCCTCCTCAGAGGTAGCCAGAGCTAGAGGGTCAGGTTCAGCTCCCAGTTAGAGCAAGGGAAATACCCCAGTTGACCTCAATCCCTTCAGTGCATATTTCCACCAGCGCACACCAAAGGGGAATCTGGCCCACAGCTTCCAGGCTGTCAAATCCATCACCTTCCCAAGAAGCCCAGACAAGAAAGCACATGTTTCCTGGCTGTCATGTAGCAAGGAGCTGAGTAACGGGGCGGTCTCTGCCTGGTGAAATGTGCATTGCATTTGGGCTGAGATTCTAATAGATTCTGATGCGATTTTTTTCCTGATTTGTACCAGGCCATCTGGATTTGTTTCTGTGAGATGCTAGTTTAATACACTTAAAATTTCCCATTGAGTCTCATGCACCAAAGAGAGGGGGAGGGGGCGAATGAAAAGCAAATTTAATAACAGAAAGACCTGAAATCTATTAAATATACATTAAAATACATTTGGTTTCCCAGTGGGTGCAAAGTGCCATAACGTTTTACCGGGTTTATGACGCTGGCAGAGGCTCTGAATGAAAATGGAGGAGAGAGTCCAGGGTCCCTGCTCAGTAGTTCACAGTGGAGAGAAAGAGTCGTCTGCAGTTTGCTAACGCAGCAAAAACGGAAAAGGCTTCTCGGGTAGATCCACAGAGAGCGCGTTTCACATGTGTTTCCGTTAAGGATGTTCACAAAACCTGAACAGCAAGAGACATTCAGGTTCTCAAATTATTTGGGACTCTCGTTTTCCCTCTCATGCTACAACTTTGGCAGGCCCCCTCCACACAGCCTCCCCCCGGCTCCTTCCCGCTGCACAGCTCCTCCGTGGCCCCCTGATTCGGAGAGCCATGCGGAAAGGCTCCGAGCTCCAGGCTGCTGCTTTGCCCCAGCAAAAGTGCCGGGTCTGGAGGCAGGGCTGGCTCCGTGAGCTCAGGCTTTCTCATCCCAGCCATGAGCAGGGAGCAGGCTGGTGCCAGCAGAGCAGGGCAGGACACTGGGGCTGCTGCAGCCTGGCCCCTCTCCGTAATACAGGACAAAGAGCACACAGCACCCCTGCAAAACAGCGTCTCGAGCCCTAGGAGTGTTGCAGCTATGTGCAGCGTGTTGCATTTTCAGCAGACTTTATCTCCCCGTGCATTGCAGCGGGGAGAGCAAAGAGCTGCCCCATGCAGCCGATGCCCATCAATCTCGTCCCCACAGCTCCCTGCTTCCCACAGGGGTATAACGCTGCTCACGCTCCCACCCCGCTCCACCAGCACCCATCCGTCCTCGTCGGCAGGTCCGTGGCCGGAGGCATTGCCGGTTTATCCGGACCTGCTGGTCTGGCCGCTCCATGTCCCACCCCGCGCTGCGGCTCACCGGGCAGGACCAGCTCGGGGGCTTAATTCCTCCCTTAACTGATTCAGGCCCTGGCACTTTCATCCAGAGAGCACCGGTCCTCACTAAGCAGGCTCCTGCCAAGGGGCTGAGAGAAACTCCTGGGTCCTTCCAGACAAGACGAGGGGGATGTCCCAGGTGAACGATCTTGGCAAAGGCCACCCAGCTATTTGTGTAGACTCAGCCTCTCTGCATTTCAGGCATTTGCATCACGCAGAAAGGGCTTTTCTTGGCATAATTCCGCTTTTCTGAGTCTGGTCCCAGTCTGCACGTGGTGAAGCAAGTCATGAGAAAGTAACAGGAGGAAATACATGCACCCGTAACCACCAAGGGCTTCAAAAAAAGGTTTTGTTTGCACTTATCCAAGGCTCCGGCTGTTCCTTGCTTTGATGTAGAGGACTTCATCCACCCAGAGACCAATTCTGCTCTGCAGCAGTGCGTGTGCGTGACCAGTGAGGGGTGCACATGTGTGCACGCGTGTGTGCACATGAGCGGTGCCCGCAGCAGGGGACGGGCAGAGATGGATGTGTGGTGGGAATGCACACGAGTCGGTGCGTGCACGTGGAGTGTGTGCTGGGGCAGGTGCCGGGGGCAGATTTCCCGGGGGCTGCGGGGATCTGGAGCCCCCCGGCCCTGGGCTCCAGCTGGGCCAGGGGCTGCGCAGTGCTTCAGCCCCGCGCAGGGAGACGGCGGGCAGCACGGTGCAGCACGGCACGGCACGGCGCAGCACGGCTGTGTGTGTTCCTGCACACCCCCCATGTCAGCGCCAGCGTGCAGCCCCGCTCCCCGCCAAGCCGGCAGCAGATGTTCGGGGCAGAGCGAGCCAGCACCCGGCCAACTTTCCATGCTGGGAGGGAGACTCCTTCCTCTGCCAAAGTCAGGACAAAGCTTCCCCCGAGATAGGGTTAGCCAGCAATACAGAGATAATGGGAAGATGTTAAGGCAACACAGCTGGCAACCATCAGCACGCTGCTATGTGTCGGCTGCTGCAGCCCAGCGCTCCATTGTTCTGAAGGAAAGAGAAATACCGACCTCTGGCCGGCGTCAGAGCCAAGCCTGCTCGTTGGGTAGGGAACAGGAACAGGATGGGCTTTGGAAAGGAGACCAAAACACAGCCCGGATGGGTCACAGATGATTAATCTCGCAGGGAGCCGCTCTCACAGCTCCAACAGCTACAAGAGTCCCGGCGCTAATGAGCCGGTGGGTGAATCCCACCATGCTTACTTTTAACGACGAGCTGGATGACAGCCAGCCCTTCCTCTCCCCCTCCCCATTCCCAGAGCCACCCCTACCAAACTCCACCGAGCTGTGCTTGGCCCTTAGAAATCCCACCTCGTTTCAGCACCAAACTTGGGCAACTAGGTGAAAGAAGAGAGGGTTAGGAGGGAATTATGGGGGTGGACACGGGTGGCTGGGTTCCCTCTCCTTTCCCCCTCTTGGGCAGCCCTCCACGCAGCCAAGCCTCAAGCAGAGCTGGTGGTACAGCTCAGCCTGTCCCAAGCATCCCTGCCTCCAGCTTGGTGGACCTGAAATAGTCAGGTCCTGCAAACCTGGGAGGTGCACGTGCATCCACAGACAAGCCGCCCTCTCCTGCTCATGCCTACCCTGGCAGGCAACGCCGCTGAGCGGCAGCGCGGCCCCGCAGCCCGAGCAGCACGCACACGAGCTCAGGAGATGAGCGTCATCCTTGGCTGCATCCACAAAGGAGGAGGGAGAAACGTTACCCGGCCACATGGCACAAGGAGCCCGCTGCAAGGATGCTGCCTTCAGTGCTCTCGTCTGCGCTTCCAACCAGAGCAGGAGAACTTGGAAAGGGTTCAGAAAAGAGCTGGGAGTGAGTCAAGGCAGTGGAAAATATGCATTACAGTGACAGAACGAAGAAGCTCCGGCTGTTTAGTTTATTGAGGAGACCAAGAGGTGGCTTGCTCATGGTCTACAAGCATATGCATAGGCAAGAGATTTCTGATAGCAGACGGCTCTTTAATCTAGCAGGAAAAGGCATTACAACATCCCTAGCTGGAAGCCGAAACAAGACAAATCCAGATTAGAAATAAGAAGCACATTTTTAGCAGTCAGAGCAATTAAGCGTTGGAACGAATCCCCAGGGACAGAGTGGGATCTCCATCACTCCAAGTCTTTTAATGGAGACTGAGTATCTTTCTAAAAAATATGTTTCAGCTTCAGCATAAGCGATGAGTTTTCTGCCAAGGCAGCGGGCTGTGGAATGCAGGAGGTCAGCCTGCCTGGTCACGGTGGTCCCTTCTGGCCTGAAAATCCATCAGTTGTGCTATAATTTTCTGAAATGGGCAAAAAATAACCCAGGACCAGGCTGGCACATTTATCACCCTGTGCATTGGGTTTTGCACGCAGAGCCTCAGAGCTGGAGCTCAGTCCTGCTGCCCAGGGCAGAGCCACCCGCGTTGGGAAGGCAAGGACAAGCCAGGGCTGGAGCAACTGGTGCTCCCAGCTGGTGCGATGCTCCCGGGCCACCACGGCAGATCTCTTCTGATCCACTGTGTCCCCATGGCCAGCAGCCATGAGAAGTGCTCAGGATGGGGAACAGCCACCGCCCCCCCCAGGCAGATGTCCCCATGCACTGTGGTCTGCAGGGGGTGGGCAAAGAAACCTCCCCTGGGCGGGTCTGAGAGATGCGGGCTCATGCCCAGCCCGCCTAAGTTGAGGCAAACCCAGGTGGAAAACCTGTCAAGGCTAGAAGAAAGCCAGCTTTGAATGGCTCCCTTTTAAACTAATTTAATTCCATTTTTAATTATTATTTTAAGGCTGCTTTTAGTCCCTAACAAAAGGAGATTTAAAGTCTCTAGGAGCAGTGACTGTTATAAAAGGGGCAAGGGAAGGTGGAAAGCCCACGGGACTTCGTTAGGAACGCTAACGCTGATTGTAAGCCCGCTGCTCAGCGCACCTCGTGCGCCAGCGTGAGCAAAGCCTGGCAATTAGTACAGGCCCACCAAAAACCCCTTATTGCCATCCTTGCCGCCTGGTAAGGCTCAAGGAGCGGATACAGGTGATACGGCGTGGGCAGCCGCAGAGCCACCGTGCCCAAAGGCAGCACTCCTCTGCTCCGCAGCTGACCAGACCCAGCAGGATCCAGCAAATGCCGAGCTGCCAAGCCCACAGCTGTTGGGGACCACCGGTGATTCCCCTACAGGGCGCTACCACTGGCCCATCACAGCTCCAGCTGGGCACTGGCTGTCCTCGGCTCTTCCAGCCCCTGCAGCAGTCAAGTGTGTTTGGCCGTTGGTACCACCACAGCGCTCTTCCAGAGCCTGCAGCAGTCAAGTGTGTTTGGCCGTTGGTACCACCACAGCCCTGGGGACCGACGGAGATGAGCTATCAAAACCCCCATCCACCGCACCGCTGGAGCTTGCCAGTTGCGGGACCATGCCTGCAGCCGGTTACTGGACGTCCCATCACCAGCTGGGACGAGGCTCAGCCTGGCGGGGACAGCAGTAAGACAGCACACATCAAAATACCCCTCCCCAAGGGGGTGGGATGCTGGGGGACTTGGGGTTACCTGGTGCTTGCACCTCTGCGCTTGGTGTAGGTGTGCCACAAGGTCAGGATTAGTCAATCTACGCCACAGCAGGCAGCGGACAGGCAGAAGGACAGGACAACAGCCCTGCATGTGGAAGGCAATCCAGCAACACCTGCCACTTGCCTATGGAAACCCAAGAGACAGTTATGACCCCATCAGCTAAGAATCTTCAAGCTTTTGATACTTTATTTAATTTAATGCTCCTCTCTCTCATCCTTAATTGCGTTTATCGTCATTAAAATATCAACAGAAGAACCTGGCTCCAGCCCAGGCTCACTGGTGCTCGCAGGAAATTTCCCATTTATTTGATGGATTTAGCCGATGCCCTGCCACCTGCTCTTGGCTCTGCCCTGCTCTGTTTGCAGAGGGCAAAACTTAGTCAGGGGTGAAGTAACAGCCAAAAAATAGAAGCAAATCCACATGGGCACAGAACTTCAGCCATTCTGGACCAGTTGGAGCGGTGGTGGGGCAGGATGCATCCCAGCATTCGCAAACCCCATCCTCGCCGGCCGAGGGATTTCTGGTGGCATCAGTCCATCTCTCCAAGCTGCTAATATTCAGTATTCACGGAGCTGGTTTTCTCCTTCAAAAGGAGTAACAAATATGAATTAAGTCTCTGACCACCTTGGCACAACTCAGATTTTACAAACGGCAGAAATTAAGGGCAGAGCAGAAAGCGGCTGATTGCATTGCTGATCCAGGCAGGGGCTGAAGGAGAGGCAGGTTAACACCAGCATCCCCCCGACACCGGTGCCACAGCTCCCGCCCAGCCCAGAGCCGAGAGCCAGCCTTCGCAAAGCCCTGAGTAGGTCTTGCAAAGCCCTCAAGTTCTCCAGCGTGCTCTTACTGCAGGGGGAACCAAAGAAAACTCCCTGGCCCCAATTCCGGACTGCCTTTATCGCAGCATGCCTTGAAACTGGGCAGGGAGGGCCAGAGCCCCCCGGTGCTGCAGAAATGCACGGCTCTGCCAGCAGCAAGTCCTGCCCCTGCAGGTAAGACACCCATGGAGGATGAGCCACCCCTAGTAAGACCTCCCCAACATCTACCAAGGCTGGGGAAGGATGAGCTGATGCTCTCAGTATCCAGTCTCTGAAAGACAGAGCCAAACAGATGACAGCTTTCCCTAAGCCCTCGCCCTCACTCCCCGGCCGGGGGTGACCCCCTCCTGCCCCACCAGCCCTGCACAACTCCCTTGCTCGTGGGTCACATCTCCGGCTCCACTGCTGGAGGGTGGGGTTCGGGCTGCACCCTGTAACCCATAGACCTTCTGGACGCTTGCAGACGGCATTTGTCTTCATTGTGTCTTCAAAGCCCTTTTATTCCTCCTCCTAAAAGGAAAGCTTTCAGTTTTTTGTACTGGTGATGTTTGTCAGACAAATCCCCTCCAGAGAAGTCCTCTAAGGGAAATCAGACTCTCTCGTTGCTGCCTCACCTCCCCGCTCCCCGGGTGTTCTCAGGCGTGCCATCAATTGTTCACGTGTGTGGAAACAACACAGCCCACATCAGAGGCGAGCCCAGCCTCCCAGAGCACTCCCGGGAGACTGCGGGGAGGTGGGACCCTCGCCCAGCCCGAGGAGAGGGGGCGAGAGGCTGGGGCTGGGCAAGTCACGTGCCTGCTGGCATTTCTGGAGCGCAGGCAGGACAGAGAGCCAGCCGTGTAGAAGTGATCACATTTAAAATACATGGCATGACAGCAGAGGAGCCAGCACGGCTGCTCCCGGCCACGCCGCCTCCCAGGCGAGGGGCACTCACTGGGCTGACCCCCTGCAAACTTTGGGCAGCAAAGGGGAGGGCTCCCGGCTTTGGCGTCTTTTCTTTCCTCCCCAGCCACCCCACCTACTAAATAAAGAAACTTGCTGGTTCAAACAGAAGAAGCTGAAAATTCAAAATGCTGGCTCCGGCACAGATGAACACTTCTTTGGGGAAGAGGCTGAGCTGAGTTCCAGCTTCAAGCAGAAGATGCACGTGTGCTCTTCGATAACTCAGGCCACCTCGCACCAAGGATGGGCCATGGAAGAGCTCTCCCTTCACAGCCTGGTAGAATAAACCTGGAAAATAAGAGCTGAAGGAGCAAGTAGGTGCCTCCATACCTCCTCCTGCAACCCGGAGAGCAAGAGTTGCCCAAAATGGAGATGCCAGAGGAGATCTGGGCTCCGGCAAGGGCCTCCCACCAGTGGCATAGGGCAGCCCAGGTGGTGAGGAACACCCAGCAGACAGCCGCTTGCCTCACAAGCAGATTCAGCCCTCCAGATGGCAGAGAGATAAGTAATTACCCACTAATTATTAATCAATTCCCTGTGATTTTATCTTAATTGGCCTCTTTCCTATCAAGCCTTCTACAGCATCTCCCTGGTTTTGAGCAAGCGGTGCTGAGCTGCAGTCCCCTCTCTGCTAGGGTCACCCCACGCCCTGTCTGTGCGCACCCCAATGCAGGGTGGTGAGGGGGGTGGGGGTCAGCCCTGGAAAGCACCGGGAGCTACCAGAGTCATTTATAAGAGTGCAGCGCCTTGGGGCGTCACCCACCAGCTTTGTTTACCTATAAAAAACCCTGAGCACTTATGGTGTAGTATGAATAATAAATACATAAGAATAATCGATTACAGGAGAATAGCTAGGTCGGGGATGCCAGGGGCATGCAACAGCATTGTGCCTGTCCCCCGCCAAGTCAAGGCAGGACATTGCCTCGCCGTCCACGGTGGAGCTGACACTGCCCCACCACCCTGTGTCTGTTTGCAGCCTCCCCCTCTCCAGACCCCAGCCCTCCCCCAGGGCCCCCCCGTCCCCCAGGGCCCCAGCTGGACCGGGCTGAGCCGAGCAGCCCCTCGCCAGCCTGGCGTGAGGTGGCTGTCCCAGCAGACCTGCTGCTCTCCTGCCAGCTCCAGCCATCCCTGGTGGGAGCAGACAGCCTGAACCCGGCGAGCAGCATCGCTGCCCTGGCTCCCCGGCCCTGTCCCGGAAAGCTCAGCCACATCCACACCAACCGCGAGGGGAAGAGAAACAAACCATGGACTATTGCCCCGATTTCCTCCCAGGAAAGGAGCTATTGCAGCAATTAGCACACACAGACTCTAATGACCCTTTGCAATGATTGCGGGTGGGAAAGAGGTGTGTGAAGGTAAGTGCTGAGAGCGCTGGGCTGGGGGGCTGTCCCATGCCGCGAGGGGTTTGTCCCACTGGTCCTGGGCAGCAGCAGCCAGAGGGGACGGCGGGGCTGGGAAGAGGAGCGCTGGCTTCCAGAAAACACAGTTTGCCTTCAGCCTCGCCGCTGCCTCCGGGCACAACCGAGCGGCACAGGAGGGGTGAAGCATCACACCGCGGCGTTTCTGGGCTGGTAAAGGGTGGCAAGTTTTCCCCTAGGCCCTCCCTAACCACTGCAGCCCGGCATCGCCGGCGCCCTGCGGGTGATGCCAGCCCCACGGCACCGCAGGCAGCTGCTGGGATCTGCCCAGCCTCGGCTTTGGCTTACGGGCAAGAGCTCCACAGTGGCACCGAGATGAGCAGGCTCCCCATGGGGCTGGGCTGGGTCCCTGCCGGGACCCCTGTGTGTGGTGGGGAGGTGGGGAGAGCTCGGGGACAACAGGAATCCCTGGGAAAATCTTTTATATGATTTATTCATATTACAGGTATTTCAGTGCGTTGGCTGTAATTAAAGTTCAACATCTGAGGCAAAATAAGAGCAAAAATCTTCCAACCACTTTAAAGAGAGACTTTGAGAGAGGAAAGCAATAAAACATGCTGTGCTTAAACAAATCCTTTCTACCTTTCATCATTTCCCTTCACAGTCCTGGCTAATTATCAAAGCTATCTGTGTTTCGGGAATGAGCCCCACTCCTAGGCCCCTTCCCCTGCTCCACCCTGCCTTGCAGTCCCAGTCCTTCCTCCAGTGTATCCCAGTCCTTCCCAGTAAAGCACCAGCGATGCCCGGCCCCTGGCTGGCAGGAGCTGCCGGGGTCCCAGCCCGGAGGGCACAGCCTGGGCTCCCCCAGCAGCACAAGGGAGGTGACAGCAGCCCCCGGGGGGGACGCAAGCCTTTCCCCACCACCGGGGCAGGGCAGGGTGCTCAGCATCAAACCGGGGAGCCGCTTTGCCTGCGGCTGGCCTTCAGCCGCGCTGGGCATCTGCCGTGAGTAACAAAGCCCTTATAGTCCCTGCCATGGTCCAGCTGGCTTTGTTCGCTGGCATGAAATTCACCCCAAAAATGATTTATTTTAAAAAATGCGAACAAAGGCGGGGTTCTGACTTTGCTGCGGGGCACGGCGAGAAGGGACGGAGAAGGAAGGACTGAAAGCTCCCATTGAGGGGGCTGACTCCGGGATAGCGCTCGGCCGTGGGGAAGCACCGGTGCATCTGGGCGCTTTGTGCACATCCCTGCCCCGGTGGTTCCCAGGCTGGCTCCCTCCTGGGCTGGAGGGCTGCCTACCACCCAAACCAGCTGCGTTTTCCCAGGAGAGCAGCGTTCAGACCATGTAGCATCTCTCAGCAGCCCTCGGGGCAGATACCACGGCTCCCACCCACCACAGGACCACCACGTTCCTGCTGTGGACCCCAGAGAGGGACAGGCAGCTGATGGGGCGGACGCCTGCCCAGCCCCACGGCGGGAGCTCAGCCCCCCATCCCCTGCCCCATGCAGGCTGGACGCAGGGGTGGAGCAGAGCATGGCAGCTTGGAGCACATGCTTGCCATCATGCTGCAGGGTAGAGCTGCAGGAAAACAGCTCTCGGGGTGACAAAGGTGGCTGCTGGGCAGAGGGAATGCCCGTCCCTTCAACGGTCTGTGCAGGTGTGGCTGGATCCAGTGGACCGTGCTTCAAAGCATCCATCCGACTCCCAGCAGCAGGAGAAATGCTATCTCCCACACCTGCTCGCAGCACTGATTTATCTGTTTAGGTTTCCCTAAAGCCTGGCAGGAAAACAAAGAGGGAGAAATATGAGCACGATCACTAAAATAACAATCACTTTAATGCATTATCAAGCAAAATTATTTCCTAGTGGCAAAAGGATGATGGAGTGAAGCCGTCAGGGCTTGCGGGAAGGCAGCACATAACATTCCCCAAGAAGCAGCGTCGCGTCCGGAGCAGCCGGAGCAGCCCTGGGGTGCTGGGACCTGCTTTGGGAAGACCCACAGGGACAGGTGCTGCAGGAGAGGCTGGGTCGGCTTTTGGGAAGGAAACACCAGGAGAGGCAGCAGAGTGAATTAACTCTTCCCTTTGGGAAGGGGGGACGCGGGCAGAGAGAGAGACCTGCTCTCATCATGGAAAGAAAATAGCCTTCCTCTTAATGCAGACAGGTTCCCAGAGCCAGCTATGTCCTCTGGAGCAGCAGCTGCTCACCAGCAAATGAAGGGGAAAATGTGGAAAGAAGAGAAAAATATATGAAAGCCCTGGAGTGCAGAGTTCACAGCATTTCGGCAGCATCCGCAGCAGCCTGCCAGGGTCTGGGGATTTCCCTTCCCGTTTCAAAGCCAGCTACTCAAATAGCTGATCCCCACCAAAACGTCTGCTCCCTGGGGAAAGCTGGATGTACTCCACTTAAGTGCTTGTTGGCAAGAGGGATGCACAGCACGGCAAGGGCAGCGCACGTGGAGGGGGGGAGACCTGCCGGCTCTCTTCTCCCTTGTTACTGGGACCAGCAGCACGAAGAGGAGGGAGCCAGAGATGGAGCCGTCAGAGCTGCCGGCACTTGCATTTGTGCGGTGTCTGCCCTGGTCCCAGTGGCCCATTCGGCCTCCGGAGGCCCTTGGACCTGCCGGGAGCCAGAACGGGAGCTGGAGAGGTAAAACAGGCAGAATGGAGGAGAGAAAGGGCAGCCCCGGAGAGGATGCCCAGTGCCAGGCTGGGAGCCTGCTCCCAAGGTGGGGGGACACGCGGTGATTAGATGGCAGGAGCACCCGGCTGCGGTGCGGTATGAGCTGCTTTGGATGCAGCAGCACTGCCATCATCATCCCACCCGCGGGGACCGAGACAGCACCAGGACAACGGAACACTCTCCAGCAGCTCAGGGTGGGCGTGCAGGTGGGATCCCACGCCCCATCCTGCCCCCCGTCTCCCGTGGCCCTGCAGGCGGTGGGGGTCCCTGGGAGCCTGGCTCTCCTCCGAAGCCCTGCCAGGGCCCCACGTGGGCAGCTCGGGAGCTGAGAAGCTGGCTTACCCCTCTGCAGCACTCATCACCCACCCTGTGACCCTCACACAGCACCCATCACCTTCCCACCCCAAAATCCCCCCAACAGCCGGCTCTGCACCCTTGTCACAGGGATGCACACTGAACTCACTCACTCCACCGTAGCCATGCAGGGCTCCCAGCCCCGAGCCACCAGCACAGAGCGGAAAGAAGAGAGCGATGCTGCTCTCCAAGTCAGCATGGTTTTTGGTCTGGGTTTCTTTTTTTTTTTTTACACAGTACTGAGAGGCTTTTGGCAGGTCAGTTCTGTGGCCATGCCAGCACGGCGAGCCGCTTGCCAGCTGCCTGCTTGCCACTGGCTGCCTTCTGGTTTGAGTTACCGGGGCCTGGTCACATTCCAGTGTAAAGTGCATTTTTTTCCTTCTCTTCCCCTTCCCCCCGCCCCCCTTCCAGGAGCTCCCTTTGATTTAGCGCTTGTGAAAAGCTGCAGGACATGGCCCCGAGCTGCGGTTCAGGTACAGAGCAGCGGAGCAGAGCACAAATTGCTCTGGATTAACCTGCCTGTGGAAATGGGGCCCGAGCATCCCTGCGATGCCAACTTCTGCCGGTGCCCTGGTACCCGATGGCGAGCCGGGCTGCGAGCCAGAGCACCCACTTCAACCCCGCCGGACAGGGGTCAGACACCCCAAGTGCCAGCTGAGACGTGCTGGTGAGCGGTGCGGGCAAAGGCGCTGGCAAAGGCTGTGCCAGGGACCCCCGAGCCTGGCGAGGAGAGAGGCTGTCCCGGCCCCGGCACTGCTGTAGAGGCTGGACCACAAGCGCCAGGGGACTTTCTCCCCAGTTTCACGTCTAATCTTTTCAAGTTCCCAAAGTCTTCTCGTTGTTGAAAAACACCATAGAGCCCGTGCAAATGCAGAAAGTGAATAAAAATGAAGTCAGCTACACCTGCACAGAGGGAGGAGGGGACCGACTACTGTATAGCCTTAACACAACTTCCCTTATAACATATGCAAAATGGTATTAAACAGGATCAGTTCCGGATTTGTAACGAAACCCAGGAAAGCTGAAGCATCAGGCCCAGAAACGCTGCTGTGAGTGTGTCCCCTGCCTCGCCAGGGCTGTGGCTGGCCCGCAAAGAGCCAGGTCACCCTGCAGCCGGGAGCCCTCAGACCCACCAGTGCTGCCGGGATGGACGGGCAGCAGAGCAGGGAAGGAGGCAGCGCAGGAGCATCCCTGCCGCTCCATCCCTGCCGCTCCATCCCTGCCTCTCCCAAGCGAGCTGGTTCCTGCGCCATCTCCAGCGCAGCTCTGCGGCTCGGAGGGGTTGGGATACTCCCGAGATGCAGCTGCACATCGGGATGATGCTTCGGAGCGTTTGAAATTTGACCACCACTGAGGAAAAGATGAGGAAACTGAAAAAGAAAAAAAGGGCTAATGTGAAAATAATAAATTGCAAACATTCCTGTGGTGGAAGTGGATTCTCTGCCTCCTTTTATCCCTGCATATTGTCTTCGCAGCAGCCGTCTGTGAAATTGCACTGTTATTGAAGTAATTCTGGGGGTAATTAGAGTTAATAATTCAGTATTTTATTTCTATTCTCCAGTTACTGCAGGGGGAAAAACATACATATATATAATCCAGGGAGAAAAGGCACAGTTTTCATGGCAAAAAATAGCTTTGTCTGGGTCCAATCCTTCCCTGCGCCCACCCACGTCCCGCGGTGCCCACCTCCTGCCTGCTCCCTGCCTGCCAGCAGTGCTGCCCGTCCTGCTCCCCATCCCATCTCCACCAGCACCTCGCCCGCTGGGGGACCCCAGCCCCGCAGCTGCACTGTGGCCTTTGGACCATCCCCAGGTGGGAGGTTTGCGGGAGCGGGGAGAGCCGGGTGCTCGCACCGCTCCGAGCACCCGCCGCCCGCTGAGGCCACAGCCCCCGGTGCGCCCGTGGTCCCTGCGAGGGGCCGCCCGACCCAGGTGGGCGCAGGCATCCAGCCAGCGGCATCTGCAAAGTGCCATGGGCCAGTCACCGCCTCATTGCATTTACCCCTTTGAAACATTAAGGAACTTTTCTGTTAAATTATTTGGAATTAAGTTTGGCAGCGGAGCCCTTTGGGAGGGATCAGATTGATTTCCTCAGTGAAATGAGTTTGGAGAGGACTCAGTCTGGTTCCTCGTGCTAATTATCCCATGCAATAATTAAGCCGTCAGCAGTCTGGGGGATGGAGGTTTATCTGGGGAGGGAAGGGGAAGGTGAGCCCACCCCAGGGGCTCCGCTCCGGCCCAGGGCTGGGCTCAGCCTTTCGAAACAGGATTAGGGCAAGAGACAGACCGAGCGCAGGAGTTATTAGAGCAGGAAATTTCAAATGATATGGAAATAATCTTCTGAGTGAGAGTTTATTTTGGAACTTTAGACTTAATAATTCAGCACTTCTGGGATTTGGCATGTGAAGTGACAAAGATTAAAGGCATATTGTCAGGTTCACAATTTGGTATTTTCAAACAATGCGGTTCCTTACCTGGGTTACAAACACAGTGGGACTTTATCTGCTCCTCACTAATTCCCACGCTCCGGGCTCCACATGCGTGGAAGGTCCTCCGCTCCCCGCTGAGCCGCGGGGATTTAATAGCCCGGACAGTGCTGGAGCGAGGTCTCAGATTACTAAGACTAAAATATTCTTCAGAACATGTGCTAGCACATTATGAAGTATAATCATAAATAATTAAAACTTAGCTACACTTGTCAAATAAATGAACAAAGTACATTTTGTGATGTATTATCCTTGCTTTCCCTTGACTGTGTTTGTCATTCGCTCTTCGAACTGGGCAAACTATTTATAGCAAACAACTTATTCAAAGCATTTTGCCCTTTTTTCTTTCTTCCTGCTTGTGAATTGTTCATGAACAGACTCTGATTCTTTACTAATTTGTTCGCTCTTCATAATTGCTCGAAATACGTTTCATGTGCAACGACTCCAGCGCGCGGGCTGATTGCAAACAGCTTCCATGAGATCCAGTCGCTATTTTTGTTGCTTCCAGCCTCAGGATTGCCGCTTCAGCCCCGCTTCGCCCCCGAAGCAACACAAAGGGACCAGAGCCCGGGTTCACCCGGCAGCCTGAGCGGGCTGGAGGGAGGATGGGGTTCCATCTTCCCACGAGCAGGATGGCCAAGGACCCAACTTCAATTGCAAATCCCCATTCCACCTGCGATAAGTTCAGTTCTCCATAAGAAGGAGCCTTTTCATCACCTCCACGGACAGGTCCCGCTCGCCCACTGGCCAGGAGGTCGAAGGAGCAATGAGCCGTGGGGTCCAGCTCCTCCAGCCCGCTCCCCATCCCTCCGAGCAGCTCTGGGATCAGGCGAAACTGCGAGGCGGGTCCAGCCTGGGACGTGCCCCGGGAAGCCGAGGCATCTGGGGTAACGTCGCTCAGGGGCGTCTCTGACTTGGGCTCTGGCCACTGGTGCAGGATTTTACATGACCCAACAGTTCTTCTTTGTGGCTGGGTTCATGACAAATATGCAGAACAAGATACTCAGGGGAGAAAAAAAAGTTCAGAGCAAGCTTTTAGCATTCAGGTGGTTCTTCTTTCATTGGTTGGGTTATTTTCATACAGAAATACATTGCTTTGTTTGGGTTTTTTTAATAAAAATCACCTTCAAAGCAGCATTTCCGTTAACCCCTCGGTGTCTGTGAGTCCCAGGGCTGCGGGTAGTTCTAGCATGCAGCAAGGCAGAGGGGCAGCAGCGGTGGCTTTTGGCAGGCAAGGATGAGTGAGGAGACCAGAAGCCCCCCACCCCCCTGAAATTCAAGGGAACACCCTGAGCGTTCGCACTGGCTTCCGCTGCCAGGGGACCGCTGGGGCATCCAAAATGTGGACAAGGAGAGCCTTGGCCACACAAGGTGAGATGGGCACCATGGGTCCGCCTGGAGGGAGCTGCTGCAGTTTTATTATTAGTTTTAAGTTTTGCAAAAAAACAGGTTGTAAAAAAATTTTTGTAAAAAAAAAATAATAAATTCAACAGGGACACTTCTGAGAAACCAGAATAGGAACTGAGAGAACCGGTGGCCGGGGAGGAAACCTCTGCCATCACCCAGGCACAGGACCGCAGCCCT
>NW_008824114.1:13095-19366 GCF_000699105.1 Pygoscelis adeliae | reverse complement strand
GAGCCCATCACCCCACCACCCACCGGCCATGAGAGCGTAGCTGGGGGTGGAGGAGATGAAAGCGGGGCGGTGGAAGGCACCCGCAGACAGCGGGATGCCGACACGCCCGGTGGCTTGGTTTCCGACTGGGTCCGCACCCAGGTGAAGACAAAGAGCCTGAGCAGGAATTTGACTGCAGGCTGGTGTCTCGTCAAGGCATCGTCATGCCGGCCTCGTCTGGGATGTGCACAGCTCATGGGAAATTTCCAGCCAGATCATCGGAGGCACGTGGCGCCCCACACCTTCCCACCTGGGGCTGCCCCACACCTCCCTTGCCCCCCCAGGATGCTCCACACTGGCCACTGCATCCTCGGTCCCTCCTCACCAGCAGCTTTCCCAACACTTTTCCCCTCTCCCCGGCTCCAGACAGGCAGCTCCCCGACGCAGCCGTAATACTCCTGGTATTTCTGATGTGTCTTTGCCCGGAGGGAGCTGGGGACCTTCCAGTTCTCCTGTTCCCGATGCGGTTAGTCAGGAAACGCAACCCCGTCGTCGCGGCCTCAAGTGCAGTCATGAACCAGCTCCCCGGGGAGCGCCCTGCCGCAGGGGCAAGACCATCGCCCAACGCCTGGCCCATCTCTGCTCAGGGCTGCAATAATGCTAAGGGATTTGGGAGGATTTTAGGCCTTTCTGTGTCTTTCCCAAACGCAGAAAATGAAGAGGTACTTAAGAATCTGCTGTTTATATTGAAAGCTAAAATCCCTTTAGAATTTAATCTCCTGGTGATGGATTTAAAACTCTTAGAGTCGAGTTCTTTTTTTATCGCGGGAGTTGTGGTAACTCTTTGAAGCAGGATTTTATTGCAAACAGGGTATTTGTCCCCGAGGCCCCGTCATGGAGATGTCCATATCTGGCTGTGGGTGACAGACCTGGCCAGGAACGGGAGGTCCCACGGGGGACATTCCCGGGCCACGATATATGGAGGACGCGCGGTGGCCAGAGAGAGCATGGCTGCAAGGAGCGGACCTTTGCTCTGCCCGGGGCCTCGTGCAATGCCTGCTCCCCAGGGAGACGGGCGATGCTCTGGGCTCGGCAGGATGCAGCACCGGCATGGGGAGCTGCCCTGTACTTGCAGGGGATGCCCTGGATGCCTGGCTGCCCCACTGGGATTCACACTCCCTCTCTAACATGAAAGCACCCAGTTTGCTTTAAATGGGTACAATTGCCGGGAAAAAAAAAACAAACCAAAAAAAAACCTTTGTTTCCAACGAAAAGGGAATGGCCAAAAGACTGGGCCTGCAGCAGCGCAGCACCCCTGGCACCGCTGAATCAGACCTGGCTCAGCGGAAGCAACCGCCACCCTCTGAATCCCCAGACGGTGCCCGCGCACACGCGCTCTTCGCGGCACGGCTGACCCCTTTCCCTCTTCACATGTAAAGGCTGGCGAGATCATCCACCGCAGCCATCGCGCTGCAGACACGGCGCGTGCCCATGGGGGAGGAAGGACTGAGATCATGTTGACGTAATGCGAAGGGAGGCAAAGGAAGAGGGAGAGGGATGGGGACAGACCCACGGGGGTGGGTTACGGACCTTGCTGTACCTACCGCACTACCCCACAAAGCCCACATCAACCTGAAGGCAGGCGATGGATGCTACCTGCCATTACCATGGTGTCCCACCTCTCTGACAGGTCCCCCATGGCCCTACCGCTACGAGCGTGGCAGCAGCCATCGAGCGTGGAGGAAAGCATGGAAAGATGGAGGGGCAGAGGGGAGTAAACACTTATCCAGCCCTCCATCCCAAACCAGCCCCATCATCTTGCAATGAAACACTGCTCCCCCTTGTCCTACCAGCAGCCCACAAGCTGGGGAGGTCCAGGCGCTCTTCTGCGTGCTCTTGTAGCATCTCAGGGAGCAGCCCCGCCAGCACTGACAGCTAAGCCTGGAGACGAGCTCTCACCCCTCCTCGGCAATAAACCTGCCGGCAGGAGTCACTGACCTTGTCCCCATCTTTCAGCTGCTGTTTCAGGAGACTGAGAGGGGAGACACAAGGTCACTGTCTCTCGCCCGGCAGCAGCTGAGTGGCTGTTTCATCACCGAGGAATAGGCTGGTGCTGAAGAACGCCTCGGCTGGGGGAGAGGAGCTGACAGACAGGCAGGGGGCTGGGAAAGTGGGGAGGGCAGGGGTCTGCGGGAAAGCTGAGACCCTTTGTCTTTATCCAAAGACCCCTTTTAAGTTCCTGCCCCACAGGGGGCCCTGGCACAGCCCAGCCATGGAGTGTAGGGGGTCTGTCTCTGCACAGCACCTTTCCTCTACCTGCACTGCCAGGTCCTGAGCCCCATGTCCATGTGCCGAACCCACCGTCCCCAAGGCGGGGATGAGGACAATGAACTCTGCTGGGGGGCTTTGACACACAGCATCTGCAGAAGAGCTTTAACGTGGCACTGCTGCCCGAAAGGCTTCCCCATACTCCCACCAACCAGCTAAGGAGTTAGCGCTCCACTTCCATCCGCCAGCTCCTTGATTTCTCCCACCAAAGAGATGGGACACACTGTCCCCTGCACAACGCTATTTGCTGTAGGAAAACTGTAGAGATTCCTCCTTTGGTGAAAATCACTGGACTCTGCTGCTCCGGTATTCACCTGCCTTGAAAAAACAACTCTAGCCCCAAACCCCTCACAGCGTTTCCCTGGCCCTGGGCACTGGAGCTTCCCGTCGGGTAGCTGCCTTGTTATTGTGAATCCGTCTGGCTGGAAACTTGCTGGAATGACGTGCTCGAGAGACCTGTCAGATTTGGTTAAAATTAGCCAGTGGACTCAAAGTTATTACCGGGGGACAGATGGATGCTCGTGCACACACTGAGCGTGCGGCGTGTGCCCGGCAGCTCTGGGAAACCAGGCTCCAATAACAGTGGCAAGTCTGTGCTTGGAGAGGATGAGGGACCGGAGGCTGAGTGGGGACTGTGAGACACGCCGGGGTGGGCTTGGCAGATGGTGTCTATGGCAGAGGGGCTGGAAATTGGGCTAAAACCTGTCCAGGGTGGGGGGCGAGCTGGCCTCAAGCCGTCCTGACAGTGCATTGTGCTGCTCCTTTCCCCAGCCGGAGCAGTGGAGGGTTGGCTCCAGACGAGCCCAGCTGCAGAAGATGCTCCTGAAATCTTTCCTAAAGGAGCAGGAGAGGGCGAGCGGCCACTGCCGCGGCCTGGCAGCCTTTTAGCAGCCGTCATCAAGGAGAGAAAGAAATGCTCAGCAGAAAAGCCTGTCATTTGATAACAACCGCGAGAGATGATAACCTTCTCCTGTTTCCCCATGGCCAGCCGCAGGACCAGGAAGGACAAAAGCCCGTGTCCAGGCAGTGCCCCAGGCTGGGCAGCGCGTCCCGACCATCCTCCTCTCCAGGGGCTGAGAAAAGCTGCTTGGGAGGCACAAGGGAAGAACCGGGGGAGAGACAGGGCAGATAACCCACCCCAGGGCTCTGCAGGCTGGAAAACCTCCTTTCTACAGGGCTTTGTGCTGGGGCTGCTGAAAATCCCGACCGTCCTCCCAGCACAGGCCGCAAGGATTCAGCATGCCGGGATACAGGTCCGGCCCCTGCATCAGGTGGTGAATTTTCTCCTTTGCCAGTCCCTTGCGGTCTCCCTCCGCGCTGGCCTGTCACGAAGCTTGCATCCATCCCTGCGAGCATCCTCGGTCATCGGCGCAGGTACCCGCTCCGTGCTGCCTGGCTGTTGATATCGCTGGAGCCCATCAGCTGGTGCCGCTCTCCTGGCACGTCCTACACCCCGTTCCCTCGCAGGCAGATAATTACCGTCTCCCGGACTCCGTCGTAATGAGCCCAGGTGCTCATTTCCCATCCAAGCAATTTACTCGGCAGATCCTCCAGCAAAAGCGGAGTCCCACCGAAGGGCCCGGGAGAACGGCTGTGCCTGTGATGGATGCGTAGGACATCTGAGCAAAATTAACTCCTCAAGGGGGGGAAGTGAAAGTACAGATAAGGAAAAAGGCTGGAGAGCAAGGGGAAGGGGGAAGGAGAGACAAAGAAAAGAAAGGGGGAAATGCAGCCTAGGTAGTAAAGGAAAGGGAAAGCAGGAGAGGCTCTCACAGATGTTATCCTGCCGGTTCCCTATGCCTGAGCCCTCCGGCAGCTTCGGTCCAAAACAGCATCCTAGTAAACACAGGTCATGCACCTGTAGAAATACCAGCAACCAGCAAGCTACAAACAGTATCAAAACACGAACATGAGAATTCAAAGGAAAACGAAAACATCCTGCTCTGCAGCAGAAGCATGGGCTGGGCGAGAGGACGGCCGGGCACAGGGAGGGACGGGGAGCATCGCCGGGGGCCCTGGGAGAGCAAAAGGGGAACCCAGGAGCCCACAGCCAACGCTGGCTGCCCAGGGACGCTGATGCTCCGCACCCTGCGGCTGAGGGCTGCGGGCGACATTCCCTGCAACACCTCCTGAGGAGGGAAGCAGTGTTTCAGAGAAGCGAGAGGACCGGTGCGCAGCTCCTGCCCAGCCTCCCTGCCCGGCCGCGCTCAGACTGACAGCCAAGCGCCCGCTGCTGTGTGGAGGTCGGGGGGATCAAGCTCGGCCAGGGCCCAGCTGAATTCTTTGCTTCTCAACCACCCTCAGACTGGGCTTTTGCAGGGCAGGATGAGTTTATTGACACCTGTGAGTTCTGCAAGACGCTGCATGGTGCGGGCGCCCCAGCAGCAACAGCACACTGAAGGTGAGTAGAGGGGAAATACTATTTAAAAATAGCATCTGGCTTCACCTTGACACCGTCCCCCCTGAGAATCTCAAAATGCTCTTCGCATGCCCCATCCTTCATCCGTTGCTGAAGGGAGGCAGGGTAGGAGATTTTTCCCACGCTGTACGGCGAGGCTGTTTGCACGAGTCTGGACCCCAGGGTTGCATCCTGCCGGCGATGCTGGGCTCAGTTCCCTGGGCAGACCCGGGCATCCCTCCTGGCACAGGCTCCTGTGGCTGCAGTCCTATACAGCGAGAGCCCAAAAGCCAGCCTGCCCCATGCAGACAGCAAACCCCAGCTCCAGCCCCAGATGGTCAGAGCTCCATGCACGGCTACCACGGGTGGAGTGTGGGGTTGATACAATAAAAATGTAATTCACACAAACAGCAAATTGCCAGATCCTTCAATCTGACAGATCAGACACTCAAATTCCTGTTAAACTTCCCCATATTTGATGGGCTTCATGTTCAGCTGCACAAACTCCTCCATAAACCCGCTGAGCTCCCTCCCGGATCCAGCCAGGGTCCTGGTCCCCGGCCAGCACGTCCCCCTCCCCAGAGGCTGCTCCGGACTTTCACCCCTCACCTGGTCAGAAATCTTTTCCTGATTTCCAGCCTAAATTAATTAATGACTAATTTACAGCCATTTGATCTTGTGCTGGTACTGTCACTTAAGGTAAATGGATTGTCTCCCTCCTTGGCGTTTGCTCCCCCAAAGACGTTTATGAAGGGTCATTATGTCTTCTCTCAGCCTCCGTTTGGTAGGGCTGCACAAACCACTCTCTTTTGAACTGAATCTTATGGCAGATACGGTAGATACAGAGCTTGAAATCAGCTATTTCAGCCACAGACAGCTGCCTTCAGCAGGCCAGTCTGAGCAAGGTCAAGTCCGAAGCTGCTCTGAGCATCACGCTGCCCTAGTTCTTCTCTTCATATTTATCTCATTTACAACTGGGCATCCAATCTAAATGCGAACATGCCCAAAACGGCCAGTTCAGTGTCCCCCAGTCCCCAGAAATGGGTCTTTTCCTCGTGACTGTGTTGCAGAATGAGGGTCTCGGGTTAAGAGGGGAGACAGCAGTAGCTGGAGAGGCCCAGGCAGAGATAAAACACTATTAAAAAAACCAGATGATCTAAACGTTAAGGGAGGAAAAACTTAATAAATTAAATGTAAATCTATTTTTGTTACATCTGTTCAGATCCTTTAAGGAGCTTTAGGACAGCTGTTTCTATATCCCATTTAATCTTGATGTTATTGTAATGAGCTAAGTCTTGGGGTCTGAGCTGATTGTCTCTCCAGGCAAATTCTTGAGTACCAGTGAAAATGCTGCTCCCAGCCAGGGGCGGCTTCCCCAGCTCCCCGCCTCAGTGTGCGGGGGGAGTGGGGGTCCTGCAGCGGCCCCGGGCAGCCCTTGGTGCTGGACCTCGGCAAACACCGGTGCTGAGCATCACTGGGACCCCGGGCAGGCTGCTGGCGGGGGGGCGAGGGTTGGGCTTCCCAGGCACGGAGGGGGGCTTTCGGGGGGCAGGAGACACCCCCAGC
>NW_008824114.1:8970-12939 GCF_000699105.1 Pygoscelis adeliae | reverse complement strand
AAGGAGGCAAAAGCGAGGGCCGCACCCACGCGCCTGCCCCAGCCTGCACACCCAGCACGCCGCCGAGGGGGGCCCAGCGCTGAGCCCCCCCGGCCGAGCAGTGCTCTCCTCCCTCCTGTTGCTCCTCCATCGCCCCTCCCGGGTCTGAGCGGCGGCCGCTCCTCTGATTTCCTCACCCCAAGTTGTCACGTCCCCCTTTGCTCTTTATCTCGTCCCCTTGTTTGCTGGCACAGTTGTTACTCTGACATTAGAGGCTTTGTTTTTAATTTCCTAAATTACAGCATAATTTAGGCTAATTATTGCTTTGTCCCTCTGATCTTATTAAACCTTTAATCCCTCGGTGATTCCCCACCCAGAGCAAAGTCTGCTTTTCTCACATTCATTCCTGCACTGGGTCTGCTCTTGCCTCTTGCCCGAGGCGGCTTCACCTCCGAAAGAGGCTGCAGATGCCCCTGATCTTCACTCCCCGGCTCCCCTTCCCTCCAGTCCCATAGCAAGCCCTTCTGCGGGCAGAAAGGGTCTTAGCACGAATACATGGGCACCTCGAGAAGGACTTGCTGTCCTGCTAGGCTGGCCAATATTTGTATCACTGTAGTTATAAACCTTCCTGGCTTTTATCTTACATGACGTTGTCCAGTTACCTTTTGATCCGGGGTTTTTTGGCAGCCGCGCATCCCACCAAGGAGCCGCGGGCCGGCCCGCCGCCCCCTCCTTCCTTCTCCAGCCGGGTCTCGCAACGATGGGCAGCCAGCGGTGGGGATCTGCGCCTCTTCCTTCCTGCCAAGCCTACTGATGGCTTTTAATTACCCCCCCACCCAACTACTAATGACTTCCCATTTGCAGCCCCAAGGCCTGGAGGACACCTGCAGGCATCATCTCCCCAAGCAGCCCAAGGCTTCTCCTTGCCGTGATGTGCAGAGTGTGTCACCCTCGGCACCCTGCAGCCACCCGAGCAGCGGCTCCCTGTGTAGGAGCCCTCAGCAGAGCCTAGCACATGGGTAAGGACCTCACCTCGGCAGCCGGGGGAACCCTTGCTCCCCCAAACCAGAGCATCCCCTGGGTCCTCGGGTGCCTTCAGCATCCCAGGGGCGTTTAACAGCAGAGATGTGCATGGAGCAAATCCCTGGGGAATACAAGCAGAGACTAGTGCAGGGGGCACGGCGTCCTCAGTGGGTGCTCAGCACACTCCCCCCCCCTCCCACCCTCTGCCCAGCTCCGCTGAGACCCCGCTCAAAGTGTTCTCTCATGCCAAGCATCCTGCCTGGCAGAGCCCAGCGGGGACCAAGCCAGGGCAGCCGTAGGTCCCCGGGGATGAGCGCTGGCCGGGCACGCCAGCAGCGAGCGTGCTGTGGGAGCGGGTCCACATCATTCAGGTGATCCACAGATCAATACAGCCAAGGCGCCAGCCGTGAAATGTTCACGTTAATTTGCTTGGGCAAAACAGATGATAGAAATTTACTTTTTATAGCTACAAAGTTGAAGGATTTTCTGACCACAGGCTGCAAAAAAACCCTTAATGAAGCCCCACAGCTCTCCAGGGCTTTAGGAAGAGCTCTGGCCCTCGGCCCCCCTTCTCCACTTGAAGTATTGTTTCTGTCTTCAGTCTCCTGCCAAGAATCTCTTCAGCTCTGCAGCTGGATTTGATACAGGGGTGGGGAGAGGAGCTTAATCACAGCAGTAAAGAGAGCGGGAGAGAAGCTGTTCTGGGGGAGTCTTTCAAAGAGCAGAGTTTAAAGAGTCCCCGAGAGCGAAGGGGGCTCCCAGATGCACTGCCCAAGCTGGGAAAAAAAAAAACAGAAAGGCCAAACAAAACCTCTCCCAGGCCTTTTCTGCCTCTAATGTATCCCAGTCCCCGGATTAAAAGTAGGTCATTAAAGCAGCTGCAGGGAAGGGGGTGAGGGTAGCACTGCTCGTGTCGATTAAGCGATGGTAAATCACAGCCCCCAGCCCCAGCAGAGGCTCGTGCTGCCTGGAACGGAGCCGAATTTGCAGCCGGGTGCAAGAGGCACCGCAGCAGCACCGAGCTCCCGGGAGAAGGGGCAGAGCAGGCGCAGCACAGTGTGGCCAGAGCTGCCCTCCCTCCGGGGAGAGCTGCCTGCTGCCGGCACCCACTGCGAGACCGGGCAGGAGGAGGATGGGGAGACACAGATTTCGGCTGGCTTTGAGCGAGGGAAGCAGGACAAGGACGCCGGGACCCATTTTTGAGGACTGAATTGGTGGCAGGGCTCTGGAGAGAGCCGGGGCCACCACTGGCTTCACACCTCCTGCTCCGGCACCGCTCCCACCAGGAGCGACGGCACTGCTTTGGGCCCAGGGACGGGGTGCTGCCACGCAGCACAGCACGGTGCGCCTGGGCAACGGCGAGACCTCCCACAAATCCACCTGTGGGCTTTGCTTCTTTTATTTCATTATTTTCCTGATTTGTGCAAATTAAAGATGGCAAGAATAAAAAACCTTCCGCTCTCAGGCGTAAATAAGCACAGGGAAGCAGCCGGGTCTGCAAGCAGCACAGGTTTCTGCTCCCGTCCGCAGGGCGTGAATCGGAGCTTCCCCAGCGGCAAGCGGCGCGAGCGGAGAGCGGTGGCGAACGCGCCGGTGCTCCCAGAGCACAGAGCGGCCCGGCGCCCTCCCTGCCGCAGTCCCTGCAAGTGTTTCCAATTACCATCTCCGGAGAGCCGGCGAGCGCGATACACCTGCAATTACCAGGCAAAGCGGCTCCAAGTGCAGAGGACAGCAGAGCTCGTGTTGCTCCCGACTCAGCACAAAGAAGCCCTTACATCAACTCAGCAGCCGACATGCACTAGAGAGGGGAACAATTATATTTTTATTCTCTCGTTTCGGCACTTATTAACATTCCTTCACACGGCAGCCGAGGGCCAGGCCAGAACAGATGGGAGCCACCGCGAGGACAGGCACGGAGGCAGGTGTCGAGCTTGGTCCGAGCATCTGCCGACAGCCCCTCCGCTGGGCACGGTCCTCACTGGGTGACCACCAGCACCCCCTGGGCAGGGGGGGGCCCTGCTGCCTCCCACCCCCTGCGTGCAACTGAGGGAGAAACCTCCCTGCCAGGGCTGAGGGAGATTCGGGGGCGACCCTCCCTGTCCTCCCCCACCTCTGCTCCGTGAGAGCCTGCTCCTCCGCAACCTTGCCTCCAGAGAGGAAGAGCTCCCTGTGCTTCCTCTGCTCTCTTTTCTGTTCTCAGCAGATCTTTCCCTGTTCTCTCCCGCCCCGTGCGCCATCACCTGCGATGGGCCTGCGGACAGGACGGTTTCATTCCCTCGCTGTGACTCGCGCCGCTGGGAGCCCACGCCACCTTGGGAAGCTCGGTGCAGCTCGGACAAAAGCTGCTACGCAGAATTGCAGGACAGGATGGGGTCTGCGAGGAACATGGGGCTGTCCCCAGCAGGGTGCCTGGCAGTGCCTTTTGATGATTTCCAGGTCAAATTAGCTCCTGCTATTCAGCTTCGGCGATGCCAGGCAGGCAGGCCGTCACCCAGGGCCAGCAGCACCCAAACCCTGAGCTCAGCTGCCCCACAACCGAGGCAGCATCTTAGCTGAAACCCCCTCTCCTGCCCCCGAAAGCACTGGGGGAGCAGGGATTCCCTCCCTGCAGCCACCCGGTCACTCTCTCCCAGCTCTGTGCTGCTTCTCCTGCGATTTGCCTGCGTCTGTCCTGCCCTGAGGGTACCGGGCTGCAGCCCACCTGCAGCTGGGGAGGGACACATGCCGGCACCCTGCTCCGGTGCCATCCGTCCTGGGAGCAGCATGCCCGGTGCCGGCTGGCGGGCAGGGTTAGAGGGTAGCAACAGAGCAACACGTGGCTGTACCACGTTCATTATTACCACCAGAGCTTTTACGCTCCGGGCTCTGGGAAGGACTGTGACACTTTTGCAGCTTGAAAAAGCCAAAAGGGAATATATTTCCCATGATGCCTGTGATGGGGAATGGCACTTTGCATGCAGGCAGGTG
>NW_008824114.1:6947-8459 GCF_000699105.1 Pygoscelis adeliae | reverse complement strand
CGTGGGGGTGGCGGGTCCTCAAGGCACTGCCTGGGAGCCGGACCCACCGGCAGAAGGACTGACGGCCCCACGGCACCGACAGGGACCGTGTCATGAGACGTCTGTGTAGGAGCATCCTGCTCATCATGTCACATAAGGGATGTCAGCAGGGGCTGTCTCCATGCTCACAGGCTCGTTGAGGTCCCAAGCTGCTGGGGACATGGGACGGCAACGTCCCACCATCACCCACCTCCGCCAGCCACCAGAATCCTCTGCCAAGGGGAGAATCAGCAGGGCTTCAGGCAGGGCTGTGTCCTTCCTGCACTGACCCTCCCTTCTCACTCCCTCTTGAGAGAGGGGTCTGAGTGGGGAGGAGAGGCTCGACCCCATGGCAAAGGCAGGGTGACCCTGTCCTGGGGCATGATTGCCCCCAGATCCCATCCCCTGGCAGTGGCAAGCAGGATCCGCCCCCCCACCCCCCACCCCGGTGCACGTGCAAGAAGATGGACCGGGTGGGGAGAAGGGGTCCAACCCGCTCCAAACCAGCCTGACTCCCGTTGTCTTCCAGGTGGCCGAGCTGCCAGCCAAGGAGGATGCTGAGAGCTGCAGGACCCTTCTGCTCCTCCCGGAAAGAAACCACAATCTCACACCAGGTGCGAACATTTGGAGGCCGGGGAGGAGGAGAGCCGCGGGGGCTCGCCATGCCCGCAGCACCCGGTGCCATCCCCGCAGCAAGGGGTGCAGCCCCTTCCCACTGCCATTTCCGTCCCTTGACAGCTGATGGCTTGTCCCTTGGCCAGCGGGACAGAGCTGCGCTGCTGCCTCCAATTAATATTTTATGCCTGCAGCTCAGCCAAGTCCGGCCAGGCATTCGAGAGAGAGATCTTCAGCTGTCCACGAGCATCTCCCCCACTGCTTCAGCTCCCTGCATCACCCGCTCGGCTCCTGCCATCAGCCTGGGGCTGGGGGAGAGCAGACGTGGGGACAGGGAGGATGGAAAGGGCTGTAAATGCTCTCCTGCACCTGGAATGACTCGGAGACATCTCTGCCCCCTGTGCCCAGGCACCCCAATCTGGGGAGCTGCTCTCCGCCTGGCTCCGGGGGCCCTTCGGACCATCCCGGCTGGCGGAGGGAGATGGTGCCTGGGCTCGCTGGGACCCAGCGCGCCGTCAGTGCTTACACTAGCAAGGAAGAGCTGGCTCCCGCTGGCGCCGCGAATCCTGGGCAGCCGAGCTCACCACCCACGGCACAAAAGCAATTAAAAGTTGCACACAGAGGCCACTGTGAAGAATGAGGGCACGTAGCCATGTCACTGCTGTGGCGTTCACGCCTGTCACACCAGCGGAGCCAGTCCCGGGAGATGCAGCCGTCCTGGAGATGCTGGGGAGTGTCAGAGAGGTGCTGGTCTGGCGGGGTGGAGGCCTGGGCAGCCGTCAGGAGCTGGGGCAAAGGGGCTCGTGTAACCCAGGCACAGGCAGAGCTTCCTCCTCCACCATCCTCTCTGAGCCACCGCTCCGGTTCTCCCCGCCCATA
>NW_008824114.1:5260-6255 GCF_000699105.1 Pygoscelis adeliae | reverse complement strand
CACCATCTTCCCAGCCAGGCGGTTCTACACATGGTGGGGGCGAAACGCCGCTCGCCCCGAGCTCCCCGGCCACCCCGGGGGGTGAGGGCAGGACCCGCACCGGCCCCCGCCCCGGGGGGCTGAGCGCTGCTGGCTGAGAGCTCCTCTGCCGCAGAGGGGGACACATCCCAGCACCCTCCAAAAAGCAACCAACCAACCCAAAAGGAGCCGTCCGTGGGAAGCGACGCTCCGAACCCCTTTTCCTGCTGGTGGATTAAACCCGGTGGTAATGCACCATCGTGGGACAGCGCGGGAGAGAAACCCACTGCAACAATAACTGTGAAAACAACCGATTTGGGGTTTCCTTCAGCAACCAAATAATAATAAAAACCAAATCATTTTAAGCAACCCGGAGGAAACAAGAAACACCGCAAAAGCAAACGGTGTGGAGTCGTCGTCTCCACAAGGGTAAACAAACAAACGCGCATTAAATACAGCCAAAGAAAAAGCAAAGTTTATTTGGGGAAGGGAGAGTTATCTTTTAAAAAAATGTTCCATATAGCTTAACCTGATCTCCCAGTTTTGACTCCAAAGGCAAAGCCAAAATATTTTATTTAAAAAATGTCAAAGTGAGACATTTTTATATTTTTAAAAATCCATTATTTTGGCCACGAACCCAGAATGTATGAATAGTTTAGGCCGGTCCAAAACTGCATATTTTTGTCGAGCAAAGCATTCGTCGGAAATGTTTCACCCCGCTCTGCTAGAAACAAAAGCGGCTGCAGCGAAGCCGCTTCCATCGTCCACGCTGCGAGGCGGGGGATCCGGGCAGGGAGCCCCAGCGCCGGGCGGTAAATCGGCTGGTTAGAGCCCCTTGCGCTTCCCTGAGTGAGGAGGTGGGTAGCGACACAGTAAAGGGGGCTGGTGGGAAATTTTAATAGATGTGATTTATACGGCAAAAGCATTTCTTTAAAAACCTGCCGGCGGGGGAGGGAGGCGGGAGGCAGAGGGATCGC
>NW_008824114.1:4012-5201 GCF_000699105.1 Pygoscelis adeliae | reverse complement strand
TGAAACCCACGTGGCCGAACAGCCTGCTCGCTCCCGCCAGCATCCCACCCGCAGCGCGTGACGCTGCAGCGCCGGGGGGGGACCCGGGCTCTGCAGGCTGCCGCGACCCACCGAAATGCCTGGCCTGGCTGGCCTTTGCAATGGGCTTTCGGCGCCAGCTTTGTGCCGCTGCCTGAGCTGGGGGGGGAGGCCAGGGGCAGGCGATCACCAGCACGGTGTGGTGCTGCAGCAGGATGGAGCGGGGTCACCCCATCCGCAGCGGGAACAGCCCTTGGCACTGGGTGGGCATGCTGCAAAGCACCTGGCTAACCCGCACCAGGGATGCTGCAAAGCATGCAGCTAAGCTAAACCGGCTGCAAGTCACAGGCCTCCGTCTTCCCTTGCCCTGCAAATTGTACTCACCCTGGGGCTCACAAAATCTCCTCTGTGCATCCAGTCACGGTGCAGCAGGATGGCAGGGGCATGGGCCAGCACCCATCTCCCTGCCCGCACCGCTCAGGGCACGGGGGACCCCCCATGGGCCCCAGCCGCGCGGCGTGCATGGCTGCACTGCCTGAAAGGCCCTTTCTCTCCCATTCAGGAGAGAATCTCTCCCGGCAGGATTCGTCCGGTCAGCACCGTGCCCCAGCCCTCCCCGCCACGCACACATCCAGCCTGCACGCAAGCCAGCAGTGCCGCGGGGAAGAGCAGGAGGAGCACGGGGTGCAGGCAATGTCGGAGCATCTCACCGAGACAAGGCATGTCCGGGCTCTGTGGGGATGCCGGGAAACCCACCGCTGTTCCTGAAAAGCCTTTTCAGCTGCTGCCGAGCTCCCTGCCCCATCCCCAGCCCAATGATGGGGTTGCCAATGCCCCAACTGCACTCGTGTGGGAGAAAAGCCCCAGAGCCCCTCTCAGCCTGAGCAGCGGTCCTGCTCCTGCAAACCCACCTCCAGCAGCTGGGACTGCCCAGGAAGGTGCCAAACTGACTCTGGCAACACATAAATCCCACAGGACGTGGAACAAAACCATCTTCCCCACCTCCAGGCTTTGCTGCCTTTGCTTGAGCTGCAAGTGAGATGCTTACTGCCTGGACATTTCATCACGATGCAGGATGAGCCTCGGCTGCCCCGCGGCTCCCAGGCACTGCACACCCCACGGACACCCATCCCTTTGCACCCTTTGGCATCCCCACCAAGAATGGCCGGGC
>NW_008824114.1:2854-3494 GCF_000699105.1 Pygoscelis adeliae | reverse complement strand
GGCTTTACGGCTCGGCTCTCTTCATGATCCGGCCGCTCGCTCCTTGAGGTTCCTCCCCAGGCTGGCCTGTTGAGCACATAATTAATGGCAGGCACCTTATTACATTAAGCAGCAGGATGCCAAAGTTCATGATGCATCTTTCTTAGGAGCTGCTTTTTCATTTAGAGCCAGTCCAAAGCGATGCAGGGAAGGGAGCTGCTGTCCTTGCAAGATCCCACTGCTCTGGCACAGTACCGGCACAGTACCGGCACGTGGAGCGAGCTGGGCATCGGCTGAGGTCACACGAAAGGTGAAACAGGGCCGCACGCAGGTAACGGCTGAAAACCCCCGGCCGGGCTGCCGCTGGCACGGACCGAGACATCTCTTCTTGGGAGAGCAAGCCACACGGCTTCCTCCACCGCCCTGCCCCACGCCCTGCTCCCCATCAGTGCCCGGGGCCACGGCAGGCATTCGTCCACTGATTTCTCAATGGCTCCAAGACAGCGAGGCAGATTCCCCTAAGGGGAAGCTCCGGTGTTGGCGGGTGATGCGGCACTGGCCTGCAACAGGCTCAGGCAGCTCTGAGGATCAGCATTTCGGGATGCTGCAGGCACGGAGCCAGGTACCACTGCCCAGGAGCTGCTGGTCTGGTGGCGGGAAA
>NW_008824114.1:0-1940 GCF_000699105.1 Pygoscelis adeliae | reverse complement strand
CAGCGCTGGGCACAAGCCACCTGCCAGCAGCCCGGGCAGCCCCCGCCGCGGGGCCGGGGCGGCAGGAGGCCTCCTGGCATTTTTCTCTCATTAATGCAAAGGAAAATAAACCCCGCAGGCGGCTGCCTTTGTGCTCCTGGCTCCGGCTGACATGCTGCCATTTTACCCACCGGTTCATCTCCCCAGATTTTCCCTGTATCCCTCCCCCCAGCGCCATCCACGCCGCCGTGGCTTTGCCTTGCTGTAAGAGGGGAAGGACAAAGACCCTGCAGGAGAGGAGGAGAAGCCCACCTCCAGCCAGGGCACGTCCCAGGGACAGAGAGAAGCCCTTTGCCTCCTGCTGCTGGGCAGGGCTGGCACCCTCCGGGCACCCCATCCCCTGCCCCACGCCTCGGGGCTGGACCCACCCCAGCCCCCCGACAGGATTCGGGGCTTCCTCCACCCCCCCAGCTGGGCCACGTCCCCACCTGAGGTCCCCTGTCGCCGTCCCCCTGACCTGGGTGGAAGAGAGCAAAGCCTCCCCATCCCCTGTCCTTTTGAATCGCCGGCTCTCTTTTCTTTCTGGCTCAGCTACCTTACAAAGACCCCAGAGCCACAGCAAGAGCCAATTTCCAGCAGGAACCTAGCGCTGGGCTCACTCGGGAGGATTACACCAGGCTGCAGGAATTAGTAGTGGGGGAAGCCTGGCTGAAACCAAAGTCTTGCTCGGCCCTTCCCAGCTGGGGCAGGGAGTGCGGGTCCAAGGCTGGAGGCAATCGCTGGGATGGGGACAGGGGCTGCAGGAGACCTGCCAGGCATCTCCCAGCGCACAGCTCTTTGTCATGGCTCTGCCCAAACTGCATATCTGTGCTCTGGGTGCTGGTCTTGGGGATGCAGGAGGTGGCAGGAAAGGCTCACCCACATCTCTCCATGGGGCGGGATGAAGTGATGGGTGCACGGCTCATGTCACCCGCCCAGGGCATGTCCACCTTGCGGTCACAGTGCTCTTATCCCCCTGCGCTCCCAGGGACAGGCAGAGGTGCAGAGCAACCAAATAAATGGGGTAAAACCCCCCGGCAGGGTCCCGAGGCCGACTGAGAGGCAGGGTCCCCCCCCGGCTCCCCGGGTGGCCGCAGCACCGACATTTCACATTTACCTCTCATCCTCCGTCAAGACAAGAAAAAGGAAAAGCTCTGTGTTTCCTTCAGACCCTGTTCCAGCAGCCGGGGGACCCTCTCCAAGGGTTGTGTTTCAGTAACATTAAAACCTTGCACATAATTAATTTACGTTTGCTGTAGAGCAATACTTGTATTCATTTCTTCTTAAGGAATGAAAAACTACTGGATTTGTCCCGAAGCTCCCTGTTTTGCCGGCCCTCACCCCGCTGGAAGAAAACTCCCTCCCTCCTCCCTCCCTGTCTTTCCAGCACCCTCCCGAAGGCCCTTTGCCTTCCCCAGCCCTGCTGCCCCCGCAGCCCAGCCCTCTCTTCTTGCCCCACCAGGCTGCTGGCAGCCCAGGGGGATCGTGCATGGGAGCCCCTGCGCGGCTGCGTGTGCCCCGGCTGGCTGGCTCTCCCCTGCCCGCCCACAGGCTCCCCGCCGGGACACGTCCAGGGAAGAGCCGTTTCGGGATGCTGGAAGCCCTGCCAGGGGAACAAGCCTGCAATCATCACCCTGGCCTCGGGCCTCCCTGCGGACAAAAAACCTTGGCAGCACGTGATGCCTTTCTTCAAGCACTTGAGATCAGCTGGTTTCAGCTACAGAAAACCGCTGGTCCTTTGTGTCGAGGCTGGGCTGGGCTTTTTCTCGTCCCAGGTTTGCTCAGCCTTCGGGCACAGATGGCTTTGCTATCACAAAGAACGGTGCTGCTTGCTGCACATAAACACAGAGCAAGTGCTGGATCCCAACCCACTGCCTTGGCACCCCAAGCCACACTCTCCTCCTCCTCCTCCTCCTCCTCCT
>NW_008824113.1:0-530 GCF_000699105.1 Pygoscelis adeliae | reverse complement strand
TAAAATCTATTTGCCAATACTCCCCAGGCACCTGTCCCTTGGCAGTTTTTCCGAATTGAATTTTATTTTGTGGTTTTTTTGATTATTCATACAACATATTTCGCATCTTTGTGTAACTGATTTCATAATTTCCACCATGTTTCTACTAATAACTGACTTCTGTAAATATTTTAACAAATTTTCAGTTCCCCAATGTACAGCATTGTGTTCCTCCTTTACTAAATTATTCATGAGAGAATGAGGTATCACTACTAAACCTGTAGGTGTAACCGCCCATCCGTCTTCCCGTTTTTCTGCTCATAAAGTTTCGATTAGTTTTAAATCTTGCTTATCATAAACAGGGTTTTTCTGTGGGGGAATTCTTTTCTCTGGCACTACAGCTAGTACTTTCTTCCCTATGCCTTTTTCTGCAGCCCGCTTTGCAGCCAAATCAGCCAGCTTATTTCCTCGCTCCTGAGCAGTTTGTCCCAACTGATGAGCTTTACAATGCATAATAGTTAGAGCAGCCGGAGCCTTTATGCTCTCCAGTA
>NW_008824112.1:369601-370366 GCF_000699105.1 Pygoscelis adeliae | reverse complement strand
CTGGCAGGGATGCTGCTGGCAGCCTGCCCTGCTGGGAGAGAGCTGGGTCGGGGCCAGGGACGCACGCAGCCGCCCCCAAACTGCTCCAATGAAACGTGACAACTGCCCAGAGGCAGGCAAAGAGCTGGAGCACGGCCCGGGCAGCTGGTCCTGCTCACAGAGAGTCCCCTAGAAACACCTTTGGAGCATGCAGAACGTTTCCAGGAAAACGAATTAAAATATGCACTGGGATCGGTGGTTACCATCCACCGGGATGGGTGACAGTGACGGCACAAGGGGAGCCCCGTGCACCAGCAGCCAGCCCCCAGGCGGGTGTCCCCATCGCCAGCAGGTCCCATCTTCCTGGGGGGCTCTGAGTGGGGACGTGGGGTGCCCTGGAGCTGGCATCAGTCTTCACTGCTGCCGTGGGGCGGCGCGGTGAAGTCGCTGTCGGTCAGGGTGATGGTGAACGGCACGTCGATGACGTGTCTGGCCACGTCCTGGGCGGTGGCCATCCTCCAGGAGCGCAGGGGCTGGGTGGCTTTCTGGAAGCGCTGGGGATGGGCGAGGGTGAGCAGGGGCTGCCCCAAGCCCCCACGGGGCAGAGGGCAGCGTCGCTGCAGGAAGGGGCAGCAGCAGGCATGGCCGCGGAGGGGCTCAGACCCCACCTCTCACCCCGGCCCCGCGGCTCCAGACCTTTTTCTCTCTTGGGGAAGGGACAGCATCGCCTCCGCTCCGTCGCTGGCCTCTCCCGCCCCATCCCCCGCCCCGGGGTGGCCCCTGCTC
>NW_008824112.1:368974-369299 GCF_000699105.1 Pygoscelis adeliae | reverse complement strand
ACCCCCAGGGCTGCCCCAAACTCCCTCCAGCAGCCACAGAGAGGCCCGGGAGGGCGCTGGGACAGGGACAGCCCAGCTCCAAACCCATGGCAAGAGCTGCCCCTCTCAGAGGGGAGGGAGAGATGGAGGGAAAGGAGCTCTTCTCCCCTTGACCTCCAGCTCCAGGCGGATGATCGGTGCTTACCAGCAGCAGGCAGGGGGTAAAGAAGACCCAGCACACCTTGAAGTAGCCCAGCACGTGGCTGCACCAGGGCGGGCACCGGCAGATCATGTCCACAATGTCCTGGCAGAACTGGTTCATGCCTGCAGGCACCCCGGGAGACAG
>NW_008824112.1:366942-368787 GCF_000699105.1 Pygoscelis adeliae | reverse complement strand
CATCCACTACGCTTCAGTGGATGGAGAGGAAATTGCATCCCCCATACACAGGGACAATTGCACCTTGGCTTTGCACCATCTCCTTGCAGGGCTGAGCTGCGTGTGGGCAGCAGGATGGGTGTAACTCCCTGCCCACCCCAGCTCCAAGCTGTCCACAGCTGCCAGTGCACCCTACAGAGCCTGGCCACGGTTTGCTGTGAGCCCCAGGAATGTCAAGCCTTGGCAGCGTGGCAGCCAGGGGCTGCCCTGTGCTGTAAACACCCTGCGGCAGTGCCCCAGGGCTGGCAGCACCCCCCACCCCAAGCTGGCTGCACGCCACCGCACCCCCCCAGCGCTGGCTGCAGTGTGCCCCAGGGCCACCCGCTCCGCTCACCGTAGCAGAAGGCGATGCCCAGGCACATGAAGAGGGTGACAATGATCAGCCCAAAGCCAGTGCTGTACGTGTCAATGAGGGTGAACCAGAAGATACCTCCCTGTGAGGTGGAGAGGGACAGGTCAGCGCGGCTCGGGGCAGCGCGGGGTGGGCGCAGGGCACCCCATGCCATGGACACCATTGACGCCAGGGCCCACGCACAGCCCTCCATCCTCCCGCCTCAGGGCTTGGGCAGAGATTGGAGGGGAGAGGATGCTGTTCCCCAACCTCCATCCTGGCATCACCCCAAGGGTGCTGGGTGCCGCTGGATGGGGATGCAAGGGATCCCATACCTGGGTGACCAGCAGGAGCCCCAGCAGGTAGAAGGCGGTGCAGAGTGCACCCAGCAACGCCGTCTTCCTCCTCCAGTCACGCAGGGCTGGGAACTCATCCAGGATGGCTGTGGTGATGCCCTCAATGTTCCCAAACTGAGGGACGGGAGAGATCAGTGGGGGGGATGTCCCGGTCCCCGCCTCCCCCCAGACTGGATGCAGGGGATGGTCCTCACAGAGGGGACTTTGCAGGGCACTGTCCCCATGTGCATCCCCATCCCTGTGACACCTGGGCACATGGAGAAACCCATGACCGGTGCCACTGGAATGTGGCTGCATCCCTGCCCCGTCGCCCTGCATGCAGCCCCCCGGTGGGATGATATGGCTACATCCCTGCCCGCCACCCCGGGTCACAGCCCCGCATGCATGGGGACATGCACAGCCCCTACCCCAGCACCATCCTCATGCTCCTGGCCCATGCACGTCATGCCATCTCCATGCCCGAGATGGGGTGTACCTGGCACCCCAAGGCCAGGCACGAGGCAGGACTTGGGGCTGCCCGAGGAGACAATCACCAAAGTGTCCACTCCCAGCGTGAAGAGCATCAGGAAGAAGAGGATGGACCAGAACGGGGAGCCGGGCAGCAGGGAGAGGGCTTCGGGGTATGCCACGAACGCCAGCCCAGGGCCTGCGGGGTGAGATGAAGGGAAGCGTGAAAGGACATGCCGTGGTGAGATGGGCCAAGCCCAGCAAGCTGGTAGCCAGGCTGGATGTGAGCTCGGTTGCAGCCCCGCGGCCCCATCCCTGTGCCAGGGCACCAGGATGTCTCCTGGCACGGCACAGGTCCCCCCTCCCCAGGCCCACACCTGAGTCGGCAACGCTGCCCACAGGGACTTGCTTCCTCCAGGCCATGTGTCCCAGCACTGAGAAGATGGCGAAGCCAGCCAAGAAGCTGGTGCAGCAGTTCCCGATGGCAATGACCAAGGTATCCCTGCCGGGGAGGGCGTCACAGCCCCACGCCCGTGGGGTAGGATGGAGAATGGGGGCATCCCAACGGGCCGCACAGTCCCATGGGGCTCAGACCTCCCCATCACTGCCCTGCTCCTCCCCAGCCACGGCCGCAACCCGTGGCTGCCCCCACAGCCCGCGCCCCCCCACGGC
>NW_008824112.1:364706-366485 GCF_000699105.1 Pygoscelis adeliae | reverse complement strand
GGCTGCCAGCAGGCACAGGGCGAGGGGCCACTGCACGGGGCCAGGGTCCCCGAGGCCGGAGCTGTGCGTTACCCCCAGAACCCGCTCGCTGCAGTGCGGGGACATGGGTCAGCAGGCCGGGGGACGCGGGGCACCCTTGTCACCTCCGCAATGTCCTCACCCACCCCTCCGCCATTCACAAAGCCTCCGGCATCACCGACCGCTGCCTGCGGGGGCTCAGCCCCGTCCCCCCAGACCAGGGGAGATGGAGCCGGGGCCAGACCCCCAGACAAGGGCCGAGGGAGGCACACGTCAATGGTGCCACGTGGGGACTTACTTCCAGAAAACCTCGCTGGCACTGACCCAGCCGGCGCTCCCTGACGTGTTCTGCAACACACGGCCCCAGCAGGTCACCATCACCGCCACTGCCACCGGCCCTGATGTCCCTCCTGGCCCTGGCCCCAGCCCCAGCCTGACCCTCCTCTGCTGCTGCAGGCAAAGCTTCTCCCAACAGAAACCACTTCCCCGGTCCTCGTGGGGGGTCTGGCCCAGCAGCATCCCACCCCAGGGCCAGACCCTGCCACGCTGCCAGCCCGGGGGCCACCGACCTGGCAGAGGTCCGCGTTCCTGGGGGCATCACAGGACCAGGGCAGGGGGCTCTGGAAGGAGGAGCCCAGGTAGTAGAAAGCCCAGGCGATGATGACGTTGTAGTAGAGGGACACCAGGGAGGACACGATCAGCATGGCAACGCCAACGCCTGCAGGAGGAGAGGGGCTGCCGAGGGGGCGACAGTATGCCTGCCCACACCCCGTGGACTGGCGGCAGGACACCTGCCCAGGGACGCGGGGTGCAGGCTGGGGCCTTGCCGAGGGGCTACCCTAGTCCCTGTGCCCACCCCGCACCCCTTCCTGCAGCCCAGCCGGCCCCAGCAGCTACGGGGGCAGGAAGGAGAGGGACCCCCGGCCCCCAGCCCCACCTTTCAGGAGCGGGCAGCATTTCCAGACAGTGATGGGCCCCGCGGCTCCATACTGGCCCAGGCTCAGCTCCATCAGGAAGAGGGGCAGCCCTATGACGAGCAGCATGATGAAGTAGGGGATGAGGAAGATGCCTGGGAGAAGGAGAGGGGCAGTGGGTCAGGGGGATGGCCGGCACCAGTCCGGGCTCCCCAGAGGACAGACGTGCATGGTTCGGACTCGTGGTGGGGACACGTGTCCAGGCAGGATGCAGCAGAGCAGGGAAAGCTCCTGGGGGCTGCTGGCTCCATTCTGGGGGCCATCCCCAGCAGACAAGTTCCCCATGAGTCCCGCAGCGGGGGCCTGAGCTGGGAGCTGGTGGGATCCCGCTGGCCCTGGCTTGGGGTGGGTGGTGGGAGCAGGGCTGGGGGTGCAGCCGTGCACGGTGCGGTGGTGCTCAGGGCCCTGGGATGCTCAGGGCTGCAGGATGCGCCCACAGCAGATCCCGGTGTTTCCTCTGGCGATACACTGACATCTCCATCTTTACACAGCTTGTCTCACCAACTGCCTTCTCTACGGAGGAAGTCCTCTTCCTTGCAGCCTCAGCCACGCCAAATTTGTGCTGGAAAAGGACATTTTCCAGGGGAGAAATCGGCATTTCCCAGCTGGCAGACAGCTGCAGCCCAAGCCCATCCTCTCCTGGTGGTAAAGCTCCGGCGCAGTGACTGCAGTTTCCCGCAGTGGAGCACCTCTCCAGCCACGATGCCGTATTCAAAACCCACTCCCCTGCAGCCTCGCTGACAGACCAGATGTGGGGCTGACTGCTCGTAAGCCTGGCACTCATTAG
>NW_008824112.1:359487-363668 GCF_000699105.1 Pygoscelis adeliae | reverse complement strand
CCCCCGCCCCCCCCACCCCGGCGGTGGCAGGGTGCCCCTGCGCCCCAGGGCACGCACTGGCAGCTGCAGCAGCTCCCATGGGAGCAGCTGCTTCTCCTTCCCCCTCTGCCCCCTCCCCGGCCCTGGTGCTAACGCAGGTCAGGCTGTGCAGCCTCTCGGGAAGGAGAAGGTGCCTTCCCAGGAGGATCTGCAGCCAACCCTGCATCCCACCCCCGGCACCGGGCACGGCAGCCCCATCACCCCCCAGCGAGCCCTGCCCCGAGGGCCAGGTTCCTCCCCAGTTAGGCGAGGTGCAAAGCTCGGCGCAGCCCAGCCCTGGCATGTCTCACCAAGGCACCAGTGCTGCCCCAGACCTCTGCGGCTTCATGGGATAGATGCCAGCCCTGGCGGGCTGGCAGGGGTGAGCGCACGTGGGGCAGGGCATTTCAGAGCCAGGCTTGCTTGCATCAGCTCAGCCAGGGACGCCTGCGGTGTCGGGGATGGCTGGAGTGTAGGGCAGAGGTTCAGGGGGCCACAGAGCATCAGCCGGGGTCCTGTGGTCCATGCATGGCTGCTTGGCTGCTGCTGCCACTGCACAAGCACACTGCACGAGCACATCTGCTGTAGAATCATAGAATTCTATGGTTCTATGGCAGATGTGCTCATGCAGTGGCAGATCTGGCCATCAGGCCATGTCCTGAACAAGTCGGTTGGCCTGTTAGCAGATGACTCCAGTTACAGTGATTTCAGGAGCATCCATGGGGCAAAGGGGAAATCACCAATTTAACTGGGCAGTTTGGAGTGACTGTAGAAAACCAGTGCAAATAAAAGCCCTGCAGACTGCTCTGGGGAGGGCAGGCTGCAGGGCTGGGCAGGCTGTGAGCCCACAGAGTACTGGGGATTCCGAGGCAGCAGCAGGGCAGTGCAGACTTCTGCGATGCCCGGCATAAAGGGAGATGCCAGAGGGCAGAGAAACGTGGGTCAGAGGCACAGCAAAGCTGGCAAGGACCAGATGGGGAGAAGTGGGCCCTCCAGCTGGGTGCAAGAGGAGACAACATCAGGGCAGCAGAAGCAGGGAGGGGCTCAGGAATGACCTTTGGGGAGGTTTCTCCAATCCCACAGCCCAAAGACACTGCACCCTGGGACATTGCCACCAAGTACCAGTTACATGCTGAGCTGCCTGCACTTTGTCCTGCCCCAGAAATGTGGCAGGTTATTGCCCCCACTTGGCTGCCTTCCTGGGCACTCCTGCCCAACCGAATGGGGTTTTACAGTGGATGGGTGCCTCCACGCACCATGCACAACAGACTGCTACTGCTGCTGCGGAGGGACTGACAGCGCTGCAGGGGGGTCGCTGCCTTTCTGGCCAAGCCCCGCTTCTCCAGGTGAGGGCAGAGGTGCTCTGCAGGGGGGCTCTGCCTGGCGGCAGCTCTTTTTGACCAAAAGCATCTGGGACGGTGTTGCAGGCTGCCCTGGGCTCACCCCAGAGGCAGGGGCATCCCTGGGCTGCACAGGGCAGCCCCAGCAGGAGCTGGAGAAGTCCCCCAGCAGACTCATGGGGAGATGCTTTGACCTCTTAAAGCACCCTTCCCCTGTGGTCCTCACTGTGGGGTTAAAGTGGTGGTGTCCAGGTGGGCAATACAAGACCTAGAATCCCACCAGCACCCATGTTTGCTGTCCTAGAGAGCACTGCCCCCGTGCACTGGCACGCTTGTCCCTCCCCAGCCCCCGTGCTCCTGACCTCCATCCAGGAGAAGTGAGCAGTGCCCAGGTGCCTGGGGAAGGGACATATGTGTCTGTAGCAGGGACCCACCTCCTCCGTTGCGGTAACACAGGTAGGGAAATCGCCAGATGTTTGCCAGCCCAACGCAGTAGCCCAGGCAGGACAGCAGGAACTCGTACTTGCCGGCCCAGGTCTCCCGGGGTGGGTTGGGGGCCAGGATCTCAGGCTGGTGTGGGGGTCCCGGCCAGGGCTGGCTGGTGGGGTTGGTGGTCGGACCCTCCATCTGGAAGATGTTGACCTGTGGAGGGGAGCAAAGCATCAGGACCCACTGGCTGCAGCCTGCAAAACCCGCAAGGCTCCTCAGCAGGGCTGGGCACGGCCAAGCTCTTGCTGAAAAAGCATCTGGTTCCCAAAGGGGCTTTGGGGCTTTCCCTGAAACCCGCCCAGTGGGAGCCCGTGGTGGCCCATGCTGTGGGACGTGGGAGGTTCAGGCTGGACCAGAGCCCTGTGCTCCTCCCCAGGCTGCAGGAACTAGGCGCAGGTCCGGGCAGACCCCAGCCCAAATGCCCCGGGCAGGTTTGATCCAGCAGATCCTCCCATAGAGGGAAAGTCAGCAGCTGGCATTCACCCACTCCCCATGATGGGTTTTCATCTCTGCTCTGTCTTATGCACCCAGGACTATCTAAACACGGGGACCACCAGGATCGGCACCCCGGCACCCAGTCTTGCGCTGAGCAGATGAGGGTAGGTGCAGGGGTGCTTGCCACCGGTCACCCCCCGGCCTCGCTCAATGCACTACTTGTCCAAGCCCTCCTGCCCGGCGCCTCCGAAGCCAGTGGGGCCATCTCTGGCTCCCATCTTTGCCGGGGTCCTGCCCACATACCTGGCCAGGGGACCCACGAACAAGGGCTGGAGTTGTCAGCTCACTCTGCGCCAAGGCAAAGCAGTGCTGGACGCAGGGAGGAGAGACCCAGCGCTGTGCACACCATGCAGACCATCGGGGTGGGGGTACCGGGGGGCCAGTGGGGGGGGGTCGCTCCTCTCACTAGCCCCGGACCCCCGCACACTGGCCCTGCCGGCACCTCTGCTGAAGGGATAATGCACGCGGTGGGGAGAGGGAACAGGGATATTGTGCCTCATTCGTTATCGTGAGTTACTGTCCCGACTACTCCTGTAGCCGGCCAGCGGCTTGGCGGGGCCCGGGGGCCGTAACGCTGCTCTGCTCCCAGGGCAGGGCTGGCACTGCCACAGGGAGCTGCAAGGTCATGGCAGGGTTTGAGGCTGTGGTCCCTTCCACCAGCACCAGCCCCCTTGGGCACAGGTCCTGCCACCCTGGAAAGGATGGAGGGATCCCCCAAATCAGCCCGCAGAAGCTGCTCCAGCCACGCGGTCCTTCCCTGGAGGTCCCCTCTGCCACCTGGGCTGCAGCTTCCCCCCGGTCCTGCCAGGACAGATCCCGACCCACGCTCCCCAGCAAGGTCAGACTGCCAGGAGAGAAGAGGATTAGCCGGGGGGGTCTAGCAGTGTGATGGTACTTGGGGATGTTGTTGCGTGGGGAATTTCTTTTAGTATCAGTGTCACCACAGATGCAAATGGTTGTTCTCAGCTCAACTGTGCATAGCCCACAGGGGATGGTGCACGGGGCCTCAGGAGCATGTGGCTCTCATCCCAGCCCTGCCTCTGGCAAACCCAGCACTGCTGTGACTCAGTTTCCCCCATCTGTGGGACCCCGTGGGGGAAGCACCACTCAAGGCAGAGGAGTGTCACTCAGTGACGAAGCAGCATTATGATTCCCAGACCACAAAGCTGAGAAGATCAGACCTGGTCTCATGTGCAACGCAAGCCAAAGGCTGGTCTGCCCAGGCGTTTGCTCCCACAGGAGCGTGAGGGTTTATTTTGGAAAAGGATCCAGTTTTGAATTAAATAAAAAAAACCCTCCGTGATGCAAATGTCCCTGCTCAGGCTTGGGGGGGGGGGATTCCAGTGTTTACTTGTCCTGCATAGCATCCTTTTCCTCTACTCACACCACCCCTTCCTAAGCAACAGGATGGGTCATCAGGAAAGCAATCTGCAAACCCCAGCCATGTGGAAAATGCTCCTCCATCTCCGTGGTCTCCAGAGGTTGCAGAAACCCTGAAATCCAGCACATTGACCAGCCCCAATCCCTTTCTCCCAGGGCTGTGGGCAAGAGACGTGCCCTGTGGCAGGCAGGAGCACTGGCCAGGCTTGACAGAGCATGCACCGCTGAGGACGGCTCTCCCGGGGCAATGCCACGGGGTCCCCGAGACATGGGCATTTTGGGGCTGTTCAGAGGCAACAGTTTCTTGGCCACATGCAACCCTGGGACACTGAGATGTCTGCTTTTGTGCAAAGTCCACGGGCGCAGCACAGCTTCCTCCAGGCACCTGATCCAAGGGGATCACAGTGCAGGAGTGCCAGCATCCTTGTGAGCTTGTTTACTCCAGAAACCAGGGCCAGC
>NW_008824112.1:352726-359463 GCF_000699105.1 Pygoscelis adeliae | reverse complement strand
GTATCAGCTCTTGATTATCTGCGGGTTGTTGAACCAAGGTGCAGATTAACTACACCATCGACCAAAAGGGCACTGCCTGGCATCTGGCACTGCATCAAAGCTGTCTGTCCTCCCAGAACTGGCTGGGAATCACGGCGCAGAGATGCCCGGTGTGTTTACAGGAGCCAGCCCGGGGAACAGCAGGGCCAGTGCAGACCTAGCAAGTCCTGCTGAGCCTGCCAAGCTGTGCTACAGGCGCCCTGCGCCCCTGGCAGCGTCTGCCGTCCCCACACCTCTTGGGGCTTCTCGCTACCGGCGTCCTCGTCCCCCATCGCCCAGACCAATGGAAAGGTGGTTGTAACTGCTTACAAAAAGGGCCCAGGCCACCTGCCTCCCTGCTGCTTTGAACACAGGAGGTGATAAATATGCGGCACCATCCCTGGGGAAGTCAGCGAGGATGGATGGGGAGTTAAAATGCTACCAGGGAATGCAGGAAACCTGCCACAGGACGATCAAGGGCTTCCTGGGCAAGTCTCCTGGCCCAGGGTGCTGCTCTTGCCCTTCTCCTGCAGGGCTGCCTTGTTCACGCACCCGCAGTGCCCGCATCCCAGCCACAGGGCAATTAATGCAGTTATCACTTCCACCCATTTCCAATCACGCTTTATGGGTACTGGATCTGTGGATGTAAATTCCCTGAACAGCCCGTCTGGTCCCGATGGCTCAGCAGGACCTGCTCCCTGCCACCTCACCTACCCCAAACGCTGGCAAACGTGACCGGGGGGGTCTCAGGAAGGAGAGGCAGGACGGAGCCAAGGAAGAGTGGTGCTCGGCAGCCTTCAGCGCAGCAGGGCTGTGCAAGCACCCCCGCCCCCCTGCTCGCTCCCTCTCACCACGGGGAGACGGCACAGCAGGATGCGAGGGCTCCAGCCCAGCCAGCCTCAGCCCAGAGCATCCAGCGCTGTCACTGTGACCAAGCCCTGTTCTGTCCCGTGTTCCCGCGTCTTGCACTGCAGCAGGACCAGACGGCTGAAGCCCCGAGGGCAGCCTGCAGCCCCCCCAGGCCAGACCACAGGGGCTGCGCATAGGGGACTGCCGAGCAGCCCCATCTCCCCCACCATTCACGTGCTCCACGCTGCCTGGGGTTACCTGGGAGCTGTGACCCCCTCGGCCTGCTTGTCCCACACTCTTTATCCCCCAGAAGGAAATTTGCCTGCACAGCCCCGCAGGCAGCAGCCTGCACCCGCACCCAACAGACCCTGCTTGCCCCTGGCCGCCCTGCGCCCCAGCAGCGACCTGCAGCACGAGCCATCGGGTGAGCGCCCCGACACAAGGGCGAGCAGTGGGCTCCCTTCAGCCCTTTACAGAGATGCTCTGGAAAGCATCAGCCCCACCTGCCCTGGAGAGGAGAGCTGGCCTCACGGGGCACAGCCTCCCCAGAGCCCTCCAGATGGGTGGGAGCCCTGCCCAGCGCCCAAGGGGACACCGGGCTCCAGCTGCTTTGTGCACCCTGAGAAATCCGGGCAGCTCCGCCAAACTGCAGCCATGGGGCAAATTGCAAGGAGGCGTCCACCCGTCGGGGATGAGAAAGGACGCTGCTCCATGGCGGAGGGATTGCGAGAGGAACTGAGCTGGGCTGAGACCCAAAGGCTGGCCATCACCTTGTCATGTGGGTGGCTAAGGGACAATGATCTGCGGAAACCCCGGCAGGATCCAGACATCCCTGGTGCTGCTCCCACCACAACCATGGCTCACTGGGGGGGGTCCTAGCGTGGCCAGCTGCGACGGGGCTGTGGAGGGTGACCTGCACCCCATAGGTCGCCAGCAGCGGGAGCGGGGGGCTCCTGCAGCCCGGGGCAGCGCAGGGCAGACATGTCCCCTCAGGGCCCTGATCCTTGCCCCCGCAGGGCCCTGATCCTACCGTGGGCTCCGGCGGCGTGGTGGGGGCCGGAGGCCCCGGCGTGTCGAGGTGCCCAGTGCACGGCATTTCCTGCACGGCGGCGGGAGGGAGGGAGGGACGGCCGCGCTCGCTCACCTGCGCCAGGTGCAGCTCCGCCCCAGCCGGCCCCGGCCCGGGGTGCGGGATCTGCTGCAATGGGGTCCCCATGACCCCCCCCAGAGCCCACAGCCTGCACAGCCCCCCACAAACGGTTCATCCCACTTGCTTTTGCTGCCAGGAGGGACCAGAAGCATCACTGCCTGCTCAGTATGGGTTCTGGGGACGGGGCTGCGGTCCGCAGGGTGAGACAGGACCCGTTGCTCACCCAGAGCTCGGTGCAGGGTGCGCACTGGGGTGACCCCTCTCAGCAGCAAGCCTCTGCTGGGACGTGGTTTCGTGCTGGGCTCCCCATACACTCGTGGCTGAGCCATGCTGCAGGAGCAGCCCGGTGCCTTCCCCAGCCGTGGCCCCGCACAGGAGGGGCACCGAGGCACCGGGGCGGCGGCACTGCCAAGGCAGCCGATCCCGACCCCGCTGCAGAGCAGTGTGAGGAGGCAGACAACAGTGCCAGGCTCCCACCCAGTGCTGCAGGCCAGCGGGCATGAAGGCATGAGGAAGAGGGGGGAGTGGTACGAAGGGACACGGAGGGCTCCGCTGTCCCCTCCAAGCTGAACAACGTCCAGGTGGAAGGACGGAGCAGTTTCAGGAATGGCTCCATCTCCCTTTACAGGTTATCTTTGATGGCCGCAGCCCCCAAAACACCTGTTATTGTCACCCTATTTTCCCAGTTAGTGTCTGTGTTCTCCTGGCCCGTTCGCTGGGAAAACCAGGCAGCCAAGTAAGGAGCAGAAATAGTGGTGTGGGTTTTCTGGGAGACAGACTGCTGCCACCTTCGCACAGGCTCAGTGTCAGCAGTAGTAGCAGCTGCTGAGAGAGCTCAACTTAAAACTGTGATCTATCCATGAAAGAGTCAGTATTTCTCCTGCAGTTCCCCGGTTCACTGAGTCATCTTCTGCTCTTGTTAGCATTTCCACCTCCTTTCCTCTGCATCTTCCAGGGGACGCTGTGTTAGATCCCTGATCCTCTGCTGCACATCAGCTTCTCTCTGTCTCTCAGTATTACGTGCATTTTTTTTCATGGCTGATGCACTGGCCCTGCCTCTGTCTGGCCATTGCCATCACATTGCATCCAGAGCCAGCTGCTTCTATCCTCTGAACGAAGCAGGTTCCTCAGAAGAAGGAAATACCCCTTGAACCAGGACTACCCCCCACCACCGCGGCAGGGAGAGTGGAGAAAGGGACAGATTTCAAACACAGATTCAGCAGAATCAACTCTTTCCAACCGAGAACGCTTTTGCAGGATGGGAATGGGCCGTGAATTGTCCAGTGACCCACTAAGCTGGTGACCCCCTCTGAAAGGCTGTATAAAGTCTTTGTGGGGCGACTGCAATCGAATCTAAGTCAGGAGCAAAAAGGAAGCTTATCATGGGAGGAAACCAAAGGAAGAAAGAGTCATTCTGCTTGGTGACTGTGGTCGCCTTCATCTCACGCCATCTGCTAGAGTGCTGCTGTACTCCTGGGGCAGTGCGAAGTCCTAGACCTTGCAAGAGAGACAATCAAAACCAAGCAGTCTCTTCAAACGAACAGCATTTCTACAGAAGTTTCTGGGTCAAGGAATTAACTGTAATTCCACCCGAAAGAGGGAAATGGAAGAGGTGTTTTTAACTTGGGTAATTTTGATGGTCTTTTTAATGGTAGAGCTTTGCACACAGTTGGCCCAGGGCAACTGAAGAACCAGTAATCAGAGTTGGGGAATTAGCATAGTGTGCTATGACGCACAAAACAACCAGGAGGCGGAGGATTAGACTCTTCCATCTCTATTTTCTCCTCAAAGATTGAATCCCGTAAGAAACCCCCAAGATACTCACAACTTCCACTGTAGCCTAGGGGCCCTCAGAGCCAGAGTCACAGAGCAGCCTAGGCCCTTGTCCCTGGCAGGATTAAGATACCCCTGTGCAGCTCAGTCTGTGACTCAAGGCCTCCACCTCACTCTGATGGTTTCCCCTGCTTTGGCCAGAAATGTTCCTCAAGCCTGACAGCTCTCCACTTGCACCAGGACTGCTGCCAGCTGGGCAGCCTGGCACCGCAGCACTGTCAAGATCTTCAGGATGAGTCTTCTCAGGGCCCAGTCCAGTAGGTGACCTACAAGCACACAGCACAAGCCAGCAGGACTGGGAAAAGCAGGAGATCTTTATCAGGAGAAATGGAGAGAGCTTCCTTCCTGAGGACACTTGCAGCCTGCGAGGGACAGTGCTCCCTGGGCGATGAGGACCACAAGTGTGAATCTCCTCCTCCAAAGGGAGGACATGAACTCAAGACTTGCCCAGCTTTACCAGCTACATAGTCAGATACATAATCATCAGCATCATCAATGGCTGCTTTGGAAGAGAGGCCTGAACTCTGTTCCTTGCTGAAAGGGAGGTTGGACCTTTTTGGTCCAGAATAGGGGTCGGCATTAGGACATCACATCGCGTGTCAGCTCTGGAGTGAGATAAGATGCAAATCTCTGCAGCTGTCTGCTGGTCCAGCATCCTGGGTTCCCTGCAGAGCATGCCAGGGTGGTGGACTCACACGCAGGCTCCCAGCTCCCTTCATACTAGGTAAGACAGGAGCGTGTGGGCAAGAGGTGGGAGCCATGCTTTCCTTGGTATGCCTGTCCCCTTGATCCATGCCAGGATCAGAGCCTTTGTTTTGTGGCTTCACATGGCGTGAATATAAGGTACTGAAGCAATCTTGGTTTGGTTTTGAGTGCCGTCACAGCTCAGCGCTTTCTTCCTAGCTGGGAAAAGCTCAACGCCCTTGTGCAGCCGAGGTGCTGGCTGCACGCGCCTGTGGCTCTGATAGTTTGAATGAAGCAGCCTGTTCAGACAAAGGAGATTTCACTATGGAAATCAGAAAAGGACTAACAACAGGAACCTGTTTGCACGGATGCTCCACCTCACAGCTGTTTCAGAGCTGGGTGGAGGTAAAGTATTGTGCAGCCTCAGGAAGTTTGTTTCTCGTTGCTACATTTCCTTCCAAAACTCACCTCTCTAAAGAGCTGGGTTTATCTTGGTCATTCTGATCTCGCCACAGCCATGCTGGAGGGGAGGAGGCTGGTTTTCCCCTGCAGCAGTTTAACCCACGACATATAGTCACATCCTCATAAAATGAAACAACTGCTCCACCTACTACTGTTTTTCAAAAAAGAGTGAACAAAATACAAAGTAGAAGAACTTGAGGGCAAAGATCCGTGAGCACAGGTCAGGCTTCAAACGGATCAAAATGCCATGCTTCTTCCTTCTGTAGGCCCTTTTCCCATAAAATAGAGAAACAACCCCAAATTTATTCCCATTTCCTGATCAGTTCCAAAAATCTCATGTGTCACATCTTTGAGACGAGAGCTCTTTGGGCTGCCAGCCTCTGTGCAGTGCTCTTGCTTGGCTCGTTCAAGCTGAGCGGGATTGGGCTGGCCTGCTGGTGCACTGGGCACCTTCAAAGCAAATCTTGGTGCTGAGGAATCGGTAATCGCCATTTTTGCTCTGAGTCTGAATGGAATCAACACCCTCATGTAGGAAGTGACAGTGGTCCGTTCGGAAGAAATAAATAACTGAATTTCCAGCCACTTCGTGCCACCAAAACTCCTGGGATCTCTTTCTGAGACGCACAGATTAGCCTCAGCTGAAGGGTAACTTGCACGTTGGACGATTATACTCTCAAAGTGCAAAACCCGAAGTTTCCATTGTGGTGCTGTATTCGCCTCAGCTTCCTGTTTCCCACTTGCAGAGATGAGGCCACATGGTGTTAAGCTGCTCAGCATCGTCCCCTGCGGGCGGGTGTGCTTCTCGGGGCGGGGGAAGAGGCACTTCACAGGCTCTGTGCAGAAAAGGAAGATGCTGTAAATGATAAACGCAAGATATTATCACACCATTTCAGACTCACAGGTGCCACAGCTGCTGGTCGGCTGCTGGTTTCCAAGGCATTCAGAGCAGGTTAGCAGAGTAACTACCCACATTTTGGGTTGGATTATGCACATAAACCTCAGCAGTGCTTTGGGTGCCGCTGCCCGTGAGCCCTGCCTGGACTCCCAGACGTTTTCCCCTGCCTCTGCGAGGAACAAGCACTGCAGGAGACGGTGGTTGCCCACGGGGGCAGGGAGGGGGCTCACCCTCCTGAAGCGCCAGGGGAAGGTGCGTCCTCATTAACGTTGTCAGTCCTGATGTTTGAAGGGCGGTCATGGGCTTTTTTGAGATCCCAAAACGTCTCTGTGGTGGGATGCGCGCCCTTCATGTCACCCTCAGCTGGGGCACCTGCTGCCTTGGCCGAGGATGGCAGCTCGGTGTCCCCCGGTCCTGGCCTTCAGAGCCCTCCAGGGGCTGTGTGTCCCCTGGGGGCCTTTCTCTTGACGGGGTGCCAGCTCCCCTCCTGTCCCCCGCCCCAGCCCCCTCGCGGGAGGGCCTGGGCTGGGCGCCATGCCGGTGCACAGGCCACCGTGCCCGTTCAGGCCTCTGCCCCAGGGGAGTGGCATTCTGCGTGGGGCGTGGGCAGAAAGGGAGCTGTGGGACCGCCTCTCGTTTGTCGGGTGGCATTAAATATTATGTCTGGGCCTTGCTTTAGTATAATTATAATTAGCATTGTTATTGTTCTACCGCTTATCGCGGGACGAGGGCGTTTTGTCCCTTCGCGGGCGCCGTACGTCGCGCCCTCGCGCCGGCGTGAACCGCCCTTTCCTGTCCCACCGTCTCCTTCCATGGGGAGGCGGGCTGCCGGCCGCCATCTTGGAA
>NW_008824112.1:324147-352154 GCF_000699105.1 Pygoscelis adeliae | reverse complement strand
GGATGGGATCCCCTCTGCTTTGGGGGCAGCTTGCATGGCACCGAGTGTGAGGGGATAGCACCCCGTCTGCACTGGGGGGGAGCCTGGAGTGAGGGAGGTCCCCCCATGATACCAAGAGTGAGCGATGAGACCCCTCAGTTTGCTTTGGGAGGCCCCACCACCACCACGGCAATGAGCTTTGGGTTTGGTCCCCACGGCTTTGATCAAAGGAGAGTGCTCGGCCAGAGGAGGGATCCCCAGCCTTAGAGGGGCTGGGGTGGCCCTCAGCTGGGTTCCCCGTCTCTGCAGCGGTGGTCCTGAGAATTGGGTTTACGCACAGTGGGTGCATGCCCCTCTTGAAGTGGTGTGAGCTCCCTGTTTTTCTTCACTTTACTGAGACCTGCGCCCCTGGGTCAGGGATCCCATGTATGTAGATCATCTGCAGCAAGGACATGCCGGGTGAAGGGATACCCTCTCTTCTCCTTGGGCCTGAACAGAGAACCTGAACAGGTTGTCCTTGGTGATTCCCACCCCAAGGTCCCCCAAAAGAGGGCTGGCTCCTTGTGTGAGGTACTGGGTAGGAGCATACTGTGCTTAACTGGTTCTTTATTGTAACGGGAGCTGTTGTGATAGTAATCTCTTCTCCAACAGATGGACGCCAAGAGCGTGTCATGTTTGACAAGATCACGTCGCGCATCCAGAAGCTCTGCTATGGGCTCAACGCTGACTTTGTCGATCCCGTGAGTCTGTCCTTTTTCCTGCTGTCCTGTTCTCTGCCCCTTGTGGTGATCTCTGCTAGAAGCCAGCAGTGGTGAGCGGGTGTTACCTGGTTATTCTCCTTGGCAAAAGCCAAGCATGGAGGCCTGTGCAGGAACTCTTGGCAAATGCATTCATAATGTGTTTTTTCTAATTGTTTGTGTTCTGAGGTTTTTTGCTTCACAGATACAGAGTCTGAGACTGTGGTGGTGGGAAAATCAGTTTACCTGTTGTAAATTGCTTTTACTTCAAACATTGTTGAAGCAATTGAGCTTCTTGTGCTTAAAAAGAGAGTTGTTTGTTGCTCCAATTCACATATTTTGGTTTTGGTAGATTGCTCTCAATTTCAATCTACAAAGCTTGAGCAGTACTGTATGGAAAGTAGCTCTTCATCCTCTCTTAAACAAGGTGACCTTTCTGTCTGACAGAACCCTCCCTGTCGTTATAATATCCTTACTTTGTTTTTTCGAGCTGTGTAGGATTTTGAGTGCATGTTGATCCCACTTGTGTGACCTTCTCCTTCCAAAGCCTGTGTGCAGAGGACGAATCCCTCGTGGATCCATTGATCTCTGTGAGATTTTTATGCAGATGTGCAGACCCAGTCTGTTCTTGCCAACTTAGGCTTTTCCCATCTCCAAGACCTAATGATCTGTTTTCATGTCTTAAATTGCATCTGTAAAATATTTGACATTCATTCTGTACCAAAAGGTAGTGCTCTTCAGCTGTAGGCAGAGAGCAGGAGGAGGAGCGTTAGTGACTTGGTTTCTGAAACACAAAGTATACTGACTTGATCTCAATGACACAGGGTGTTGATGATGAGGACAGAAGCAAGATTCCTAGTCCTCCTGACTCTTAATACCCCTGTCTTAGTAATGAAGCTGATCCTATATGAAGCACTGCATTCTTATTTATTCTGCAGTAGTGTGTGACATCTCTCTTCCTGGAATTGAGTTTCTCCTTTTGGACTTGGATCTTCTTGTGCCAGATGCTTTACAAGCCAATACTAAAAATCCCTAACCTAACGTGCTTATGTTCAGAGAGTAAGGTTTGAAAATTACATGTCCAGGTTTTGTGAGGCTGTTGGCACTTCAGATGTATTTGGCAGTTACCAAATCCTTAGATCAGACCTCTCTTCTCCAGTGTAGAATATGCTCTTTCTTGTAGTGATCAGTGCTAAATGCTCGAGAGAAAAGCAGAAAATACTTTAGAGATGGTAGATGCAAAAGTCTTTTCCCACAAAAGGTCCCAACTGGCAGATGAAGATTAGGTTAAGCCATGAAGCAAAAGCTGTTGTATCCCTTCCAGTGTTGGGGTTTTTTTTTTTTTTCTTATTATGAAATGATTTTAAGCGTAGCACTTGCATGTCTCATCAGGCATTTATAAAGTCAAGCTTCACTTGGAGTTTCGAAACTTCCAAGCAAGTACTGTTTTAATCTGACTTTTCTCCCTATGAACTTTGCTGCTACTCTATTCTAGCCTTCAGGAAAGTGTCTGCGGAGAAAAAACTGTTAATGATTCCGGATTGACATTACTTTCTTCCCGCTTTCCTTGCTCTGCCTTCTGCCCCGGTATTACTTTAAAATTGTAGGAGTCAGTACCTCACCAAGAGGGTTTGGAATTTTAATTTGCTTTTCTATTCAAACAGAGTGAACAGTACTGCTTTTAGTGAAGCATATCTTACATCTTAAATGGTTGAAACATGAGTGTTTTTTTTTACCCAACAACAGGTAGCTAACCTCCAGAATTTTCCTTTTTCAGGCCCAGATCACCATGAAAGTGATTCAGGGGCTGTACAGTGGTGTCACGACGGTGGAACTGGATACGCTGGCTGCTGAAACGGCTGCAACCCTGACCACCAAACACCCTGACTACGCTATCCTGGCAGCAAGGATTGCAGTGTCCAATTTGCACAAAGAAACTAAGAAAGTATTCAGTGGTGAGTCTCTTTGGGGGCACTTGGATAGCAATTAGTCAGAAAGGGAGTAGGAGTTTTAGAGGATATAAATATGGAAATCTCTTTCTTAAGCAGAAGTTACTAAGTACCCAAGCTAACTAAAAATGCCATGGAGATGAAAAACATGAGTTTAGGCATGTCACAAGGAAAATGAAATTGCCTGTTTTGTGAAAAGTATCTGTATAAAATAGATTGATGAAAAATGTAACTGATTGAAATTAGGTTGCACCCACGTTCTTTCCCATTTATTATGTGTTATAAATTCTATTAAAAAAACCATTGTAAGAGAAGTGCATTTTTAAGCTTAACAGATTAGTAATAGTACTGAGCAGGTAGAAGAAAAGTTGTATGTTTGTAGAGCTGGAGGGGGTTATTTTAGAGGATGGGTGGTCCTGCCTGTTAAATCCTTGAAAACAGATGACAGATGATGCATATATAGGTCTGTGGATGTCCTTCTTTTTAAATACCTTTCTGTTGTAGATGTGATGGATGATCTCTACAACTATATAAACCCTCACAATGGGAAGCACTCACCAATGATCTCCAAAGAAACTCTGGACATAGTTTTGGCCAACAAAGATGTACGTAACTTTTTTTTCACTTCTAAGTTTTAAAAATTCAGTGAACTAGTTCAGATAATTTATTTTTCTTATTTTTAAGCAAGCCATGTTTGTTTTAGGACAAAAAGCCAATGCAGAAACCAGTGCAGGTGGTAACTGCTCTGTTCTGGAGAGTTTAAAAGAGGAGGATGTAGGAATTTTCTTCATGTAAGGATGTTTCTATAGTAGAATCTATTTTCTTGGATGTCCTCATAGTCATGATCAGCACAACTAATTAATTTGAGGAAAAAGTACCTTTTGATGTAGCAATCTGTTTTGTGTGCAGAGAAGGGAGAGATGAGGTTTGGTTTCTGATTTCAAGTTGTTCCAGGTCTGTGTTCTTACGGGGAAGCCATGTTCGTATTTTGATTCTATCTTGTGTTTCTTAGTGTCTAGTTAGACTTCAGTAAAATGTAGCCAACAATTGTGCATTGTACTTGGAAGAGAATTGTTAAAACTGTGCATTTGTTGTTTCAAGCTAAGTGCTCTTTCCTACTTTATTCCTCTGATCTGCAGTCTGTGTTACTAGACCTTTGAGGCCAGAAATGCCACACAATGATAGCATTGCTATACCTTAATGTGAGGCACAAAAAAGCTGATTGTAAATGTAAATTTTTCTCTGTATTATTTCTTCTCAGCGCCTGAATTCTGCCATTATCTATGACAGAGACTTCTCCTACAACTATTTTGGTTTTAAGGTAAGAAGCACGTTACTCATGATAATGGAGACTGCTGTTTTGATATTGTTCTGGAGCTGAGTCTCTTGGGAAGGATGGGAATACTTGCAGAATCATCTAGATTTGTGCAAGGAGGGCACTGGAGAAGGCGGGACATTAATGGGTTTGTAAAAAAACAAAGAGTACTTGCACAAAGCAGTTGCCTAACTGGATGAATCATGTACTTTCTTCTTGGCTTCGTTCTGTACCCTTGGCTGCTATAATATTTTAACTGTTGAGCTCTAACTGTTTCGCAGCAGATAGCACTGAATGTTGTTGAAAGCTTCCCAGCTCGTGCCGTTCCTCAAGGAAATAATCTCATTCTTAATAAAGTAAAAAAGGGATTTTTTGTTTTCCGCATTGTTTTGTGTAACAGTTGTTCTCAGTGTGTCATCCCATGCATTTGTCGTCTTCCGTGCGGCTGGAACATCTCCCCCACAACCGGTCCAGTCTACTGTGCCTCCACCATCTGCTCCTCCTGCTCCCCTCATAACGTGCTGTTCTTTGCTGAATTGTTTTAGGGCATGATGCAGTGGGCTCTCCGGAGGGTTAGCTGGAGAGCGTTTGGCTTTTCCATAGCACTGGGTACTTCGGATCTTGTGAATCTCTGTAAGAACTGGGGGTCTTTGCCTAGAGTTCCCATCGACACACCTGATATGGTGCCCTCTGGTTTGGGGGAAGTGGTTTGCAATGAGGAAACAACTAGAGTGTGTAAAGAAGAGAGCAGCTGCAGAAACAGCATAGGCAAGGATGGAAAAAGGGGACCTTGAAGGGAGGTGTGTGTTTATGTATATAGATATGCAATTCCTGACATCCCCTCCTGTAATTACTGCTGTAATCCATTAGGCACAAGCTTAAAAGGCATCTGCTCTAGTTGTAGGCTTAACATATTTGTCATTTTGTGTGTTCAACACCCAGCACTGCAGATTGTGGTACAGGTTGTCTGGAAAGCATTATCGTAGTATAACTAATAATACTTTAAGGAAGGGTGGGGTTGTGGAGAACAAGCACTCCCTTGTCTTCTAGCCTTAATTCACCGTGGGTTGAGAGGTAGTGTTGAACCTTGTGGCTGCATGCCCTACCACCACTCCGTAATCCAAAGCATAGAGTCCTCAGTGTTCAGTCTTGCAGTGGACTTCTGGGTTTTTTTTAGTCATTAGTTACGTAATATCCTATGCCATTAACAAGAGGAGGAGTGGAGTGCAGGGTTGGTGCTTCTGTTGAAGCCTGGGATAAGGAGCATGAAGATGCTTGAGCTTGGATTTAATAGGATTTTTTTTTAAACTGAAATCTGCATGTCTACTAAAATGCATTCTCTCTTTTTAAAGACTCTAGAACGCTCCTACTTGCTGAAAATCAACTCAAAAGGTAAGAACTGTCTGTATTACCTTAAAGTATTATTTAAAAGTCAAGACCAAGGCTCAGAGCAGGCGTTGAGGAGGCAGATAGGCTACCTCATAGCTTTCCGTAAAGCATTCCAGTGAAAGCATTGAGTACTGGTTTAAAAAAATAGCAACACGTTTGTAGTAAGTGTTCTTTGAGCGTGTGCGAATTCTTTTCTTAGGCTAGGAATCTAGCATCTATGCTGGCAGTGGTGTGCTTGCATGAAAAACAGTTGATCACCAAAGAGCAGCACTGTGGCAAGTTTACTTGGGTGTTCCAAATACTGGCAGTGTCACCTGGACAACTGTGCTTTACCTGTCTGTTTTAAGGACCCTAGTGCTTTGAAAGCTGCATGTTATCTAGGATTTAGAAGATGAAGTAGTTCCTATCCAGCTGATAACTTGTTCCTAAGCACTTTTTCATACATTTAAGTTGAAAGAGCTACTGTGCTATCAGTGCCAGTTATTGCAGGCCTTCAGCATGAAAATCCTAGGACACCAGAAGGGTGAGAGGTGAATTGTAATATAACAAACCTAGAGAGCAATTGGATGCTGGATTGGATATTTGATTGGATTTTAACTGTTAATACAGGTGGGTTGGTTTTTTTCCCCCCACAAGAACAGTCGAGCATTGGAGCAGGTTGTTGAGAGGGGTTATGCAGTCCCCGTCCTTGAGTTTTTCAAAACCCGACTGGATAAAGTCCTGAGCAAACTGGTCTGATTCTCTTAGTTGACTCTTCCTTGAGCAGGAGATTGGACTAGAGACCTCCTGAGGTTCCTGCCAACCTGAATAATTCTGTGATTCTATGAAAACTATGGCTCTCAAGTGGCCCGTTGCACATTGTTTGTAGCTTATTGCTATGACCTCTACATCTGTCTGTACTAATCCTAAGTGTCATACTGACACTCTTCCCCCCGCCCCCTTTGCTTTTTGTGTTCAGTTGCTGAGCGTCCTCAACATATGCTGATGAGGGTATCGGTCGGGATCCACAAAAACGACATCGATGCTGCAATTGAAACTTACAATCTTCTGTCTGAAAGGTGGTTTACCCATGCCTCCCCCACGTTGTTCAACGCAGGCACCAACCGGCCTCAGCTTTCCAGGTACCTTTGGCTTTCGAGTTTGCTTAATGCATAACTGGATGAAGATAAAGTTTTGGAGATCGGGTCTGTTCAAATGAAATGCTTTCACAGCTTCTAAAAATAGTAGCTGTGTTTCTGTGATTCTTCTATGAAGTTTTGAGAAGTTGCTGTCAAATTTAACTTGATCTCTAGTGTAGTCTTTGGGGAAGAATACACAAGTGTCTATAAGCTTCTAAAGCTAATGGAAATGTTTACATGGCTATATTTTATTTAAAAGTTACTTATATGCATAGTCTTCTGTAGATTACAAAATGAATCCTGGTAATTGTTTTCTAAAATACGCTAAAAGTAGCAAGCATAATTGATACGATTTAAAAAATGTTTTGCTTTGCTAACACAGGTATCAATAACACAACTATTGCTCGTAATGTTTTCTGAAACTGTCCTTTATCCCACTTTGCAACCTATGGTTTTGGTTCATTTATTTGCTTTGCATAGCATGTTAAAGATTCAGCATTTACCCTTGTTTTTCTGCAGCCCTGGTGAAATACTTCTTGACTTCTTTGTTTTAATCTTTGTATGCTAAAGCTATTTGTTTTCATTAGTTGTTTCCTGCTGTGCATGAAGGATGACAGCATTGAGGGAATCTATGACACTCTCAAGCAGTGTGCACTGATCTCAAAGTCTGCTGGTGGGATTGGCCTTGCTGTGAGCTGTATCCGAGCCACGGGCAGCTATATTGCTGGGGTAAGTGTGCAGATGGTGTTCCCAGCAGAGGTTAACCTTCTGGTTTCAGGAAATGTCTATATTTCAGTTGCCAAATCAATGCTGCTTCTACCAAGTCAGTTTAACACAGTAGTCAGTCTAGCTCAGTAGTCTTTCCTTTTTCAGTACGCTTTAAGGCAAAAAGGTTGGTTTTCCTTGGTGTTTTGGCTTTCTAATAGAAGTCCTTCCAAAAAGAGGATCTTATTCCACCATTTGATCAGACAATTCCAAGTTATTTATATATTAGCAACCTATGAATATGCTCAGAGACTTGTGCATTAGCCCTTTTCCTTTTTGTATGTCTAACTGCTCAAGATCATCTGTGGGTGCGTGTTTGGTTTTTTTGTCACGGTGTATGTAACCTCTGCAAGCCTTTAGGTTACATAATGTAGAGAAAAGAAGTTAAGAGGCACATTTTATTAACTCTGGGACCAGTAGCTGATATATACATTTTTACCTATTAAAAAAAAGGTAGGGGGATGAGGCTACCAAATAACTGATTGGGGTGGTCGGTTTCTAGCTTTCAGCATAAGAGTTTTGCAGAATGCTGAAAGACATACAGAAAATGTAGGGCCATCTCTTCAGGCAGTTGCTTTTCGGTACTGATGGTATTCCTGTGCCTCTGCAGACGAATGGAAATTCCAATGGGCTTGTTCCAATGCTGAGGGTCTACAACAACACTGCCCGTTACGTGGATCAAGGTGGAAACAAGGTACTGGCTTTCCATTAAATTTCCATTAGGGTCAAGAAGGGAACCTCAGGTCAGAGGGAGATGTTCCACATCTGTGAAAGACTGACCCAGTAACATCAGTGAGCTGATGAAGTGGTTGTAGGTGACACATAATTAAAATAGGGCATTTTCTCCCCTTCTTGTTGATATTCTGGTGTTCCCCTTTCACTATGTATTTTATCATGCAGGTATGTCTTTTGATATGTGTCTGCTGCATGATATGCACGTGTTAGATCAGCCTCTTGCACGGGTTATTAGCCACTCCTTAACTCACTATAGGGCATTCAAGGTTTAAGACTAGAAAGCTGCTTGATCTGTATCCTTTGTCTTCATGTAGTCCAGAGGTCAATGGAGGTATGACACAATAAGTACATCTAAGATTTGTCAAGCTCCTGTCTACACAGAGGAAATATATTTTTGGTACTAAATAATTTTTATTGAGAATCTGGAACTAGTAACATGGCCTAGTTCCAATACGTGAGAGCAACAGTAATGCAAAAAAGCATATTGAAATTGCCTTAACGAGACTATAAAACTAAGCTCCAGTTAGTTTAGGGTATAGTATGCACTCAGGAGCAGTGCAGGAGATGTTATTTTTAAGGGCAATTTGTTCTGATCTTGACTATGTTTTATGTGTCAGAGACCTGGGGCTTTTGCCATCTACCTGGAACCATGGCATTTGGACATCTTTGAGTTTCTTGACTTAAAGAAGAACACTGGAAAAGAAGAGCAGCGAGCCAGAGACCTTTTCTTTGCCCTCTGGATTCCTGATCTCTTCATGAAGCGAGTTGAAACCAACCAGGTAAGAAGCTTGATTGGTGCAGAATAGGTCTGTTAATGGAGAAACAGGTGATCAGCCCTGGGATGGAGTTCATGAAGGGTTGCAGAGTTGTCTTCCTGGCAGCAAAGGAACTTCCCGAAAGAGCTGCTGCACCTTATTTGAGAACCAGGCTGTGCAGGTAAAGAATGGAGTTGGAGAACTCCAGTGGGATACTTTGCTTCAGTGCTTAATCTTGCAGCCCTGACTTAGGTACTGATACTAGCATGCTGAATTTTTACTGTGGAGTTTTCTTAAAGCATCAAAATCTTCGCAGTAAATTGATCTTCATATGACTGTGCTTGTACTTGCTTTAAAATGGGCTATAGCTTGAGAACCAGTCATTTCAAGACTAAAAATGCAGTTTGGTCATAAATGCTCATATAATTAACTTTTAAATAAATCTGACTAGTCTGATAAACATCTTCCCCATGTCTGCTGGCAGAGTTGATTCCTAGTTTTTCAGGATGGGAAGTGTATTTTTCATGTTCCTGTATACAGCAGGATCTGCTGATGAAGTTGAATGCCTTTAATTAACAGGCTGCCTAAATATTTTCTCTGAATATTTTTCCTTCTTACAGGACTGGTCCTTAATGTGTCCAAATGAGTGTCCTGGCCTAGAGGAGGTTTGGGGAGAGGAATTTGAGAAACTATATGAAAGGTAAGAAAAGTGAATAGATTTTTAAGCAGTGGTCATCCATTCACAGAACTGCCCTTGTTGTGTGGTATTTGGGACCCAAAGCGCAGGTCTGTGGTGTCGGTTCATAAGTGGTCAGTGAGTTCCATTATCAGATTGATAAAAGGACAAAGATGGGGAATGTCTGCTTATTGTGTGCTTCAAACTGTGACCTGCTCAAGATAGAACTATGTATGAATGATTGTTTTAGCTTGTTAGAGGGAAATTCTGAAGTGATCCCTTAAAGCAGCCGATGGCTTTGTTTTGAACGAGTTGTATAAGATGATGTAGTGAAAGATTTTTATTTCCTTTAAACAAGGACAGTTCAGAGTTCACACAGTTCAGAAGAGAATGGGGTCTTGCCGGCCTGAGAACCTGATGTTGTGTTAAAAATGATTGTCTTTCACTGCTATTTTTGGAGAGCCTGGGAATTCTTAAGCAACGTGTACCCTGTTGCAGTTACGAGAAGCAAGGCCGTGTCCGCAGAGTGGTGAAGGCCCAGCAGCTCTGGTACGCTATCATTGAATCTCAGACAGAGACCGGCACACCGTACATGCTGTACAAAGACTCTTGCAACCGGAAGAGCAATCAGCAGAACTTGGGGACCATCAAATGCAGCAATCTGTGTACAGAAATAGTGGAGTATACCAGCAAAGATGAGGTAGGTGGAGAACAGGAACTTGTAGCACTTAGGAAAGCTGTGACTGCTCCTGTTGCAGCTTTCGAGAATATGTCTGACTGTTGGCTGGGGAAGGGAACAGGTAGCTAAGAAAATTCTGGGGATGTTTTGACTTGAGTACTTACAGCTCGTCCACTGACTGTGTGTGTGGGTTTCCCCTCCCTTCCAACTCCCATGGAGGATTTGGTATAAAACAAGATACCCATCAAAGTGAACCTCTGAAAGCTTGAGGAAGAAGTGAGCTCTTTGGCTTGCTGGTAGCTGATATAAGCATCTCTTCGGCTAATGATTTAGTAAAACCATACCTCTCTTACCCCAAGACTTACATTTCAGTATCAATTCCCCCTGAGTTCCCTGTGTACTACCCTAATCTTGGTGCTCTATGGATATGCTATGTTTGGACCGCAGCATTGCCAACAAAGGTGAAGGAAGGACATAGAAATGAGTTAGTGCTAATACAGCGTGGAGAATTTAGAATCGTAGAATCATAGAATAGTTTGGGTGGGAAGGGACCTCTAAAGGCCATCTAGTCCAACCCCCCTGCCGTGGGCAGGGACATCTTCAACTAGATCAGGTTGCTCAGAGCCCCGTCCAGCCTGACCTGGAATGTTTCCAGGGATGGGGCATCCACCACCTCCCTGGGCAACCTGTGCCAGTGCTTCACCACCCTCAGCGTAAAACATTTCTTCCTTCTATCTAGTCTAAATCTACCCCCCTTTAGTTTAAAGCCATTCCCCCTTGTCCTGTTGCAACAGGCCCTGCTAAAATTTCTAGTGCAATAAAGCTCTTGAGGCTATTGTAACTGAAAGTATCAGTTTCTACTGCCTGAGCCGCTAGTTGTTCTTTAGCTCACAGTCTTTGGCATATTCATAAAATCCTGAGTAGTCTAGAAGGGATGGAGAGCCATCTTGCCTGCCTGCACTGCGCAAGAAATTTTAGCTTACTTGTTTCAATTCTCCTGGGGTTGGAAATAATATTAGCGTTAAAAATTGTTCAAAAAAATGTCCTAATATAGTCTGGATATTATTGAGATCAGCTGCTGGTTCTGGCAAGACAAGAAATGGTTAGGCTTGGTTTCTGGAAGGATGACTTACGGGCAACAGGATTGACCAAGCCAGAGAACTGAATTTTTATGGTGATATTGATATCTACTAAACCTTTTTGAATTGTTGTTACCCTTTTTGCAACTCGTAAGATAGCAGAGAAATGAGGAGTGCATTTTTCCAGCCTTTTATGTTGCTTGGTTCTTTGTTTCCATATAGTTTGGATAGAGAGCGTACTCTGGGACTGAGATTGTGTTTTTTGCATGGGGTGTTGGCTGGCATGCATGTCTTCACTGTGTTTTCTCCACAGGTTGCCGTTTGTAATTTGGCCTCTATAGCCCTGAACATGTACGTCACTTCAGAGCATACGTATGATTTCAAGAAGCTAGCTGAAGTCACTAAAGTTATTGTCCGAAACCTGAACAAAATCATTGATATCAACTACTACCCTGTGCCAGAGGTGAGTGCCGTGCTGAGCTGGTGTGGGGCTGAAGGCATGCCGAGAATCTGGTGACAAAGGGCCTGTTGTTCTGTAGCAATCCCAGTTCAGTCTTGGGCAGAAGGAATCAGCGAAGGATTTTGTAAGCCTGTTTTGGCTAATAGTTGGCAGTTCCATTAACGACCTGTTTGCAGATGTGACCCGTTGTTAGTGACTTCTTAAGCTTCAACCCAGAACAGTTCCTTAGTGAAGCAGTTGTTGAAAAAGCCTTCCCTTGAGATGGTTCTGCAGTTGGAATTTTTTCATGTGTGTGGCTTTCCATAAAGTACAGAACAGCAGTAGTGAAACAGAGAGAAGGATCCTGGAAAGATCCCAAGAAGGTGTAACTCAGTCTTGAGTTGTTGGTGTTATGCATTTTTGGGAGGGTGGATAGACAGCTTTCTGGAAGGAAAGTGGGGAGAGGGCCGGTAATTGTTGAAGAGGAATGGGAGCAGGGTTTGTTGCATTGCAAGAGTGTAGAAAGGCAAGCAGCAGAGCTGGGCATTGGAGGAGGAAATAAGCAAATACCCAAAGTGTGAAGCCAAACCTGATGAGGATCAGATTTTTCTAGCCCATACAATTTGAATGCCTGAGTTTAAATGTCTTCACGGGCCTGTTTTTTCTTTCAGAAAGTGCTTAGCGTTCACTTCTAAATCATGTCTCCCTCTGTGTGTCAGGTTGAGCAATTAAAATCAGTGATTGCTTCTAACAAACTTAATTTGGGTCCTCAAATTTCTGCCCCAGCAAACAGTGGGGAACGGGGCAGAATTGGAAGGTGGGTTGTTGCAGCAGAATGGATGGCCCATAAAAGTTAAGGCAATGGTACGGATGAAAATTCCTCTCAAAGGTCCTTTCCAACCTAATTTATTCTATGGTTCGATGTAGTTCTGCTAAAGGTAATTATTCTCTTTGCTTGAATGCCATGCAGGCTGAACGCTCCAACAGACGTCATCGTCCCATTGGCATTGGTGTGCAGGGCCTGGCAGATGCTTTCATCTTGATGAGGTACCCCTTTGAAAGTCCGGAGGCCCAGCGCTTGAACCAGCAAATTTTTGAGACCATTTATTATGGTGCTTTGGAAGCCAGCTGTGAACTTGCCAAGGAGCAAGGACCGTATGAAACATATGAGGGTTCTCCTGTCAGCAAAGGAGTAAGTACCAGGAGCTGTCCTGCGTCAGGGCCAAAGCTATGAAAAGCAGATAATATGACTGCTCTTTGATATAGAAGGAGGTGTATGACTGAAGTATCTTAGGCTGATAATATTGCAACAGTACAAATGGTGCTTGAGTTTTCCTCCATCATTTGGCTTCTGAGCCAAAAGAGTGTCCTGTCTAATTTGGACTATACCTGTGTTCTTCAGATTCTTCAGTATGACATGTGGAATGTCACCCCGTCTGATCTTTGGGACTGGAAGGCTTTAAAGGAGAAGATTGCTAAGTGAGTAGTCTTGCACAGTTTGTATTAGATGTAAAATACATCCAATATGTTCTGATTGACTAAAAACAAAAGATAGGGCACAAGTGTAAAAATGGTCCTATCTGTTTCCCCCCGCCCCAGTAGATCTTTCTTCAAAACTGTTTTGTGGATGGTTTTCTTTCATTTTTGTTACAAGCCACAGAGAGCGCCCACCCCCTGGACTCTGATTTAGCTGAGCTCTTATTTCATCTTGGATGCATCAGCAGAATGGTTTGTGTTCCAGTTAAATGAATGTAGTGATGAGTGAGACAGAGTCAGCTGGGTTGGGAACTCTTCTTTCCCCACTGACAGGGAAAGCAGCTGAGCCTTGAGCTTCCTGAAGTCAGGAATCGTTAAAGCGTGAAGTGCCTGTAATGAACTTGTTCAATTTGTGTTCAACTTGTTCAATTTTCTTAAATTTAGTAAATCTGTCTACTGCCTCGTGTATGGAGAGGTCTCAGGCTCTTCATGGGCTGCTCGTTTTGGTTTTGCCTGAGTGCTGTGGAGTTGTGGAGTGCCTGACAGTTTTTTTTCTATGCACCCTTTCTCATGACTAAATAATTTGGGAAAGCCTCTGATTAAAGGTGAAAATAGCAAAGATTTAGTTATGCTTCCATGTTGACCCACGTTACAAGTTTAGTGGAGCTTCCCTTTTTTTTGCTGCAGGTAATCTGAGGGTTTGCAGGTTACCCTGAGAAGGTGAGGTTTCTGAGGTGTGAGCTGAGAGTTCCTTATACTGGCCCTCCTAGCTCTTTGCCGACAGTATATAAACTGTGCTATTCTTGGGTCTTTTCTGTCTTGTCTCACTTGGCTGAAGCTTTCTAACTCTTGACTATTGTTACTAGATACGGCGTCAGAAACAGCCTTCTCCTTTCTCCCATGCCAACTGCTTCTACTGCTCAGATCTTGGGCAATAACGAATCCATCGAGCCCTACACCAGTAACATCTACACACGCAGAGTCCTCTCGGGAGAGTTTCAGGTAAGCGAGGCAGCTGTGGGAAAAAGCTTTTCTGTTTTCGTATCTTTGATGACTTTCACTGCTAAGAAAGACAAGATGGAGGCCACACACTTGGTAACTCAATTCAGTTAGATGTTTATGTCTAACATAAAGCGCCAAGGGGGAACATCTAGCCTGTACTATGTGCCATAGTAGTACAGTTTTGCATATTCCACAACAGTCATTGTGGAATATGCAAAATTGTAAAGTGGTGCTGCTTTTGTCTGGAAAAAAACCTTTATGAGGCCTCAGGATGGCCTGCAGGAATAGTTGCTAAATGAGTGATGATTAGTGAAATTATTGAAGGGACATGCATGCTATGGGAAGAGTAACTGAGACCACAGTGCTGCTTTGCACAGTCCTGAGGAAAGAGCTGTATGTAAAGCACTGAACAAATCTGAAGAGGTCGTGTAAAAGCTTTACGGATCCAGAGGGGTCTGTCATTTAGGAAAGAGTATGAAATAATTTGAGTTTTGAAGGCTGGAGTTAGCGAAGAGCTCTATGTGAGACAAGGGGAATATCTAACTGTTAGGGAGGTCTGGTCTGTCCTACATCCCCTCTGGGGGATGTTAGGGAAAGCACTCAATTTCCTCCTGCCTGCAGGATCAGAACAACAGGTTTATTAACCTGCTCCACTACGTAGGTCAGGTGCAGGGCTGCTGGACAGGTATCCCCAAACAGTCCCAGCAAGGAAATGTTCACTGTTTTTTTTCCTCCCAAATAAACAGCCTGCACCTATTTTGTTCTTTCCCCTTCTGACCCCAGTCTTGATGGTTGTTTACACCTTACTTAGTAATTCAGGTTGTGGTCAGTGGCCCTGGTAAGTCAAGATCTCTCCCTTTCACAAATTTTGGCATTCCTAATGCAGGGGAGTTCCATACACCCCCCTTTCACGTTTGTAATGTCCAGTAACTTCTCCCATTACTGTCCTACGAGTCTAGCCCTAGGTTGGTGTCAGCCAGGCGTTGCAGACTGCCTTCTGTGTTCTGCAATGGCCAGCAGCATCTCACACTTGTTACCCTGTTGTTTTAACCTTGGGCCTAGTCCGGCCATCTGCATGCATACCTCAGTGCTGCCTGAAGAGTGAGAGTTTGTCAGTGCTATACAAGGTCTCGTTTAACCATTTAACATTTAACCACTGTGCACATTGGGGTGGATTTGCCTCCTTTAGGAAGGTATGTCTGTACCATAAGGCAGGGGCGTATAGCTTAGCAGAATATACAGTGCTTTCATTCTTCGGCCCTTGCCCCTTACAGGTTGTGAATCCGCACTTATTGAAAGATCTCACAGAGAGGGGTCTGTGGAACGAGGAGATGAAAAACCAAATCATTGCCCACAACGGCTCTATCCAGGTATGTGTGAAAAACCAGGGAGAATGGCGCAGGGATTCCGACTAGTCTGGGAAGTGCTGGCTGGATGGCTGATTTGCCACACAGTGCTTTTGAGGTCTGCTGTATATGAGTGACTCAGCTAGCCTGGGGAGGAAAAGCTGTCATGTGTAGCATTTCCATTAGAAATATGAGGGGATATGTCTGATCTCAGTGGTAATTTGTTCCTGCTGGAGTCTGCCCATGTCATAGAGAAGCCCAATGGAAATGTACTACTAATTACTGCTAGAATAAATACCGAGTCAGGCTGCGCTACTTTATGCAGATTTTGCAAATATTTGGATTCCCATTTATCATAAAGACTATAAAGGGGTAATTTTGTAGCAGGGAGTAGGCTTGAGACAGGAGCTGAGTATATGACATCCAGATCCAGAAGTTACATGTAGAAGAGTCTGTGTGGGATGAATCATTTATGCTGTGGAGTTCGAAATGCTGCTGTGACAGTTGTGGTTGGAGTCATAGAACCATAGAATACCAGGTTAAAGGGACCTCAAGGATCATCTGGTCCAACCTTTCTTGGCAAAAGCACCGTCTAGGCAAGATGGCCCAGCACCCTGTCCAGCCGAATCTTAAAAGTGTCCAATGTTGGGGAATCCACCACTTCCCTGGGGAGATTATTCCAATGGCTGATTGTTCTCATTGTGAAAAATTTTCCTCTTGTGTCCAATTGGAATCTCCCCAGGAGTAACTTGTACCCATTACCCCTCGTCTTTTCTACGTGACTCCTTGTTAAAAAGGGAGTCATGCATGCTAACAAAGTGCATCCCACTTGTCATGAATTTTGGGGGGGGTACTAACTACTGGATTACTTTTTGTAAGACCTCCCAACTATTTAGGACAAAACAGTAATGGCCTGTTTGCAAACAGCTTTTTCTCTCAAATTCCCCAGAACAAGCTGTCCTGTTGCAGCAAGTAAGGTTTCTTTATGCTTGGGTGCTTTCAGATACAGGATGCTTGAATTCAGTGATAGAGTTCAGCTGCAAAAAGCCTCAGTTCTAGTCAGGATTGCTGAAGTCTCAGCAGTTGGTGAAGAATTTGATTTTACAAATGTGAACATTTGGGCAGTCACTGGTTACACTGCATTGGAAAACTCTTCTGTTCCTTTTAGAATATACCTGAGATTCCTGATGACTTGAAGCAACTCTATAAGACAGTGTGGGAGATCTCCCAGAAAACTATCCTCAAGATGGCAGCAGACAGAGGAGCTTTCATTGATCAGAGCCAGTCTCTCAACATTCACATTGCAGAACCCAACTATGGCAAACTCACCAGCATGCACTTCTATGGGTGGAAGCAGGTATCTGGGAGGGGCAGGGTTGGGGGCCTTGTTCAGAACAGATAGCAAATGGGGGCTGATAAGTTCTTTCATGAAAAGTTGGTCTCACTGATTCTTAGAAGCGTAAACGGCTGTTTCCTTCCAAGAATCCAGTCTTACTAGTGGAATATCTCTCTAGAGCAATAAAGCTGTAATGCTTGTAGCGTTACACCCATTATTCCTGACTACTAGACCTCACTGTGAGGCCGGTACAGCGGTACAGGCTAAGGGAGGTCGGCCTCAGCAGTTCGGAGTTTGGCTGTATTGCTTGCCTGACCTCCAGCTGATTCCAGCTCTTAGACTCATGCTTTTGCTCTATAGGGTCTGAAGACTGGCATGTACTATCTACGGACAAAACCAGCTGCTAACCCCATCCAGTTCACCCTGAACAAGGAGAAACTCAGAGAGCGGGAGAAGGCCGCCAAGGAAGAGGAAGAGAAGGAGAGGAATAAAGCAGCCATGGTGTGCTCCCTGGAGAACCGGGATGAGTGTATGATGTGTGGCTCCTAATGGATCTGCCCTGCAGTGCCAGCAAAGCCATTCCACCTGGCTGGATTCTTTCTAAGATAGAAGCATCTTGTATAACTTCAGAATGTAGAGGCTTGCTGGAACTGTGGCAGGAGGGGTGATCACAGTAGTGTATTGTAGCTTCCCCATCCAGTTGGGGGTTGGTGCACAGGTATGGATAGGGTGCATAAGAAGTTCGTATATTGCTTCAGTAGCTCGGCTTTCTGAAAACTTAAGTGCTCTTGCATCGTCTTACATTGAACCCCATAGGCAGGACTTCTGAACAGGCAGGGAAAGTGCTAATGCCACTTACCTTAAAGATCTGTCCTGGGGACTTCAGACAACTCTCTTCATTTATTAAAGACTGTTACTCATGTCTTCAGAGAAGGAAGCGGACCTGACTGATACCTTTTCCTTTGCTGTGATAAGACAGCAGGAAAACATTCCTAGGCTAGGTATGTTGTACGCTCACTATGCTGTCTCTCATGGCAAAGGAGCAATTTATGTTAAGCTTAGAAAGCTGGAGTGTGTGCACATCTGCCAGTGAGATCCTTCTCCTACCATTTCTTACTCTCCTTGTCCCCTCCTCTTCCCTTTCCAAAAAGCTTTTTAAAGGTGCAGACTGGTGGTAGGTGCATTGCTACCTGGAGAGTTCACCTTCTCCATCCAGCCTGACAGGGCAGGGCATTGCACTTGGTAAATGTTCCTTTTCAGTTCTGACCAGGAAATGGCAGAACTGCTGCAGTGCATTTCATTCTGTATTAAAAACCTACTCTAATTTATCAGTCAGTTTGCTGGTAATGGGCTTCCATGCTGTCCTTGGCCAGAAAGCCTTCTGAAGTGCACACACCATTTTTTTTTTTTTTGAAAGTCACATTTATCCATCCTGGCTAGCTATTTGATCTTTTAAAAATAATACATTTTTACTTATCCATCTACTTAACTCCCTGCTCTAATGCGATGGGGTGACATCATTCAGTTCTTAAATATTTATTGAATTCATGTACCATACAACTAACCCTTTAATCGAGCCAAACTCAATAAAATGTGGAATGTCAAAGGAATGAGCAGTGGTATCTTGGGAACACTTTTTTTGATTAAAAGTGAATTGTAGCAGCTGGAGGCTGGGGCCTTGTTTATGAGCCCTCCACCTCCTGCACACGGTTCCTTCCAGAGAACTGTCTGAAGGCTCTTGTTGTGTAAAATGAGGCATGTAAGCAGAACCCTGTATTTGCTGGGGCAACCGTGCTTAACTCAGTAGGGTGTCTGTTTCTTTGTGTCGTTTTGAAGATTTGGGCTTACCTTAAACACCAGAAAAGGGCTGAAATAATGCCAAGTCTGTTTCAGTAACGTGCAAAGGAGGTATGCTGAGTTCACAGGGCAAATCTGGGACTATGCTAGCGGTAAGGCTTGAACTCTTGCGTCTTGTTTTTTAGTCCACCACTTGCCCTATTTCTTTTGCTTCTGGCTTCTGTTATAAGGCACCACTGCAAATGCCTTGGGAAGTGTCTCTGTGCTTCAAAGGGAAGACTGTTGTGTCTAATCACCACTCCTGGCAGCTGTGCTGCCCAAGAAATTTCACCAAAAAGATTCTGAGGGAACAGGGCCTTTTGACTAGAAAAATCCTCTTCTGAGTGAGTTTTGGATAGATCAGAAGTTGCAAGGGCTGGAGCAGGGCTGATGGGGAAGCAGAATCCCTCTTGCAGAACATGCTAACCACACCTGTTGGATGGGGCAGAGAGTGTTTAGTGAGAACTGAAAAATTATGTGTTAGGCTGTCAACGGGTATGTGGAAGGGTATGGGCTAGGGGCGAAAATCTGCTGAGGAGCTGCTGTTCAGATCGTAATGGATGGGTTTAGTGAAGTTATGAAGATGCTTGTGCCTGTCTGTTCTTACTTGTTCGCTGGAGAACTTCAGCGGGATGGATGGGGTCCTTTCCCCTCTGCTGCTGCTCCCACCCATCTGGCGCTGACCCTTTGCTGTCTCGACGGTAGAGCGCAGACAGGGCTGTCGAGACTGCAGCTGCTGTCTGGACCAGTGTGGGATCTCGTGCAGTCAAGGGCAGGGCCACTCAAAGCTGAGCATGTCTTCTGCAGCCAGGTCAGCAGTAAGCTGTCATTTAATCAAACAAGCCTTTGCTTCTCGAGCATCACAAGGAGAGTTTTTGGGGTTGGGTGTAACTGGATAATGCACCATTAATGTATCCCTGTGTAAACAGGAGTAGCTCCCAGGGGACCCTGCAGTCTAGGCTCTCCCTTTTCTTGCAGTTTGCTTTTGCTGCTGCCTCTCTTTGAGGTACTCCTAAACATGAGTGCTGTTGAAATCAGCGCTCCTGCCTCATCTGGTCTCCTGGGGGAGGAGTGAAGAGGGCTTACGCTTCCTGCTAGACAGAGAGGAGAGGTGGTTAGAGAGGTACTGGAGTGGGGGATGAGAGTTGCACTGAATGCTGATGCTCCTTTTGGGGGGTGGGAGAGAGGCCTCAAGAGCCACCATCTCTCTCCCGTACACAATTCGTCCTTAACCACTGCCCTGGCTACTGCTTGCCTGGCCTTTGGGTTGTGTCCTGCTGCCTGTACTGTTCCGACAAATGCTTATTTCTTTAAAGACCAACCAGATATTCCTGTTGCTGTTTCCTTAATCCCCCAACTGCTATCACTAGCCAGGGAAGCGCTCTGTCATTGCTTGAGTGGGGTCAGTTCTGCTCCTTTTCTGAAATAGGTTTCTGTTACCTCTGCTGTGGTTGGGCTAAAGCAACGCTAAACAGACTGTTTCCCTGTTGAACATCTCCCCACTTGACAGCAAGGTGCTGCTGCTCTCTAGGAAATAGCTGCAAGCTACAAAGAGGAGGAAAAAAAAAACAAACAGGGATTTAAATGCTAGAGACCCAGACTGGTGTCGACTTGACTGTGTGTGGTTCCTGGAGCAGGGGGAGAATGAGGGAAGCTAATGGGTTCGTAGTGGTAGTGTGCTGAGTGCAGGCTGCCTGATGGGGTCCGTGGGAGATCCTGAACAAAGAGACAAGCTTTCCCTTCCCTTCAGCCTCGTGCACTCCATAGCCAGGGTCTTCTCCAGACAGCCAGCGCTCCCTGCCCTTTTGTCCTATTAAAGTTGAAGTGAAGGTGGTGAGACCACCTACACGTCTTACCCTGAGGCTGCGAGGCAGGGACCGATGCCTGCCTTGGCCCAAAGTGCTCCCGTGGAGCGACTGTCCGTGTCTACAGAGGGGCAGCCTGGAAGAGGAGCATGCCTCTTGCTGATAACGGGAGACTGCAACCAAAAGGTTAAAATTCATGCGAGTCAGACGAAAAGTCAGTCTGAAGGACAGTGAGGACAGCAGCTGCCTATAAGAAGCAGCCTGGACTATGCTCTTAGCTCGCTCTTCTAACAGCCCTTGAGCGCACAAGCAGCTCTCCCTGCTCCCAGCTGAATCCCAAACAGTGGCACCGAAGCTGGGCATGTTATTCCTCAGGCTGGCACGAATCTGGTCTTTGTGTAGCCTTCAGCAGCAGTCCAGCCCCACCTCAGGAAGGTGGGAGTTATCCCATCTCCAGTTGTGTGGGACACATTCATGGGAGGTGTAGGCTTGAACTTCATCACATCTGGGTGAGTGTTAACACCAAGACCTCCACGATAATTTCTGTAAGTGTCCAGCTGTCCATCCACAGCGGCAGCGCCTCTAATGCTCTGGGGGTGTAGGTGGCTCTGGCCCCTGTGCTTGGTGCTGGCTGTGGGTGCTGAGCCTGTCCTGCAAGCAAGGACAGGACTGGTCCTTCTCTGTGGTGTTGGGTCTGGGGTGGCTGCCTGTGAGCTCTTGATTTAGCAAGGTCTGGGCCTCTGCAGAACTTCTTGGTGAGAAACTTACCCAGGAGCTCTGTTGCTGGGACTTAATCAATTTCAGTTCAGGAGGGTGCAGGTTTGCTGATTTGAGGGCTGTCCAGCCACCGTTCATGCTGCCGTCCCTGTGTTGCTGTAGCTGTCATCCAGCTGTGCTTCTTGTCAGTCCAAGAAGGAATTGCTTTTATTGCTGTGGACTGTGCTGCCTCGCAACTGCTCGTGCCAACAGATGGGAGGTGGTGGGTAGGAGCAGCTGAGGAACGGACTATCCTTCCGTAACAGCGGGAATTTGGACTGGCTTAAGCTGATTTTGAGGCTGCACCCATGGCCCTGCCCTTGCTGTGCATAAGGATCTGTGCCAGAGCAGTGAGCATGGGTCACACCAGGCTGGTGCCCTCACCACCCTCCGTTCCTCCTCCGGGATGTTTCTGTTCTCTCCAGCTGCCTTCTGCAGAAAGACTCTAGCATTCCTATTTTTAATGCTGACTTCTTTATCACACTGGCTGGAGAGACTTTCTCAGGTTTTTCTCCCTAAAGCCAGTAACTTTGAGCATCTATATTTCTCTGCTGCTCCTAACACAGGATCTCTCCTGTGTTGTAGCTTTAACTCGTTCCTGGGGAAATTATCCCAGAGTTAGAAAACTGCTTAGTAAATTAACTTTTCTGGTTTTCAAGATGTATCTAGAGCATTCATCCTACATAATCCCGTACCACAACTTCCGTGGGATACTCTGCTGGCATCTGTTCCGTTGTGTTCAGCAGCAAGAGGTGATCGGCTGGAGGTTTGGTGATGCAGGAGGTAAAGCTGGTGGGGCCCCGTCTCCCCAGATACCCCATCCCCTGCAGTCGCAGGGAGACCTGGCACATATGTGCTTCTTGAACACGGCGTGTGCCATCTTAAAACTGCCTTTCTCTGGATTATTTTTGTCCTTACTTTCACAGGGAGGCTGATCCCAGGCTCTCAGTGCCTAGTAGACAGCCTGGAGCCAAAAGGAGTGTGTTATTCACAGCAAATTTATTCATGCTTTCCTCTGCCAGGTGCACTGCTCAGGTGTGTATTTTGTGAATCAAAAAGCTGTGGGACATCTCCTGGATGGGATTTTGTGGTGTGATGTGTTGCTCAGAAAAGCCGAGCGCAGCTGAGCGTGCAGAAGCCGTGCAGGGTGCGCGTGTGCCACGCACGCTGCGTGGTGACAGCGAACGGGTGCCAGTGGCGAGCGGTGTGTGCCAAGCTGCTTCCGCAGCTGCGGTCAGTGACCGCGTGCTCGTGGCAGGGTACGTGCTCGCTGGCGCGGGCATGACCCGCTCGCTGTCGAACTGCAGCGCGGCGTGGCCGCAGGAACATGTGCTCAGAGCCAGGACCCAGGTGACTTCTGAGAACTGCTCATTTAACCTGCTCATCAAAGCCTCTGGTGAAGAATGCTTCATGACTTCCTTGCTTCTAGTGTTTCATTACTGTCACTCAGAGTTCCCTGAATGCCCAGCTGAATTATTGATGCTGCAAACTAAGCTCCTCGTCCTTCCTTTGGTAGTCACAGAGCGAAACAAATCCCCTCTCTAGAAAAGCCTTTACCTCCTGACAACAGCAGTGTGTTTACCCTTCCAGCTCCCTCTTTATTCAAGAAAACAAACCCAGTCTCTTCTTTTCGCATGTTATTATTTTCTTATTGATCTGGTTCATACGGATTCTTTCCATTTCTATTTCTGTCTGTCTGAGACCACAGTGCCCAAACCCCGGTGCGGTACTTGGCTGAGGCCACATCAGTATCAAGCAGAGCTGAATTACAACACCTGTGTCTTGTGTGCGATGCTGCTGTTACCGAGCTTCAGAATTAGATGGGTCTTTTCTGGTACTGGCACTGTATTGCCGGCTCATCGGGGTTAAGGTCTGCTCCAAGCCCAGCTCTGTCCTTACCACCCCGCTGCTTACCCAGGGACTTGCTTTGTAAACCACGCTCTGGTTTTCCCTGTGAAGTGTGGAACTTTCCACTGGTTTTGGCTGAATTTCACATTGTGGATTTTGGGCTCTGTCCTACTGTCAAGGTCACTTGAGATCCCCTGCTGTTCCTGGGGTGAGTGCAGCCCTCCTCGGCCGGTTCTTGGCCCCAGGTTTTACTCCATCACTTGAGTTGTTTTGGGCTCAGCCCGGGAAGACTGCAAGAGCTCTGACTTTGAGCCACTCAGAGCTGTAAGAGCTCTGATTTTTTTCCTTTTCTTTTTGCCTTTGTGTGTTTGAGCTTCTTGATTTATGACAGTAAAGCGTAGATGAGATTCTTAACTCTGCAGTCGCAATGCAGCAGGAACGCAAGGAGCTCGTTTTTCCCCTAAAGGCTCTTTCCTATCTATTTTCCTATTTTAAAACCTACAATTTTTAATGTATCACTTTCTTGCTATAGAAAGTGTCCTCCGAACTTTTTGTAGATACTGTTGAGAAATATCAGATGGCAAATATAGAGAAGTACTCGCAGACTCCCCCTGTTTCTGCCCAGAACTCATTTGTGCTTCATAAAAAATGAGACATTTATGCTGGGGGAAGATGCTAATTACCTGGAGTTCTTGCATTACCTAGGATTTTTTTTTCTTCCAGCAGCATTGAAGTCAAACTCAGTAACAAGCATAAAATAGTGCAGCTATTTCTGTTCAATATTCATTTTGCAGCTCAGTCAGCTCCTGTTCTCTGTTGCTTCCCATACAACCCTCATCCCCATGGTGCAGCAATACCATGCAGGTGTTTAGACATCTAACTTTTCATTAATTTTAGCCTAGGTTTAGATGCCTAGCAGGAATAAAATGATGGAGGGCTTGTAACAGAGTTTATGAGACTGAGATAGCTGGGGGGGAAGGGGGAAGAAACAGCAGCTGTGGGCACTTCATTTGGGTTGTTCCTGGGCTCTTTGTGAATATCTCAACAAACCCTGGCTGCTGTGTAAATGAAATAATAAACAAAACCGGTATCTGAATTGCTTCAACATCTGAGAGACATATTAAAGATTTCTCCCCAACCTCCAGTGCATCCCCAGTCCGAGTCTAGCAGTCTGAGCCCAGAGATCTGCGGTGGTGGAGGAGAGCACTTTGCTGGGAGCATGGCTGACTCAGTCCTCACCCAAAGCTGTGCTGCAGTGGAAGGACAGCAGAGGGAATGAGTGGTACTTGCCAGTTTTGAATCCAGGACTTGCAGAAAACAGGACTGGATGGAACCTGGAGAGACCAACTAGTCCATCCCCGCTCCAAGGCAGGATCTTCTCACCCTGAGCAATTTCAGGTGGGTGCCGATCTGACCTGATCTGAAATCCTCCAGTGATGTAGGTTCCCCAAGCGCAGTACTCAAAGGCTGTCTTACTGCTAGAAAGTTTTTCCTAAAGTCTAAGCTAAACCTCCTTTGGGAGTGGTGAGCAGAGGCTTGTTTTCAAGGAGACCATGGGCTCCTTGCTGTCTCCACAGGGATCTCGGGACATGCTGCCTGATTTCCTTGGTCAATGCCCTGTAAAAGATAGGGATGAGGGTGGGTGGGTGGAAGGGCTAGCTGGCACTCAGCAAGTTGTGCGTGTCCTGTGAGACTGCCTGGTCAGTGCAGTGCATGATGGAGAAGGCAAGGCAGGAGATATAAGGAAGAAATGTTTTACGCTGAGGATGGTGAAGCACTGGCCCAGGTTGCCCAGAGAGGTGGTGGATGCCCCATCCCTGGAAACATTCCAGGTCAGGCTGGACGGGGCTCTGAGCAACCTGATCGAGTTGAAGATGTCCCTGCTTATTGCAGGGGGGTTGGACTAGATGGCCTTTGCAGGTCCCTTCCAACCCAAACCATTCTGTGATTCTACATGTGGTGAGAACTGTCAGCAGCTAGGGGCTGCAGGTGTGGGGAGCTTTGCTGCCCGGGCTGCTGGAGCCAGGACTGCGTGGCTGAAGCCAGCGTACAAGGCTGGGATGCAGGTGGCATCCAGTGTGATGAAGAAAGCCCCTAGCACCATGCCCATGGTGCTCTTCTGGTGTGTGCTGCTGCAGGCCGGGTGTGCCAGGGCTGTGTGCTCACAGGCACAAAGCTGGATCGCACTGGAGTGGCAGAGAGAGTTTGGAGGCTGTGGTACAAGCCACAGATCAAGACTACCAAGGTTAGACAAGCTGTCAGCCGTGTGGTCGTGATGTCCATGTGGTGTGGTGGTTTGCAGATTGCCCTGTCCCCATCCATTGCAGGATGGAGGAAACCAGGATGAGTGTTGGGCAAGTGAGCTGCATCTGTGCCAGGCAGCGGGATGAGAACCAAATGCTGGCGTGGGAGCAAGAACCAGGCAACACCTGGGGTAGAACAGTATCGGCCCCACCGAGCCCCAGGGCAGAGGGAAGCGGAGCTGGAACGCCATGGGGGAGCATGGTTTTTTCCCCATCCCAATTGCATGGATAACCACTGGGCACATGAGTGCAAAGAGAGGAAGGAAGAGCAGAGCCTGAGGTTCCTGGAGCACGGGAGTCCCAGAGCACGAATCTGGTGTTGGAGGGTCCCTGCCTGGCTTTGCAGCTCTCCCCGTGTGCTGGCCGAGCAGCCCAGTGCCGCGCAGGGACGGGGGGATGTTTGCCTCAACAGCCAAAGTGCTGTGCCAAGACACCGTGACTGCAAAATGAGGGGCAGCTTTGCAGAGAAATGACACTGAAATGGCTGGGTCTGACAGAAGCTTTATCTTTCTCTCTGGTTAGATTGAACAGCTACTGCTGTGCAGCCTGGGCTGTGGACTGAGAGCGTGCTCTCCCCCTGCGAGACCAAACACCGCGATCCGAGGTCACAGCAACCCAAACAGGCTGAGTTTGAGACACTCTCCCTGCAGGGGGATTGGACTAGATGACCTTTAAAGGTCCCTCCCAACCTAAACTATTCTATGATTCTATGATACCTTGCTAGGGCAGGCGGGAGGATTGCTGTGAGCAGCACCGAGCTGCCTGGGATTTGTACCCTTCTTCATGCACGTCCTGCGGGGCTGACCTCAGAACATCCGAATCACGGAGCTACGAGTCTGAGCGTGTGCTGAGAGCAGCTTTCTGCCCCGTGCTGAACCTCTGTGGTTTGTAGCAGTGTCCTGTGCAATAAGGACATCTGCTCACTGTTGTTACAGTACGGTGGCTCTACCTCAATACACTGCATTATGTTCTAGAGGGGTTGTGGGGTTTTTTTGGGTGTTTGTTTTGGTTGGTTTTTTTTCTTCAGAGGAGGTTGTCCAAATTGGACAGATGACCTATGGCCCTGTTTGGGGCCGTGTGTTACCCTGTGACTGTAGGTGATTTTTTTGTAACATTGATTTTTAATTTTTTTTAGATTAAAAATACCAAAGCTTTTTTTTTTTTTTCAAAAGGAAAAACAGCGCACACCAAGAATTCAAAGGTTTTCACAGCTGCAAACAGAAAGCTCTGTGTATCCGTGGCCAGATCCTACCGCTGACTTTCAGCCTGAGGTATCCCTTGTCTTGCAAGGCTGAGACTGCTGGATTAAGGTGGTACCCAGCATGGATAACTGCTGAACTTCATCCTGAAGCACTGCCTGTCCGAGGTTGTAACTCAGTGCCCCGTGACATGTCAGCCAAGAAGCCCAGCAAGGCTGCGAGAACAGCTGGATGCTTCTCTACATTGGGAAACTTTAGAGAGTTTAAATAGCTAATACCTGAACAGAAATACCACATTTCTGGACTAAACCACCCAGCTGTCCGTAATCCCCTGCGTGTTCCTCTGAGCACCCTGAGCCTCTGCCTGGCAGAAACTCTTGTGCTCCTCAGCTCTGCTCCCCTCCTTCCCAGGTGCTGGAGATGTGACTAGCCCGTGTGGTTGATTTTGCATGGTTTCCTTCAGAGGTGATTTGGTGCAGGAGAGAGAAATGTTTCCTCCTGTCTGATGGGTACCTACGGGGACTGACTTCTAGATGCACGTGTGTGAATATTTCAGTCCTTGGCCACTCTTCTGAAAAACCAGGGAAGAAGAGAAACCGGGTCTGATCTAAGGCTGGAGCAGAGATCTAGGATAGATCCAGGACCTTGCAGAGATCTCCCTCTTGGCCAGCTGCACTGGGCAAAAGTACGTCCTTTTGGCTTTGAACTGCACCCAATACTCGTCTATTTACCCCCGATTCAAACCTTAGATGCTTTATGTGAGTAAGGAGAACTCGGCGTTAGCAACACCACGCGTTTTGTTCTTTGCCTGCTGCAGGTTTTTGCAGGAATTACCTGTTGCCTTCGTAAGGCGCAGCGACCTGGTTCAGGAGCGGCACGGCGACCAACCTTGAGCCGCTCGGGCCATCAGCTCACAGACACCAATGTGGTGGATGGCAAATGGCGTTTATTGATAAGTCACACAGCAATACATACCTTAGGCTTATGATGTCACTTCCTTCTGCTTACATCACACACTAAATGCTATTGGCTACTAGGAGAGGGGCCTTATCTTTCCGTACAGCACGATATCTTCCGGCCGCCAAAACCTAACTTCCGTCTACATTTCCCCCCTCCCTATGTGTAATTAAACTGGCTAAATGAATTAATGTGAAGAATATATATATCACAATCTTAGATAAAAAGCGTGCTAAATATATCGTGTGCATAATCTATGCCGTGAAACGGTGCAGAATATATATCGTGAACTTGGATAGAAAACGTAAGGCACGTCAAACAAGAGGTAATTGAGGTACAATAGAAAATAACAGAGTACAATTGGAACTAGGTGAAAAATTCTAAGCAAGAATATTCTAAAGCAATTGTTGGCGTTCTACCAACATGATGTTAACTGCTTCTAGTCGATTCCTGACAAACGACACGAGTTTGTTCAGGACACAGGGCCCAAAGATTAAGATCACTATGATTGTTGCGATTGGCCCTATC
>NW_008824112.1:303893-317632 GCF_000699105.1 Pygoscelis adeliae | reverse complement strand
TCGCCTTCGTAAGGCGCAGCGACCTGGTTCAGGAGCGGCACGGCGACCAACCTTGAGCCGCTCGGGCCATCAGCTCACAGACACCAATGTGGTGGATGGCAAATGGCGTTTATTGATAAGTCACACAGCAATATATACCTTAGGCTTATGATGTCACTTCCTTCTGCTTACATCACACACTAAATGCTATTGGCTACTAGGAGAGGGGCCTTATCTTTCCGTACAGCACGATATCTTCCGGCCGCCAAAACCTAACTTCCGTCTACAATTACCACTGTTATTTCTGCAGCACTTCTTATCTGATGGTCATTTAAGAGAATGAAGCAATCCCTGGGAAAGAAGAAGGGTAAGATGGTCTGGTGCAACCATGGATTCAATAAACCCATGAGCTGGTGACTGCTGGGACCCGGGCGGGGGTAAAGTGGGGCAGTGGCATTTGGTGTCTCGCACTCCTATCTCTTAGTTTTTCCCCTATGCATTTGCTGCTGTCCGCTCTTGGAGCTGAGGCACTGGCTGGACCTTTGATTTGAAACAGTTTGGTGTTTTCAGAAGACAGTAAGAGGCAGCCATATCGGGGCAAGCGGGGGTCCCCCCAGAAAGGGGCCCTGCAGCCCCATGGATGTGCATGCAGTTACAGGTCGAGGGAAGGGCGCTTGCAGCAGCCGAGGGGCGTTGGGTGCTGGCTGGTTGGGCCTCTCACTCGCTGTCTCTGCATCCTCTAGGCTCTTTCTCATTTGCCTGGGCAAGGAAAGTTGAGAGAAGAGCCTTCTGCTGAGCTTCCCCACTTGATATGAGAGCAATATTTTAATCCTGTATGTCTGAAAGGAGCTTTCCAAGCACCATGCATTGCTGGGGATCTTCTCGCTCTTGTGCATTGAGTAATTTGGGATGGGGTGTGTGGGGATCAGATGCTTAGATCTACCAACGAGGAGAACACCTACGAGCAGGATATAGTCCCTCCTCCAGTTAGGTCCAGAAGGGCTTTCACAAGCAAGGGAGGTCAGTCTTGCTGATCTCTCACATGCTTGGGTCAACTGGCAAGATCTCTGGCAGGGACAATTGGGAGGAGGCGGGCTATCTTAATTGCAGCATGGACTATTAACTAGTACTGAGCATTGGGACAGAGAAAAGCTACAAGACACAGCATCCAAAGCCCGTGGTTCCCAGATGCTGTGTCACATCTGTCATGGCTCATTTCAGGGAGCTTATTCTAGACAGTATCCTCTTGTCCCCATGGTCTGTGAAGGGAGCCTGTGGTTTGGCAGCCCGAATCTCTCATCTTAAACTGGTGTGCCACAGGTAGCGGTGGCTGTTAGATGCTCGTAGGAGGCAGTTTGAGTGTGGAGGGGAAATTCTGAGGCTTAACAGTGCATGCTGGTCCAGAGAAGCTAGAAATTGCTGTTTGGGCACATGCAGTCTCTTTTTAATGCTTTCCTTTTCCTTTGACTTGCCCTGGTAATTAACTTTTGTCACATGTCATCAAACTCTCTTCTCCTGCCTGACAGAGGGTATTCAGAGCTCCATGTCCATGGTGATGCGCAGGATGTTGTGTGTCTGCACAGAGAGGTGTTGTCTCCACTTGCTTGTGGCTGCTGCCTTAAAGGGGATTGACACCAAACCTCTTTTTCAGGAGTTTTAGGAGGTGCTCCCTGATCTCTTTGGTCCTCACACCATAGATGATAGGGTTGATGCCACATGGCAGTAGCAGGTATGTCGCACTGATCAGGTTGTGCATGTCCTCAGAGACAGACTTCCCCATGTGATAGACTATCGAGGAAGACAAGTAAGTCACCAGGGTGACCATGTGGTGAGTAGCACTTGCGTGGCAAGCTTTGTGCTGCACTTCCCCAGAAGCAATTTTCAGGGCTGTACGGATTATTCTGCAGTAGGATGTCAGGAGGAAGCCTAAATCAAAGAAGATTGTGATGGTTCTCATGACCAGTCCTACCATCTTGTTCCTGGAGGTGTACCCACAGCCCAGGCTCACCAGGGCCATCTGCTCACAGACAAAGTGCTTGACAACATTAGAGTGGCACAAGTGCACCTTGGATGCCAGGATCACCACAGGACTGACAAAAGAGATGTTCCTCACCACTGCAGCCAGGGGTAACCGGGACAGGTATTTTCTGGTCATGATGTCTGTGTAGTGCAGTGGGTTGCAAATGGCCATGTACGTGTGGCCATGAGAAGGAGGGTGTTGCAATCCAACGTGATGAAGAAGTATGGGAAGAAGATCTGGGCCACACAGCCCCCCAGCAAGATGTGGCTGAGATGAAAGAGGAAACCCAGCAGCATGTTGGGCACAGATGTGCTGGAGCTGCAGAGCCTGACCACCAGGAGCAGAGCGATCAGTGAGTATATGGGGGAATGGAGGTCGTCTTCTACTCCCATGGTGTGTAGGTGAAGATGGAGTTTGCTGGGATGATCAGAAGTTACAGGAAGAAAAAAGGGATGAGGAGGAGCAGTCTGTGCTCGTGGGATCCCAGGAGGGATTCAGCCTGGGATATGCTGGCTGACCCTGTCTGGTTCCCGCCTGCCACGCCAAACTGTCAACCTGCTGGAAGGGCTCAGCTTTCCTGGGCCTGAAAGGAGAAAGCACAGTGTCTCCTGCTGCGGATGCAAATCTCTTCTCCCTACGACAAAACGCTTTTTACACTGGACAGGCCCATGGAACTGTGAACTACAAGCAGTGAGAACGAGAGGCGGCCTGATGGCTGGTGAGGGGCTGTGCTCACACAGCAAGCGTAGCACTAACCTCCACTGCCTGTATTTTCTCTTCAGTTCCTTTAGTAAGTGAAAGGCAGCAAAAGGCTTGAAAAATGAGCCAAAACTCTGATTATTTTTATTAAAGAAGCACCTATAAACTCCAGGATTCACTGAACTCGGTCCAGCTCTACTCTGCCAGCAAGTTTATCCCCTATCGAGCAAGTCTGGGAGGAGAGAAACAGGATGGAGGAATATAGTGATGTGGTTGAAGCCATGAACCCAGCCGAAGGCTGAGCCAGGTCTCCTCCGTCTCACCCCTGCCACTAAACCATCCCGCCTCTCTGTCTGGGTGATGCTCAGAGCACATTTCTCAGGAGGAAACCAAGCAGGTGACTTTCCTGCGAGGCGAAGAGCAGGTTTCGGTATGCACACAACTTTGTGTGCTCTCCGCTCACGTTGAGTAGCTTGGGGCAGCAGGGGCTGAAAAGCTATGCTGCCCCAAGTACTAGAAGTACTAGTACAGTAAGTACTAGAAAAATAAATCAGGACCAGGTCCTGGACATTACAGCTTGGCTGTCCACATTGTTAAATTGCTAGTGTGGTCACTGGTATGGTTTAGACAAGGGACGACTACCGCAAACAATTCCTGGGCATGTTTTGGGGGCTAGCAGGGGCAGTTTCAGTGTGGCCACCTTGTTTCAGAGTCTAGAATATTTTTAGCATGGGGGCATAGCGCATGCATGCCAGTTGGCCGTGGGGCCACAGAAGGGTGCCTGGCACCATTTGGCTAACTTGTATAGGTGTAGAGAGAAGTCAGCATGATTCCTGAGAAGATCTGAACGCTGATGTCCTTTGATGCAGTGGGCATGAGCCCCTTTTGTTTGTCTTGGGCAGGGTGCAGCAACACTGGACAGATGAAATGAGGCCGCTCAGATGTGGGTAGCACCAAAGACAGACCACGCACATGCATGCAAGGCACAGTCCTCGATGCTGGTGCTGTCTGGTGGGGCTCTGAAAAGGACGGGTCCTCCCAGGTGAGACCCAGACAACACTCCTTGCACGTGTGCCGATCCAGAGACAGCATTAGTTTCAGATTGAGTCCAAGATACAAACCCCTCATATTTTTCCACCCATGCACTATGCTGGTGCTCAGTGAAACCCTATTTGCATCTTCCTTCCCACTACCATGGTCTAGGGTTGAAGCGAAGTGCCCTGGTTTCTGTCCCTTAAGGTTTTCTATATGCTCAGCTCCCAGTGCTTTGCCTTCAGATGCCATGACTCAGGCACGTGTTTTGTTCAGGGTAAGGAAGCAAGCCCACTGCTACAGTAGTGCAAAAGGAAATATTCACAGCATGTTTTTTGGCCTTGATAGAGCTAGGATGCTTTGGGAATCTTGATCAGTTTATGGAGGGGATTATCTGCCAGGCTGAGAGCTGAGACCTGGGCCCTGGTCTCAGCCAGTCTGCTGTGTCCTGTGGCTCTCAGTAGTTACCAGTATACAATACACACATGTATACTGTCCAGGGAGCACACAGCGTGGAGCACTCACCCTTCTCCGTCCATCTCTCCCGTCTTCCCCTTATTTGTAGCAGGGAGCTCTATCCCTGCAAACACCCCTCCATCAGGGCTGGTGGATGGGGATGCTGCTAGCGCACAGAGGGATCCAGGGAGGGTGCTGGATCAGGGAGCCTTTGCTGTGAGATGTGTGTTTCTGTTTGCTCTGGAAGGATGAAAGTCTGAGTGTTGGCAAAGAATCACTAAGCACAATTATCAACACAAGCTGTTTTAGAGTGGGGAGATGGAGATTAAATTGATTCAGGCTTGACTGAAGCATCCCAGCTTTTGTGTATTTACCTTAGCGAATCTCTTCCACTCTGCTATTTCCTTGATAAAAATATAAATTCCTGCTTTCCTACTGTGAGCTGAGCTCCAGCCCTGCCCCAGCACTGGTGAAAGTTTCCTCTCTGAGAAGAGACCGGAGCAGGAGGTGGTGCCTGGGCACCTTCCACCCTGGGATCCCTGCAGGATGGCAGCGTGGGAGCCCGAGCCTCCTTTCAGTAAGAGTTAAGGGAAGGTTGCGGGTCACCACAGACCCCTGCTGTCCCCAGCATCGTGGCATATAACCCCCAAATGCAGCACTCCAAATGCCTTCTGGAGACCAGTTTGGTTGTTTTCCCCTTCTACTCAGCTGCTCCTGCATCTCACTGCTTTGACAGTGAGCCCCAGCCCTCTTTCAGCCTAACAATCTGCTTGGTTTCTAGCTTGCTGTCCTGGGCTTGACAGCAACCTTTGTTTTACATGGCTTGCCTGCTTCCCAAGCACCCACCAGCTGAGCAGCCCAGCCCTCTCCCGCTCTCCTTTGGCCAGAGCAAACCGAGCTCTGCCAGCACCATCTCGCAGGAAAGGGCTCTGTGCTCGGGTCCAGTGTGGCTAGAGCAGGGGTACAGAGGAGGGAGTTTCTCCTCGGGGGTGTCCCATAGAGCAGGGTCACTTGGTTGCCACTTTCCTGCATGGAAAGGCACTCGCCAGGACCAAGGCATGGCAGCAGCAAGGTTCCCAGACCACAGCCGGGAACCAGCGGTTTCACCCCCGGCAAAGCTGTTTATTGCAGTTCCTGACATGGTGCTTGGGGGTGTCTGTGAGAGCTGGGCATCCCAGGGGAGCCCAGTTTTTAAGACATGACTCAGGCTGCGTCGGTCCCTTGAGGGAAGGGAAACGTGCTCCGAGTCTCTGTGCAGCTTTCCTGCAGCCTTGACCCAGAAGGGCTCATTTTAAACATATGCTCAGTGTTGTGAACGTCAACGACCTGACTCGTCAACAGTGTTTATCCACCAAAACACCCGATGGGAGAGGCACGTCATTGTGACTTCCCTTGGGAGAGGAGCGGGCAGGTGTCCCAGGGCTGGGGAGTCCAGCACGGGCACGAGCATGTCCATCTGGAATGGGAGGTGATGGTGCAGACCAGAAGCTGCGTGAAGGATACCCTCAAGGGCCACAACCCTGCGCCACCAAGGGTACTGGGACAAAAAGCCATCCCTGGCAAAAATATGCAGAAAAGGTGAAGGAGGAGAAAACATATGGAGGAGGAGGTGATGAATATACACACCCAAAGAGCAGGGCTGAGGCAAGGGAAAAGGAGAAATGATGGGCAATGAGAAAGGCGGCTCCAGGATTTAGGATTTAGACCCAAACCCAGCTCCCTCAGGGCACCCCAAATCCCTGCCAGCCTGGGACCTCCGCTCGCACACAGCCACATCTCAGAGCCCCGGGATGCACCCCATAAACAGGGAGGGAGCAGTTAATCGGGGACTCTGCCAACACACAGCCGGAGGCTAAAGACAGAGTTCGTGCCCATCAGCTTGGTTTCACAGGAGGCAGGTTTCTGGCAAGGAAACTGGCTGTTTTTTCCTGCAGGATTATGTGTTCCTCCACTGAAGTGCGTGGACTTTGCCACAGGTGGATTTCTGCATGGTTTCTGACAGAGTGCTGCAAAAGCTATAAACCTTGCTCTGTGAGGGGCGAGCAGGGAGCATCAGAGGATGCAGTGGCTCATGAGTCACTCGCGGTGCTTAAGGCAGCGTTACTAATTGGGAAGCCTCGAGGCTGTTCACAGCAAGGACTTTCAGCAATTGCTTCTTCCTCCACTTCTATTAAAGACTTTGTTGGCAATCTGGATGTCAGCATGAGGTCTGGAAACTTCCCTCCTCCGGGTCCCCTGTGATAAATCGCCGTCCTCCCGGCCTTGGGCTGTCACCAGGTTTCATCAGCCCCTGCAGTCTGTGATAAGGTCCTTAACGACAACGTCAAATGAGCCCCAGGATGCCCACTCCTGAGCTCCCTGGGGCTGGTACGTCCCTTGTCGGTGCTGCCTGATACCACCTCTTCTGGCCCTTGCTCCTCTACCAATTCCTCGGCCCGTCGCCATCTCCTCCTCCTGAGCTGTCCTGGGGCATCCGCTGCTTTTCTGGGGTCCGGGTTGGCCCATTCCCATGGCCAGGAGTTACTGGAGTCAGCTGGTCTGACACCCCCCTCCCCTCTGGGTTGACCCTTGATTTGTTTTACCCCATTTCCACTCAAGTCTAGTTATTCTTCTCTTCAACCCAGCAATCATTTACTGGAGGAGTCACAGAGGAGCACGACTTGGGCAAAAATCAAATCATGGTTTGGCAGGGTAATTATAAGCACCCCTCCACCATCTATTACACAATAAAGGATAGTTAGGGAGGAGTCAGTATGAATGCTAATTATGACATTAATAAAATTAGAAAGAAAAAGCCAAAGTCTTTAGGAAAGATTAGTGACTGCAGGGTAAAGGCTGAGGAAAAAAAACCAAAACCAATCAAATACACTGAAAAAATATTTTAAAATTAATATAAACCAAAGCAAATACTCTCACTAAGTGATGGATGTAGTAAAATTGCTGGTAATGCTGCAGAGATAAGGGAGGCGTTTGGTTGAGCACTGTGTTTGAAGAGAGGCCAGCCATTGCCCCAGCATCACAGGCAGATTAAGAAGCATCTTTAGATCCTTTGGGGACAAAGTGTCTGATCATCTGCTGTAGGTAATGGTTTTGAACTGACTGTCCGACTTCATATTTGAATTGGATGAGAGGGATCTGGCCCAAAATCTGGAAGCTGGGACGTGCTGGTGTTTCGCCAGTCCTGGATAACTGGGTTTCCCTCCCTGGCAAGAGAGTGCCATCAGGGTCATGATGCAAAGACCAGAAGGTCATCGATGCCAGTCGGTGTCGCCACCCAGTGAGTACGTTGTGTTAAACAGACTCCAAAGTCAGGTAATATGGGAAAGGTGCCTATTTAGATATCACATCATAACGTGTCCGACCAGCACAGGGACTTGCTCTCACTCAGCTGCACGCCCTGTGAACTGGATCTGCAGCTGGCAGCACAAGGAGCGTCCAGTTGGGATCTCAAGAGAAGACCAGCGGTGCATGATGTGAGCCAGGAAAGGGACAAAAATCGTCAGGGTTCTAGAAAAGGTGGCCAGAAGGAAAGGCTGGAGGGTCTGGTGACATTTAGCACAGAGAAGACTGAGGTAAGATACAGAGGGACTGGCCCAGTGGCCTTCCAAGGTCTGTTCCAGCCCGTTTTTTTGGGATGCATGCAGGCAGCAGGCTTGGCACTCAGGACTCCTCCTGGCCCAGGAGGAGTGAGTGCTGGGGTTCCCGAGCCTGATGAATGGGGTCTCTCAGCCACCCTCACCCTAAACGCAGAACAAAGGGAAAGGGCACCTCAGCCCCCTGAGCAGAGAAACCCTTCCCACGCAGGCACCCTGCCTGCCCTGACCCCCTGCTCCCCCCGAGGCAGCCACTTGCCCGGGCTGCCGGGCCCCGGGCCTGCGGTATCGGAAAGAACAAGACATCAGCAATTTCTGTTCCTGCTGTTGCTGCTCTCTCCGAGGCAGGCATACTTGTTCGCTCTCCGCTGAGGATTTCAAGAGATTAAGAAATACCGCTCCCTTGATCTATGTGATCATCAGGGTGAAGAGAGCCTGGCCGTGGACCAGCCCTGCAGAGCTCTGCGAGCACGCCGGCTGGCGGGACAGCGGGCGGCAGACACGATGCTCCTCCAGCATGCATCTCATTGCCCACCTCGCTGGTCCCAGGACGTGCAGCACCAGACTGCAACGGCTGGGTGGGATCACCCCTGTGGTCGCTGCTCTGTCTCTGTTCCGAAGAGAGCAATGCCTTAGTGATCATGCTGCTGCTGCCGCCTCCCCCTCCTGCCAACACGGTGGAGAGGAGCAACCTCAAACGAGTGAAATGCCGGCAGGGTTCATGAGAACAGGCTGGCAGGAGAGAGGACAGGAGGGTGCGTGGGGAAAGGCTGCAGGGTGAGTGTGTACACATCGAATCCATACAGCACTTAACACAAATCCCAATTTTGTAAGTTTGTCCATTTGCTTTGTTTTCCAGGTCCAAGTGCTGCAGTCTCATAGCCCCCCTAGAGGAGACATCAAACAAAAGAGCCAACAGAGGCTGTTCCCTCTCACTGGCTCCTCCTGGAGAGGTCCAACACCATCTGGGGATGTTCAGGTGGAAGAGGGACTCCTTGGCCCACAGATCTGTTGTCCTCTGTTCTTCATCCTCTGTGCATTGTCACTGCCCTCCAAAATTGCTGTTCAGCTTCATGTTGGACTTTGACAGTGTCTCCCAGTTTGGGTGCCTGACTCAGGTGCTCTTCTATACAGTTACCTCCACAATCCTCGTGGCTTTCCTCCACAATCTTTGTCTTTGCCCCTTTGCTCGGGGTGGACACCCCGCTCCCACCCAGTCTCTGAGCGGGACCGGGCGATGCTGTGCAGGTTTCCTTGCTCCCACCATCGGATATAGGCCACTCTGTCACCTTTAGGGAATGGCTCTTGATTGGCACTTGAAATCTGGATCCTGTGAGCTCGCTCTGGGTTTCCATGGAAGCTGAGGCTGTTCCTGCAGCCTCGTTCTTTACATCACTTCTTGCGCTGTTTGCATTTAACCGTGCATGCTGTAGCGTATAGGATCAGTAAGAGCCTTGGCAATAGGGCAGTAGGAAAAGGACAACATGAAGCATCTTATTCAGGTTTGCCGCCGGTGATGGGGTCTATCGCAATGTGATTGTCACTGGATGGTGGGACCATCTAAAGCCCCAGTCACAGGCAGGGCCTCCTTGGGCTGATCCTGGCCAGACCTATAAAGACCTGGGAGCAAAGTCTGTCAAACAGCATCAGGAAAGGCTCCTGGACATGTAGTCCTGCCCTACAGGCTATTGGCTATTTGCATGCAATGAGCACCCCCTAACAAGGGTCCAGCCATGGTACCAGGGTGTGGGGACTGTTGCCACAGGCAGGTTAGACACAACCTGCCCGTTTGAAGGCCAAGAGAGTTTAATGCATGGACTTGGGTTGGAGGACAGCTCAGGAAAACCAGCCAAATGTTCACAGGTGTTATTAGAGCAGTGTCAGAGCTGTCCATAGACAATTCCTAGTTGTAAAGTCCAGTCTGAAGCCCCCCATGCTGGTGCCTGGTGGATGCTTATGGTGCTGCCCATGCACCAGTGACATGGCAGCTCCTGGGAGCAGGGGATGCTCTCCTCTGCCCACATTGCAATGGTCTTGGGGAGGATCAGGTGGATGCGCTGGTGCTTTATACTTTCAGCCGAGGCTGGTGCTGCTTTGCACTGGGGGATGTCTCCATGGGCAGGGGCTGGGTGGACTGTGTCCCCCTGCCTTGCTGGGCTGTGGTCCGGGAAGAGGAGGACTGTCTCTGCAGTGGTCTCAGCCCGCAGTGCTTTGCAGGCAGAGGGAGAGGAAGGACTGATGAGAAATGGGGTGGGGGAGAGACTTGGACGTGGGTGGGAGCAGAGGACAGGAGGCTGTGATGGGGTAGCTGTCCCTCCTCCCGGGGAAGATGGGCAGAGGGTGCTGGGGACCACAGCAGCACTGGATGGGGACGCCTGTGAGGCTGTTGGGGCTCTGCTCTCTGCCGTTCCCCTCTATCCTGGAGGGCACAGAGCCCTGTCCCTTGCTGGGCCTCTCCCGGGCTGCCCCGTTGGGCCACGGGGTGCTGCAGGGTCGCTCCATCCTTGCACAGCGCACAGGCAGGAACAACGGAAACACGGGCGGTTGGTGCCTGCCCTCGCCCCCCCCCGGCTTGTCTGTCCCTGGCCATGGCACCCAGCCTGCACTCCCCACTGTAGCCCCTGCACCCGCACACGGACTGGGGCTGGAGGGGGACCAAACCAAAATTACCATTAGAGTGTTTAAAAGCTCCTGGACAAGCAGGATCCCAGTTTTCAGCTGCTGTCCCAAACTGGAGCAGAGGCTGCACGTACCTGGGGAAGGCGGCGCAACCCTCCTGCCTGCCCGGGCAGCCAGGGCTGGTGGTTTCGGCACTGGACGTGCACAGCATTGGCAGCTCCGGCACTGGGAAGGTGGCAGGGCCAGGGGGTGGCGGGGAGGTGGTGGGGCAGTGCAGGGAGGTGGCAGGGAGGTGGAGGTGGCAGGGAGGTGGAGGCAGTGCAGGGAGGTGGCAGGGGGTGGCAGGGAGGTGGAGGCAGTGCAGGGAGGTGGCAGGGGGTGGCAGGGAGGTGGAGGCAGTGCAGGGAGGTGGCAGGGGGTGGCAGGGAGGTGGAGGCAGTGCAGGGAGGTGGCAGGGGGTGGCAGGGAGGTGGAGGCAGTGCAGGGAGGTGGCAGTGCTGCCTTCTGGCCAGGAGGTGCCTCCCGCGCTCCACGCTTGGTGCCATGCCCGGTGCCACAGCGGTGTCCCCAGGGCAGCCCGGCCGCCTGCTTGCTGCTCGCCCAGAGCAGAGGGAAGAGGTTTGGAGACACATTAATTTATTTTTTTCTCTTCCCAGGTAGCCTGGCAGTGCAAGCAGCAGCAGCAGCGAGGAAGGGCTGTCCTCCCTGGGCTCTGTGGTCACTAGTTAGTTAGCAGAGCAATGACCACCCTTGCAGAGGTGCTGGCAGCTTGGAAGGGCCACATCTTACCAGCGAGGTGTTGGCGATGTGTGGGAATCACCCAGACACGCGCACACCTCTGCACTTGAAACTGCACCCATGGCCCTTCCTAACCCACCGCGCCAGAGCTGGTGGGTTTGGGCACCTCTCCTCTCACTGCCCCTGCAACCCCGGGACACAGCACATGCTCCTTCTGCTGCCATCCCCTCAGCTCGCCCACCAGTGGTGCAAATGCCACCGTCCTCCCGGCTCACCTTCCAATGGTGCAAATCTTGGGGCAGGGAGAAAATCTGCTCCAGGAGCTTGGCTTTCCACAGCCCCACTGTGGGGCTGAGGAGGACTCAGTGTCCAGGGTGGGACCCCTGCTCCTCTGCAAGAGGGGCTGACATAGTGTAGGGGGGGATATGCGATGTTGTCTCTCCATGTGGTCCACCATCCGAGCATGGAAAGGGCTTCAGGGCACCATCCCAGCAGCGCAGGTGGCTCCGACACACCCCCAGGGCCCGTTTCACTCCAGCAGCTGTGAGTTGGATGTGTAGGACTCCACGGGGACAGGGGGCCAGCCATGACCTGGAGGATGTACATCATCTTTTACACTGCCCATTGCCAAACAGGTTCACCAGCAAATCCACTCTTGGGCAGGCCATCAGCTCCTGGGCTTGCATGGCTCTGGTGGGCTCAGCCCCGTGCAGCACGATGGGGCGGTTTGGGGAAGGTCGCCCGCAAACTGCCCTGTGTGTGTTGTGCCGGGGGCTCAGCCCAGCAGCTCCATGCAGCCCCACCGGGGCTGGTCCCAGGCTCAGACCATCCTCTGGTTTCATCCCTCTGTTCCCCCCAGGATCAAATGATCTGGGGGGTACTCAGGACACCCCATTCCCAGGTTACTAGGCTCTGGGGTTGTGCCCACACAGGGGGATGCAGGAGAATAGGGGTGTTTTGCAATCCAGACTCTCTCCCTGACTGCTGCCACACCAGTCCTGGTCCCTTGGCCACCCCTCAGCTGCCCGGGCCTGCTGGGGCTTGTCCCAGTCCACCAGCTGGGATGGGAACAGGAAGGACCGGTGGCCAAGGGACCTGTCACCAACATGCTCAGCTCCTGCTGCTGCCTCCATGGCCCTGAAGAAACCCACCCCGGACTGCTCCTCAGCTTGCTTTCTGCTGCAAAAAAAAAACCCCAACCTGGTTCACTGCTTTGAACCACTTCAGCAAAGGCCTGATGACACTGGAGCCAATGCAAGGGCAGCTGGCTGCACAGCCGGGCACAGCGCTGGGGATAGGGTCGGGGGGGTGGCTGGGATGGGGGCTGCAAGACCGCCACACCCCAGTCCAGACCAGTTTGCCAGGTTGTCTTCTCCTGACTGTGCTCCTGAAGCAGCTCCAGGGCAGCAGACCCCCCCGGGGCAGCCACGTGCAGGGTGCACGCTGCAGGGTGCAGGGTACAGAGTGCACGGGTACATGGTGCTGGGTACAGGGTGCAGAGTAGTTTATGCACCACAGGGATGCTGAGGAGGGTTTATACCCGGGGCACTGCTGTCCTGGTGGAGAGGGAACTTGGGTTTTGGGAGGCACAAGCTGAAGGGTTTGCTTTCAGAGCAGCACCAAGAGCTGCCCAATGTCCCCCGGCAGCCAGCAGAGCCATCAAGGTTGTCCCCCCTGCAGCCCTGGCACACACCAGGCCGTGTTGCATGGCCCAAGGCGGGAGGTCCCTTACACCCCCCCAGCACTGCTCCGAGTCGCACATCACCGGCATGGCCGTAGGTCACAAGCAACCCCAAAATGGGGGCAGTGGGGACAAATGTCAGGGCAACTCCCGGCATTTCGTGCTGGATAAGAGGTGGCCTCGGGAAGCGGAGGCTGGAGCACAGCTTTGTCCCTGGTATCCGATGCGTTCAGCGTGAACCCCCGTGGAGGGGGGGGAACAGGCTCCTGGCTTGGGGAAGAGGTGCTCCGGGCACAGGACCCCCCAGCACCCCCCGCAGCAGAGCCAGGCACGGGATTTTGTGACGGAGCATTGCTGTGCTGGCGGGAGCCAAGCACACCTCGCCCCAGGGACCAGGCCTGATCCTGCCTGCAGAAGGGCACGTGCCGTTAGCCTCAGCAGGAGACTCGTGCACCATCCCCTTGCCATGGGCAGAGATTTTGGGCTGCGTGGCCCGTGACATGAGACAGGAGCATCCCTCCAAGATGTCTTGGGCCCTCTGACTTATTTTCTTTCCTGGACTTGCAAATGAGTCAAAGTTAAAAGCAATTGAACTTTGTTTGGGGTTTTTTTCCCATCAGGCTCCCTTCCTGGGAGTAGTCCAATTAGTGCTAACGAGCTGGATGGTAATTACAGCACGGGGCCACAGGAGGATTGATTGCTGGTGGCCGGGCTGGCGCAGCCCCTGCCCCCCCCGGCTGGCTGCCGAGGGGCCAATTAGCGGTTTTGCAACCGACGATGCTTCGCTGGGGATTTTGCATCCGTTTCTTGGCTGGAGCCAGAGCTGGTGGCACTGGGCTGGGGTGACCGTCCCCGTGTCCCCTCGGTCATCGCACCTCGGGGAGAGACCTGGCTGCAGGACCCCAGTCCTTCTTTCCAGCCC
>NW_008824112.1:301291-303882 GCF_000699105.1 Pygoscelis adeliae | reverse complement strand
CGTCCCCCCAGCCCCTGCTAGTTCCCCGGTGCACGGCTGCCCCTTCCTCCCACAGTCCCCAGCTCCGTGCAGGGGCACTGGGACTCCTCTGTCCCCTTGGCGGTCTGTCCCCTTTGCAGAGGGAGGCGTGTTTGGGCAACTGTGCCTTGCTGTCCCCGGTGCCTGCTATGGCCAGGCAGGGACTCTCCTGGGGGGTTCCGTGGGGAGCCCCAAGCTCCCTCCTGGTGCCAGGGGGTTTGCTCCCGCACTCCATGCTCGGGGCGGCTGCAGACTTCATGCAGCTCCCCCGGGTCTGTGGGGCAGCTGCCTGGTACGAAAACCAGCAGCCAAATCCAAACTTTTCAGAGGTCTGTAAAAATCAGAGCCACCCTCCCCCGCACCCAGCCCCAGGGCTGGGACATTTTTAGGGGCTGAAAATGCCACGGTAAAATGAGAAAACCTGTTCTAGTGGCAGCTCCAGCACCCACCGCCGGGAGCTGGAGTTCAGGTGATGTTTCTGAAAGGGACCTTTTGTGCTGCAGATACCAAGAAGGGTCGTACGCTACAGCCGTGTAAGGAAATGCTGCTGAAGAGTGTTAATTTAGCTGGGATTAAAATATACATTTGTTTTGAGAGTGGCCTGGGGCATGGGCTATGGTGGGAAGGGATGGTGCAGGTTCTGGGCTGGTGCAGGCAGGAGGTGAATGGGCAAGGAGAATGGTGGGAGCTGGGGTCTGTGCTCAACCTGGGGCCCCACACAGCCAGGGCTGGACTTGCAAGGGGCAGTATGGGCTAAAGCTTTTAATTTGTTTGCATCAAGAGCCTTCTTGGCCATTTGCATGCTCATCCAGCTCTTTCATGCCATCCTGCAGACACCTCCACAGCACAGCCAGGGCTGGGTATCGCTGCCCAAACCCACCGGCCTTTGCAGGGGCCCGTGGGCAACGCAGGTTTCCGTGCCCCTCCCTCTGCTCGTCTCCGAACAGCCCTGCCCATGGGCACCTACCCCTGCCCAGCACTCACAGGGTTAAGCTGTTGTTTGCTTTGGACACTTCACCGGAAGGAGAGATTAAAAATTAGCAAGTGAGCTATGGCTAATAGCTGGAAGTGTCCTGAGGCTAATTACTCAGCCGTGATGCATCTATCTGTTGCCGCTCGTGGCTACTTTGCAGGTAAACAAGGGAAAGTGCCTGGGTGGGGGCAGCTGCTCCATGGCCAGGAGCAATGGGGGAATCACACGCTGGGCGCAGCTCATTGTCACAGGCTGAGCTCTGGTGGCACGGACCCCTGGGCCCCCCCCCCCGGCTTTCGCAGCCCCGTGCAGGGGCTGCTCGGGGGCTCTTTGCGGAGGGGACCCTGCAGGGCTCGGCTGGGCCAGGCTGCAGCCCCGGGTGCGGTGGGATGGCCTTTGCCAGTTCCTGGGCTCTGCCCACTGGAGCGGGCAGGAGGGGTCCAGCCCCGGACCCGTGCCTGGGACGGATTCAGCCTATCCCTTGGGCACCCCTTGCACTGAGCCGCCCCATGCCACCCGCACAAGGGCAGACCAAAGCATCTGCTTCGTTAGCAAACAGGGCTCTTGTCCACCTTCACACGGTTGCCAGGGCAGATGCTGTCCCCCAAACTCACCAACAGCCTGGACCCCCTAACTAGTCGGCACTTGCACCACTAGTGCTGTTTTATCGCTGATTTTACGTCTGCAGTGGGCAGAGAGCAGATCTCTCACTCCACAAAGCTCCTGCTCACAGCCAAGTCGGTGGGAGTTTTCTCAGTGAAATCACGGGTACTGGGGGGAATGTCCTGACCACTGCTGGTGGGACGCCTGCTCAGCCAGGACCAATCTTTCCATGCTTGTACTTATAAAGTACATGGAGGAGTGGCTGGTTCACCCGATGGGTGTGCTGGTGTCCAAAGGGACCTGGGTGGACTGGAGAAACGGGCCAGCAGGAACCTCATGAAGTTCAACAAGTTCCTCCTGGGGAGGAACAAGCCCAGGCACCAGGACAGGCTGGGAGCTGGCTGGCTGGAAAGCAGCTTGGCAGAGAAGGACCTGGGTGTCCTGGTGAACACCAAGTTGACCAGGAGCAAAGGTGTCCAAGGGTGTCCTGGGCTGCTTTAGGATGAGCGTTGCCAGCAGATCAAGGGAGGTGATCCTTCCCCTCTGCTCGGCAGTGGGGAGGCCACAGCTGGAGTGCTGGGTTCAGTGCTGAGCTCCCCAGTATGAAAGACATGGGCATACTGGAGAGAGTCCAGCCAAGGGCCGTGAAGATGCTGCAGGGGCTGGAGCATCTCTGCTATGAGGAAAGCCTGAGAGAGCTGGGACTGCTCAGCCTGGAGCAGAGCAGGCTCAGGCAGAATCTTACTAATGTATATAAATACCCAAAGGGAGGGTGCAAAGAGGATTGAGCCAGGTTCTTTCCAGTGGTGCTCCATGCCAGTGGCTCTGGACCAAGCTCATATGTCCTGGTTTTGGCAGGGATAGAGTTAATTTCTTAGTAGCTGGTACAGTGCTGTGTTTTGGATTTAGGAGAACAATGTTGATAACACACCAATGTTTTAGTTGTTGCTAGGTAGTGTTTACACTAGTCAAGGACTTTTCAGCGTCCCACGCTCTA
>NW_008824112.1:285614-301121 GCF_000699105.1 Pygoscelis adeliae | reverse complement strand
GACTGGCTGGGCATCGGTCGGCGGGTGGTGAGCAATTGCACTGTGCATCACTTGCTTTGTGTATTATTATTATTACCTTATTATTATTGTTATTTTATTTCAATTATTAAACTTTTTATCTCGACCCATGAGTTTTTCTCACTTCTACTCTTCCAATTCTCTCCCCCATCCCACCCGGGGGGGAGGAATGAGCGAGCGGCTGCATGGTGCTCAGTTGCCGACTGAGGTTAAACCACGACATCACTGGGATTTGGCTGCCATCTGTTTGATCGCAAAACTGGGCGCACAGCAGTTTTTCAAGCATCACACAATTTTGTTGTATTTATTTGGGGAAAAACTTTCAGAACCTGTTACCTACAGTCAGGCTTTTAAACTGATGCTGTGGTCAGTGCTTTCCAGAGGACACATCACTGGAGAGTCCTGGCTGTCCTACTGCTTGCATGGGGCCACCTTCCCTTCTGCTTGTTCTTCCAGCCCCTCTGATTTACCTCTAGCTTTTGCCATATGCGTGTCTGTCTAAAGGCTGGCACCATGGTGTCCTTGCATGGTGGCTTCCAGCCACTATTGCCACTATCAGTGGGCAGAAGTGAGGCATAATGACCCCATGCTCTTTGGCCCTTGCCCAGCCTTCATGAGCAGTGCAATGGCAGGGCTTAAGGACTTGCTGCAAGGACTTGCAAGCAAGTCCTCCCTCCCTACGCCCTGCTCAGAGAGAGGACTGGGCATATGGGTCCAGGTCACACAAGTTCCATCCTGTTGCTACTTTGGATCATGCAGAAGCTGCACCTAGACAACACGTCCATGGTGAAACTGGGCTGAGAGAAACTGGAGCCAGAAAAATGATGCTCCAAGCTGTCACCCAACAGTAAGGGGGGACAAGCATCATTGACAGCCTCTAGCTGCTAGCTGCAGTCAAGGAGGGTACAATTAAAATGGTACTACCCCTCCTCCACACTCATCCATCCATGAGACTGAAGGCCAAACTAATGCAGAATGCTGTCCTGTCAAAAACAGTGGAGTTACACCCATTTCTTTCCTCTCTGGAGCCCAATAACATGGGATTTGCTAAAGCACGCTTTCCTGGAAGAAATCCCGCTAGTGTAGGCTTGTGGGCATCCAGAGACGGAGAACATCCATCCCTTGATTTTTGCCTCAAGTGCTAATCATCCTCAAGTTATAACCACGTGCTTTTCTTCCCATTTGACGTTGCCTGTCTACTCCTCCCAGCCACAGCATCCTCCTCTACCTTCCTGTGCTTGGCCAGGGGGCCCTTTATGGCAGAGTACCTTCATTGTGTGAAGGTGTGTTACTTCCCATGACCAAAGAGTTATTCTTGATAAACTAAAGACCTAGAGCACTGCAAGTTTCTCATCTCCACTCACCTGTTCCACTATCTGTCTTATTGAGAGGGTTTTTTTGCATATCTCCAAGATTTCAACATCTTTTTAGAAAAAAATATAGAATCATAGAATCATTAAGGTTGGAAGAGACTTCTAGGATCATCGAGTCCAACCGTCAACCCAACACCACCACGCCCACTAAACCATGTCCCTCAGTGCCTCATCCACACGTCTTTTAAACACCTCCAGGGATGGTGACTCAACCTCTTCCCTGGGCAGCCTGTTCCAATGTTTAACCACTCTCTCTATATATGTATATACATATGTCTCTCTATATATCTCTATCTCTCTCTCCTCTTCCATTTCCCTCTTATGCATCCAAAATTGCACTAGCCCTTTGGGTCCCAGTGTTACCCTCTCAGTGTGCTGTCAGCTGCTTTCCAGAGCCTCTCCTCTCCTCTCCTCTCCTCTCCTCTCCTCTCCTCAGCAGTTTCCCCCTCGCTTCCCCTGCCCTCGCCTCCCCTCTCCTCTCCTCTCCTCTCCTCTCCTCTCCTCTCCTCAGCAGTGCTCCACTGAAAACCTGTCCGATTCTCCTTGCCCTGGTATTTAGCTTATTGCAGGTAGTTCCTTTGAATGATCAAGTCTACCAATCTCTCTGGTCTGCTCTGCATGACTTGCCTTTCCCCAGCATTATTTGAGACACAATTTGTGCTGATTTTGGGACAACTGATGAAAGTCATACAGAATAACTTCTAGTCTAGAGCCAGCCACTGTGGCGTCCCTGCAGAAACACAAGGTTTCTGTGATGATGGTTCTGACAGCTTCATTCACCACGGATGCAGGATACCTCCCCAAAATAATGCTTTGTCCCCCAGATGGGTCGGGGTCCTGGGTCAGCGGGGTTGGGTGGGATCCTGGGCCAACGGGCTGCCTGCCTCCTTCACCTCTCTACGCGATCTCGAGCGAGCTGCACCACGTGTGACATAATCCAGCCTATTTCACCAAATTCTGCCTGTCGGCGAGAACCCTCGGCTGCGTGCCCATAGCTTTTTATTCAGATACCTGCCTTTGTATGCAGGGGATTACGAACATTATTCATGGTTGAAAGTCTAGTTTGTTTTACAGAAAATGTGTATTTAGCTGATAATTGATTGATTTATACAAACAGAAACAAGCCAACTCTTTTGCAGCAAACAATTTCTGGTTTTGGTTAAAAGGGTTGGTATTTATTTGTTTACTATTTTAAACTCCAGTCCTATCTTTACCTAAAATATACTTAAAAAATCAGAATTCTGTGGCCTTGGGTCTGCAGTTTCATTTGATAAGAAACTTTACAATTTTGAAAAACTACTTTTAAAATAAATTTTCCAGCAATTGCCTTCTTCCTAATGGACTCACGTTGTGAATGTGTACAGGCCAGACGCTGAACTCCCACCAGCCTCCCGTCCTCAGGCACCTGGAGCAGCCTGCCGTGCCCTGACTCATGCCAGCCCTCCCGTATAGCCACCCACCTTGCTCTCTGCTTGCATACAGCTGCCACCCTCGGGGACGCTCATGCCAAGAAAGAAACATCTCCTGTGCGTGAGGGCAGAGCTGCAGGGCTGTGCATAAATCACCCCAGGCAATGCCGCCGGGAGTATCCTCCTGGATGGAGATTCCCAAGAGCATGAGTCCTCTCCGGGCATCTGTAATAACCTCAGCGAGGGGGCTGGACGATAACAGCCTTAGTCCCAAGTCAATTCCCTCTCATCTAATTTCTTTTACAAATGGCAGGTGCTAGGAGATGACCAAGGGAGACAGGAATAGGTTGCGCAAGTCATCTCCAGCAGAATGAAAGACCTTCTTTGTGCTTCTGCCCGGAGCAATGCAAGTGCAGTTTCATTTCTGGCTCTGCTGAGCAAGTTGCTGGAAGTCTCTTCTGGCTCTCAGTGCAAAGGGCCATGCCATGAGCTATCCTCACCCCCACCAGACCCCCTCCCCAAGCCCCAGGCAGCATGAGGCTGAAATGTGCAAATTCAGTATAGCAAAAAATGCAAATTCAGGATAGCAGAAACATTCTGTCAACTGTTTTTTCAAGATGTCAGGGAAGAGTGCAGCAGAAAGACAGATAAACACCACAAAGACAGGAAAAAATATTTTTGACCTGGGGAATGACACATTCAAACCAATTTTGAAACTGAATGCATTTCACTGAGTTTAATTTTTAAATTAACGTAGAAGTGAGGACTAAACATGACATTTTGGGTGGGATTCATCTGGACAAACACAGGTGGCAGTTGTAGACATGGTGTCAGTCTATGGCTGGAGCTAGTCCTCCAGATTGCCTTCACATCCATTGAGACAAACAGTGAGTTTATGGCAGTATTCATCCCGACCTAAAGCTGATATCTGAAATAGGTCAGAGGAATTACACTGCACCTGCCTCTTTCATTGCCATGACTGTAAGGAAGATGGTGGTAACCATGTGGACCTCTGCCCTGAATGTGTCTGAGGAGGATGAGAGTTGTCCCACTCCTTTGCTGTCGGAGGAGACATGCCATCTCTGTATGCTTTTCTTCTGAATCCTTGTGTTAATGGACACAGTTCCCCAACCTCATCCCTCTACTCCTCCTCCACACTCAGACCCAAGTGGGGTCATGGCTCCTCCCTCTGGATGAAACTCCCTCCGCCGAGCAGAAGACCATGAGCACCTCTGAGGCACAGCCATTCACCTCTACCGAATTCTCTCTATTTCATCACTCCTGCATCTTAAACATCCTAACGGGAACTGCCACATATCCCTGGCAAAACACCCTGGGCAAAGGCTCACCAGCCTGCTGCTTTTGTCTCAAAACATTGACTCTTTGTACTTTAGGTGTTACTGAGTCTCAGAATACTCCAGCCTGACCCCCGGAGGAGCATCCCTGCAGGGGTGCAGAGCATCCCTCTGTCAATGGAGCATCCTCCATTTCTGAGGAGCAGAAACCCTTGTGAGTGCCTGAACCTCTGAACCTGCTGAATCTCTTGGTACTGAAGAAAGGCAAGGTATGGGGATATGAGTTGTTGGTGTTGGTACTTTGGATAGTTGCTGTTGACATGTATCTTCCTGTTCACTGAAATTGCGCCTCTCCCAGCAAGCCTCCAGTACCAGTTCAAAATAATGCCTGCAGAGTATCTCCTTATCCCAGGTCAGAGCTGGGCTTTCCATCTGCTAATGCTAAGCTGCGGAGCCCCAGAACGGCTCCTTGTGCCTGCAGCTTCCAGATAAAACCTGTATTTGCTGGGGGACCTGACCTGTCTGGATCATTCCCAGCTGGATCCCAGCTTCCGGAACAGGAGGGCTCTTGCACCCAGGGAGGTCTCAGCATGGTCGGGTGCTGCAACCTTGGTTGGACCATAGATATATCCTGGTTGGACATATCTGGCTGGCTCAGAGAGGGCTCAGAAAAGTGTGGGATGCAGCTGGTCTCCTGGCAGCAAGAGTTAGCCAGGCCTGGACACTCAGAGACCTACGGCATGCTGTCCTTCAGGCCTCCAAGACATGTTAGACTCAGCTATTCATGGACTTGTGGTCATTACAACAAGCAGACACAGGATTGGTAAGTATCCCCAAGCAGATTCAGTGTTTATTTCCACCACTACAAGGCGTTGACACCTAGATACAGTGATGAACACCATTGTGCATCTCCCTGCTTCGGTTTCCTCACCCAGCTGGTGTGTACTGTCAGATGGACAGAATGCTTTGAAGAGCTCAGTTTTGAAGACGTTTGGTTTCCATCATCACCCAGAAACCCAGAAAAGCTGGTCTGTGCTCAGTGAGGGTCAGCCTTTTGTGCAAGAGAGGCCCAGAGAGGAGAGCCTCTGTGGCTACAGCACCTGCAATGTGTGCCAGTCTCCTGTTGCTAGCCCTGATAGTCCAGCAGGGACTAAAGAAGACAACATAGAAGAAATTTCCCGATTTGGAATAGAATCTGTGTATTTACACAAATATACCCGGAGCCCTGAAATGCTGCTTTAAGTTATCACAGGGATGTTCACGGCATCGGGACAATCTCAAAACTCAAAGGTGGCTGCTTACTTCTCTGTATCACCTGAAAAGAAGGAAGGGAAATAGGACTCTGGTATCTGCTAATGATCCCAGTCCCAAATAACTCTTATCACAGAGCAGGGTCTCATGTGGTCATTTAAGCCAACGAGTCCTCCCACCCTCCTCTCATTGCTTCTGTTCACCGTGTGCATTCAATGGGAATGAAATTCGTGCTGTCTTTGCATAGATGAATACACCTGGAAAACCGTTGACTACCGTGCCAGGCATAAACCTTCCTGGAAAATAGCATTTTGAGCACTGCCTGATGGATCTGCTTGGTCCTCATGCTGTAAACGATGGGGTTCAGCATGGTGGGGAGGCCCAGGTAGAGATCAGCCAGCAGAACCTGTGCATGCACGGATATGCCACTGCCAAACTGCTGTGCATATATGGAGACTATCCCAGGGATGTAATACAGCTGCTGTATTATGACACCCGCAGGTGCTGAAGGCCTTCCAGCACAATTTCTTCCCCAGGACAGTTTTAAGTATCATCCCATAGGACACAGCAATGAAAGCCATGTCCATCCCTACTACAAGAGAGGACCCTGCCACACTGTAAAGCCTGCTGGGTCTGGGGTCTGCGCACGCCAGCTTCACCACGGCCATGTGCTCGCAGTACGAATGGGGAACCACAGGGGAATGGCAATAGGGGAGGTTTGTCACCATCCCTGTCAAGGGGACCATGAAAAGGAGAGCTCTCACCACAATGGCCAGGCCTAGTTGGGCAAGTGTTTGGCGATTCAAGATAGCTTGGTACCTGAGGGGGTGACAAATTGCAACGTAGTGGTCAACAGCCATGGCCAGGAGCACACCCGACTCCTCTGATGTTGTGGAGTGAACAAGGAATATCTGAACAAAACAGGCCATGTAACCAATCTCTGTGGAGTTCAGCCAGAACATGCTCAGCATCTTGGGGACGATGGATATCACCATCACCACATTGATGACCACCAGCCTGGCCAGGAAGCAATGTATGGGGTCACGCAGGGAGTTGTCCAGCTCAATGACAAGCAAAACTACACCATTTCCTACCAAGGCGATGCTATAGCCTGAGCAGAAAAGGATGTCCAGGCAGGTGGGGAAAGCTTCCAGGCTGGGGACACCCACAAGGATGAAAGAGGAGGATCTGCTCTTGGGGCGGCTGAAGGATCAGAAGCCATGCAGGAGAATCTTGCTTTTGTGTTTAAAAAAAGGAGCCCAGTTTTGAGCCCTGAGATGTCCAGAACTAAGGACAATAAGGTGGGGACTCTGCATCAGTGCAAGAGCCAAATCAGGAATCCACATCATTATTATGATGTGTGAGACGGAAGCACTACAGCGTAACGTGACCGGCTAGGGGGAGGGGATCGGAAATGCTGAATAAATGGGGCTGTTATGGCTTGAAAGTTCCTATAAGGTGAAGAAGTTCATGTTTCAAGTTGTGCCACCAGGGATAACCAAGGGACTCTACAGTTGGTTGCTTGTGAAAGGCTTATTTCTTTGTTGGTTGCTCAGCACCACTCAGCTGACATCTTGAAATAAGCTGCAAAAGGACAGAAAAAGGTCAGCATCCAGCTTCCCGCAGACAGCGCTTTTGCCTGAGCAGCCCTGGCTTCCCTGCCATGGGCCCAACATAGGAAGTTCCTCCAAATTTGTAGGGCAAAAAGTGGGCTCAGAAAGTGCTCTGGGACATTAAGTGTGATCATGAAATTGCCTTTTGCTGCTCTGCCTTCATTCTGTCATTCACCCATGAGAGAAGCCTGCAAAACCAGGTGGTAGTCAGAGGAAAAGATTAATTTCCAAGGTTTTATTCTGATGGGAGAAGCTTGAAGGTAATACAGAAACTCCAGAGAACAATCCTGGAGAGACAAGAAGAAGAGTCTGAGTACAGTGGGCAGGGTCTACACATTCATTTGTGCCAAAACTTTGCTACTGCATCTCCTGCTTCTCCCTACACAGTGGCAAAGACCAGGCAGGTGATGACCACACCAGATCCCTGCCTGTTACAAGAAATTGCCTGGATGATCATCCACCAGTAGCTTTTTAGCAAGCAGCAAGCTGTGGGGTGGCTCATGGCTGACAATACCCATGCTAGTGACAACATGGAGCACTTTCCTCACAGCCCCTGTGTCCTGTCTCCGACTCAGCACTTTCCCACAGGAATGTGTGTGTACGCTCGGTTGTGAGATGGAGATGCAGCCTCCAATGCATGTCCGTTTCCTAGAGTGGTCCCCATGTGAGCTGTCTTGTCCCATGAACTCTACTCCAGCCGGCTGGCTGCCCTGGAGAGCCTGGGAGCGGTGTCTGGGTCTGCCTGACCCCACGCATGGTCTGGGAGGCACAGACCTGATGTAGGATGGGTACATCAGCCCTGACATTTGGGATGCTTCAGTCTGTCAGAGCTTCTACCTCAAAGCAGCCCATAAGAGCTACAGCTGAGACCTCATTCAGGACAGGGCGTTTCTACCATCCATCACTCAGCTCCATGTGGACTCAGTATTATCTTTACTGCCATGGTCTTACGCACATTTTTTTCTTGGCCTCTCCTCCCTCCAGGGACCCATGTCTTCTCCACACCTGAACAAACCCAGCCAGCCAGAAGTGCACCTGCCCCTCCATCCCGCAGGGATCTCTGCACGTTGGATGGCAACGGTGCCTTGCAGATACTCCTATCCAGACACAGAAAATGGCACTGTGTCCTGTCGAGCAGAGGGGATGTCTTCAGTGGTCAGGTCATGTGCCGGGGCAGGGACACAGTGTTAGGCTGCAGGTAGAGAGCATGCTTTCAAGAAAAGTTCTTACATTTAGGCTGTTTTGCTTGGAGTTCACTTCTCTGGTTGATATGTCTCAATGGCAGATCAGGAAGTTTCAGTACACCCAAAGCAAGACTTTCTTTCCGAGGGAGGTCCCCCATGCTTCTCACACACTTTGGAGCCTGTCATGTCATACATGTCAGTGTGTTTATTGCTTTTGCACCCAGGAGTTTCCTGGCTGCTGATCTGGACCACAGGGTGCAAACACGGACCCAGCCCCAGGTTGTTTGCAAGCGGAGACCAGTCAGCCACACAGATCAACACAGGCTGAAAACACACAAAAAACCACAAACAGCATCAATGGCCTGATCCTGTTCTCCTCTCCGGGTGATTAGGATGAATGCTTTTAGAGGAAATTGTGTGTACATATATACAGTGTGGATCCCTCTAGTAGCTGAACTTAGACACTCAGTCTACCCAGTAGCTGGTCCTGGGTCTCTGGTCTCCTCAGTTGCCTCATGCACATACAGACACACATGTGCGAATGGCTCTCTCCCGTAGCTGGCTGAGTCCTATAACATCACCAGTAGCCGACGCCATGGTCTCTGCAGTAGCGTAGCTTGGACCCCCCGGTCCCCCCACTAGCAATCAAACCCTTTGGTCTCTCCAGCATCCAGCCCAGACTTACAGCCTCGCTGATAACTGGCTCCCAAATCTCAGCCTACTTGCTGGCTGGTCCTGCTTGATGTTTGCTGGCGATTGCACACTGATGTACGTACCCACCCCACATGTGTGCACCCCAGTCTCTCCAGGTGCTGGCACCCCAGGCTCATGGGTCCCTGTGGTCCGCGGTCCCCACTCCAGCAGCTGGTGCTCAGCTCTCCGTGCTCACACATGCACACAGATTAGGCGACCCTCACCCAGGGATGTTGTTAGAAATGGAGTTTAATGAGAAAACAGGACAGATTGCACTGATCAGGCACCAGGCATGGACAGACAAGCACGTTGACCAAGACCATGTTTACATGTGACTGGACCCTTTCATACCCTTATGCCTCTGTTTTCCCACACTTGTTTGCCCCCAACCCCCCTTATCTCTCCCATTCCCAGCTTTTGGTTCCTCCTCTAAACATCCCGTGTCTGAGTGCCACACAGTCCCAAAGTGCTCTTCCTGGCATCCCATCTTGATTGTCCCCCCACTCCTCCGTAGGCTGTACCCCACGTCAGTCTGCAAAGAGGGAAACCCACTGCCGTTGACCAACTTGGAGGTCTCACACCTGGCCACGGGCTGACCATCCTTCTGGGACAGCCTGGGGAGCAGCCGAGATGGGGGCTCTGTTAGCTCTGAGGGGGATATTGGGGTTCCCCTGCCTGCCATGTTCCTCTGCTCCTTCGGGTTTATGGAGGTGAACCTTTAATCACACAACCCAACAGCCTCGTCACCTGGCAGACAGGTTCCTGCTGCAGATCCCTTCAGGAGAATGGCATCCATGGTTGTCGTGGTTTAACCCCAGTAGGCAGCTGAGCACCACACAACCGCTCACTCACTCCTCCCCACAGTGGGATGGGGGAGAGAATCAGAAGAGTAAGAGTGCGAAAACTGATGGGTTGAGGTAAAGACAGTTTAATAATAAAAAAGAAAAGAAAAAAAAAACCAGAATCAACAACAACAAAATAAAACAAACCCCAGAAAAACAAGTGATGCAAAAAACCCCAATTGCTCACCACCAGCCGACCAATGCCCAGCCAGTCCCTGAGCAACGGCAGCCCTGGCAAACCTCCTCCCCCAGTTTTTATTGCTGAGCGTGGTGTCATATGGTCTGGAACACCCCTTTGGTCCGTTGGGGTCAGCTGTCCCAGCTGTGTCCCCTCCCAGCTCCTTGTGCACCCCAAGGTTACTCGCTGCTGGGGCAACGTGGGGAGCAGAAAGGGTCTTGAGGCTGTGCAAGCAGTGCTCAGCAGTAAATAAAAAAGTCTGTGTTATCAAAGCCGCTCTATCCTTCCCCTCCTCAGCAGGACGGGGGTGGGGGGAGGGAAAAAAATGGAAAAAAAGCCCCAAATCGTGGGTCAAGATAAAGGCAATTTAATAAAGCAAAAGCAAAGTCTGCGTGTGGAAGCAAAGGAAAACAAAAGATTTATTCTCTACTTCCCATCAGCAGGTGACGTCCAGCCACTTCCCAGGAAGTAAGGCTTCAGTATGCGTAGCAGTTGCTCTGGAAGACAAATGTAATAACAAATGCCCCCGCCTCCTCCTCCTTTGAGCAGACGTCATATGGTATGGAATACCCCTTTTGTCAGTTTGGGTCGGCTGTCCTGGCTGTGTCCCCTCCCACGACCTTGCCCACCCCCAGCCTACTGGGTGAGGGGAGAATGTTGGAGACAGCCTTGATGTTGCGCGAGTACCGCTCAGCAGTAGCCAAAATACTGGTGTGTTATCAACACCTTTCTAGCTTCCAATACAAAGCACAGCACTATGAGGGCTGTTGTGGAGAAAATTAACTCCATCTCAGCCAGACTCAAGACAACTGCTTTCATCACAAATCCAAAACATCATCATACAAACTCCTATGAAGAAAATTAACTCTATCCCAGCTAAAACCAGTTCCATGGTGCATGGAGAGGGCTGGTGGAGCAATGCAGTCCTCTGCCCCTGCGCAGGGCAGAAGTGCAGCAACGCCCAGAGACCAGCGGGCACCTCAGCTGTCTGTGCTGGCCTCCGTGGCACTTCTGCACAGCGGGACTGACTGCCACTTCCACTGGGGCGACTTTACCTGTTAGAGCATGAAGAAGTCATCAAGGAGATGGCAACTGGGTGCTACCAAATTGTTGCTCTGGTGTAGCCCCGCTGTAGCGGTGGAGAACAGAGGCAGGGGAAAGTCAGAGAGGTGTTCAAGTGATTTGCTTTGGTGAGAGATAAGTGTGCATAAGTGTGTGCTATGCTTGTGCATTCAGGACAGTGGTGACTGTGTGTGGGTACCTGCTCCCCAGGGCTGACAGACGTTCACCGAGAGGGAGGGGATGTTCTCAGCAACCTGGTCTGACCTTGTAGGTGACCCTGCTTTGAGCAGGAGGTTGGACTAGAGACTTCCTGAGGTCCCTTGCAGCCTGAGTTATCCCGTGGTCCTGTGATCCCATGTCCCTTCCATCTCTCGGCATGACTCCACTGCACAGAAAATGATGCGTTAAGGAAACAGCTATTTTCTGTGGTTCAGCTGCACTAGGTCATTTTGCCAGAACAAGGTTAGGTGGTGGCTGCAATCGTATTGATGTTGGGAGATCTGAGGGAGCTAGACCACCCAGAGGTGCTGTGCCAATGTCACTGCCTTGTGCTAGGGACAGGCAGGAGAACAACCAGCTGAAGCCCTTGGTGTTGACCTTAATTCAGTGGGTGCCAACATTTCCTGGGGCACCTGCATCTCTGAACGTACGCTGAGAGCCACACCAAGGTCCAGCAGAGGTTTTGGCCTCTCTAGGGAAGAGACTTTGTCTTCATGAGTCCCAGCCCTGTGCCCAGGGCCAGGCCCAATCCCTCCTGCCATGCGTCTCCTCTGGGAGATCACCCTGCGTGCTCCATCACGGATCTGCTTCATCCTGATGCCATAGATCAGGGGGTTGAATGCTGGTGGGATGAGGAGGTAGAGATCAGCCAACAGGACCCGGACATGGGGGGGGAGCTCCTGGTGGTACCTCTCCATGTACATGGAGAGCAGCCCAGGGATGTAGAAGAGGGCCATGATGCAGAGGTGTGAGCTGGAGGTGCTGAAGGCTTTTTTGCGGGCTTGTGGGGAGGAGAGGCTGAGCACAGCTCGGAGGATGAGTGTGTATGAGAGGGCGATGAGCAGCGAGTCGAAACTGACCACGTAAGTGGAGACGGAGAGGCTGTAGGTGTTGCTGAAGGCAGCGTCCCTGCAGGCCAGTTTGAGCATGGCCATGTGCTCGCAGTATGAGTGGTCCATGACTGCCGGGCTGCAGAGAGGCAGGCGGCGAATCTGGAAGGTGAGGGGGCTCATGAAAACCACAGCCCTGAGCAAGGTAGCCAAGCCAATGGCAGCCACAATGGGGCTGGTCAGGATGGACAAGTACCGCAGTGGATTGCAAATGGCCACGTAGCGGTCGAAGGCCATCGCCACCAGCACCCCTGACTCCATCACGGAGAAAGCATGAACAAAGTACATCTGGGTAAGACAAGCATCCAGGCTGATGGCAGTGGAGTGAAACCAGAAGATGCCCAACATTTTGGGGGTGATGGAGGTGGACATCACCAGGTCAATGACAGCCAGCATGGACAGGAAGAGGAACATGGGCAGGTGCAGGCTGGGATCAGCCTTTATCACGCACAGGAGGGTGCTGTTCCCAGCCAGCGCGACGAGGTACATGATGCAGAAAGGGATGGAGATCCAGTGGTGCAGGTGCTGCAGCCCTGGGATGCCTGTCAGGTGCAGCTCCGACAGCGAGGTGTTGGTGGGATGCGAATTGGGCATGGTGGTCACTGCAGGAGCCTGAGTGAAGACAGCCCAGGCACACAAGGACAGCTATACCCTGGGTCACACCAAAGGTCCATCCAGCCTCAGATCCTATGTCCAGCATCAAAAGCAGACCCTCAGGGAAGAGTATGAGAAAGGAAACATACCATGATACCTCTCCTGAGTGCCCCCCCAGCTTCCAATGATTTGAAGCTCAGGGACTTCCTGAGCTGGATGTGGTTTCTCCATTCTTCTGTGCAAAATTTTAGCACCCACACTGTCTTTTAGCAAGGAGTTTCACAAACTAATGGCACCTTTTGTGAAATATCCCCTTCCCTTTCCTGTGAGCCTGACATTTGCTGGTGTCATTTGACATCCCATAGTTCCTATATCAAAACAAGCAGAGAAGAGTTAGCACAATCCTTGTCCTTCTTCCACATGCCACCATGAGACATGGAAGTAAGTAAACCTCAGATGATGGAAGTTTTACTCCAGACCTGCAGGAGAATTTTTAACCCCTCCATCAGGACCGACTATTTGATTTCCCATCTTCATCTCCCATTTTTCTTGCTCTGTATCTAGAAAGATGGAGCCGAAAAGGACCTTCTGTATCACAGAGCCAAGTGCCTGTTGCTTTAGGTGTGACAGCTTATCTTACCCAGAAAAACTGATAGTCATCATCCTAGGATATTTCGCTTTCATGCATCTGCTGGAAGACAGCACCAACCTTCCACCCTGCTCCAACAGCTGGGAAATTACCTCTACTCTCCTCTCTCAGTGTATTCCTGTCCAGTTTCTATCACCTCTGAAGTTGAAGTTGATTACGCTTTTCCCTCCCTGGCATTTTTACCCCAGCTTGTCTATAGAGCCACACAACCCAGCCTGACATTTGCTCAGCAAACCAGTCTCTGCTCTTTTGTCCCTTTTCACAAGACCAGAGCTCTGCTCGTAGTCGCACAAGCAGTTTTCCTCTTTACACCTTCCTTTAAAGCATCTTTCTTGGGCATGCCTGGTTAGAGTCACACAGATGAGGTCTCACAAGGGGGCCTCTGATGATGCACAAAAGTTTCCCCAAACCAGTTTTCAAAGAGCTCCACTTTACATGTGATCTCAATACTTCCATGCTTTTGAGGTCCAGTTGCCCACATCACCTTCACCTCTCCCACTTGGGAAAGAGAGGCATTGGGATTTCTCTTTCCCAGGGATGCAACCCGTCTTTCAGCCAAATTAATTGCTGTTTTCCAGCAGGACCTTGCAGGCAGACTGTGACATGTCCAGAGAGCATCATATTATCAAGGGTAGATCTTCCCAGGCAAATCTGATTGCTTGCTTTCTTGTCATTTATAAAACATGTTAGCAGATTAAAATAAAGTTTCTGGGCAAATCATACAGAATTGCTTGTTCAGTGGAACACCCTCAGGTAGGATGAACGTGAAGAACAGGGGCAAAGGACTGAGCTGGAGGAGCAGACTGAAGTGCATTGTGGCAGGCACTTTATGGAAAAAAATGGCAAACTAGAGGGAATTCAGAAATAAGGATGAAGTTAAGCTGGAGAGCTGAGTGGACTGGCTCACCTGGGGAATGGTCTTGAGAAGAGCCTTGAAGAGTTGCCTAAGATTTTTTCCAAAATCCAGGCTGCATTTTTTTTATAGAGAATGTGGTCAAGAAGCATTGGACTGGAGAGGGTGATGGGGCCTTTTCCAGGCGCTTTTCTTTTTCTTTTTCTTTTTTTTTTTAATATATTTTAAATAGATATATTTTTTAAGTTTGTAAAGAAAAGACTGCAGCAGCAAATCCTTTTGTACTGCTTCTGTTTAAAACCCTTGCACCGATGGATGACTTACCTGGCTTGCTGCTGCAGATTTGTCCAGATAAATCAGCAGGTGTACCCAACTCACCCAGCCCCTGTGGGAGTGATGCTGGCCAGCCCTGCGTCCGCCAGGTATGTCGCCTGCTTCTCTGACCCAGCAGATTTTAACGGTGGAAGCATTTATAAGTTTGCTGAGAGGAATCCCTGGTGTGTGTGTGTCTCATGGCTCAAGAAATGAATCTACACACATGTACGTGTAAGCTGACTTACTCATTTACTGATTAACCTCCTAATTAATTTTGTTTAATTGAGAAGATATTGTTGCCAATCCCCTATAGTGCTTATGACCCTTGCAGTAGTTTGAACTCTTCTTCATCCTTTGACCCTGCAGCCTTCCAAACACAGGTCCCTGAGCTTGATATTGCCAGCTCCTTCTTTTCAGGACGCTGAATCTTTCCAGATGTGAATGAGGTCTGGGTCTCCTTTCATGGTCTGTGTGACCATGAGATGGAGCTCCTGGCTGTCTCCATCCTGCCAGAGGCTGCGACCCAGGGGAGGGATGTCCTGTCCCACATTTGTGCTTTGCATCCTCTAAGGCAACAGCAGAAAGAGCTCAGCTAGATAGAAATCATGTGGCAGACCAATTCTGGCCACTTTGACCTAATTGAGACTAATTTTGTCTAAGTCTCCTTCTTCTGCAAAGCCAGGGTTTGCCATTGAAAATCCCCTGACCAAAGAGGGCTGGCACTGTGTGGTGAAAGGGCTGCTGAAAGCAGTGGTGTGCTCCCCTGAAGGGGATGAGAAGAGCTGCACCGAGCCTGGTTGGGTGTCCCCAGGGAAGGTTAGGTGATGCTGGGAGCAGTGCATCCTGCCTGGCCAGCATCAGGCAATGGCAGTGGAGGCAGACCCTGTAACTGGAGAATAAATCTGCTGCCTGGCAGGCTCCAGGCAGCGCACCTAGCACAGGCACTTTCCAGCCCCAACTTGGATCAGGACTACGAGACTCGGGTTGGAAGAGTCTGGTCTCCGAGTCAGGCAGGAGGTTCTGCACTGTATTTTAGTTGTTGGGCATTGTGTAGATTGTCTGTTGCCGA
>NW_008824112.1:284051-285589 GCF_000699105.1 Pygoscelis adeliae | reverse complement strand
AGCAGTGTCAGGAGACACTGAAAAAAATGAGTATAAAAATTGAGTATGTACCCATCAGCTTGGGTTTGGTGGTCGCCACAGCTCTTTGTAACGCTCCCCTTTCCTCTCTAGCTCGGTGCAGGATACAGGCAGGACCTCAAGCTTCCCTTGGAGACCAGACTCCGGGAATTCCTGTGCCCTGATTTCCATGGGGGTGAAGGCATAAGGAGAGCTGGGATGGTAAGTCAGTATGTGGTGTTAGGAGGTGAGTTTTCACCATAGTTAAAATCAGGTACAGGTTTGCTGAGGAGAACAAGAGGAGCCCAGTCCCTGTTCTCTGCTCCCCTTCTTTAATCCACACTCCTGCTCCTCACCTCCAGTGCTCAGAGGTGACCCTCCTAAAACAGCCCTGCAGGCTTTTTTTTAGTTTATGGCCCTGTCCTTTGCGTAAGGAGGTCTGCATAAAGCAAAGGAGACTTGTGCAATTGCATTCTCCAGCTGCTCTATGCACCCCATTACAAACAATTCCTGCTCTCCCTAACACAACGCACCTGAACATCAGTACAGGGGAAGGAGTGATGTATTACCCTCAGGTAGTGCAGCACATCCAGAATTACATGGTCTCCAAAGAGGAGAGCCAGTTTGCTGAAGTGCCATATCCACAGGAGTAGGATCTTACAGGAGTTCCGAGGCAAGTGAAGGCTTATGAAAAACTGGAGTTTCTCAAAATACCGTTACAGGTGCCTTTATGCTTAGGAAAGAGACACAACAACATAGAAAGTTAGGGAGTCTCATTAAAATATTGGGAAAAATTTTTGTAGAACAACATTTCATGGCTAATGCTGTTCTGGTGTTTCTAAAAAGAAAGGAATAAAACCTTATGCGACACCGCAGGGTTTCAGTGTGACTTGTAGACCTTGTTCTCAAGTGAGCTGGGTTTTTTGTGATTGCTGCAAATGCTTCAGTAAGGTTTCAAGACAGGACTGGGAGGAAAACAAAATCTGTTTGGGCCAACATCTGGATGAGTGTGTGTGTGTAAATGTGCATACACACACACCACGCTCCCCCCTCAGAGCGAGGCACCAAGATCAAGCAGCTGCTAAAACCTAGTAAGTGAATAAATGGAGAGTTACAGATGGGATGGAAAAGGTATGTGGGGAGGAAGAATCCATGAACAGACTTCCATTTCCAAAGTGGTAACAGTCTTTTATGAAGAGCTGAGGTGAAGAGGAGAGTCATGAGGTGATACAGATCTGAGGATGACCACAAATACAGATACAGCTAGACACGATTTATCTTTTCATTCTGAACAGGAATGTAGAATTCACTTTCTAAAAATAATGTTTCACCAGTTCCATGGTGACTCCAGCTTTCAGGGTTCGGCCAAGATGATGAAGAGATCATCCCGCTTTTCCAGTAGACAGATTTTTAAGCTTTTTCTTTGCTCCCCAAACATGCTGTCATTGTTCTCTGGTCCAAACCCCATTCCTTCTGTTGTGGTTTAACCCCAGCCAGCAGCTAAGCACCACACAGCCCCTCACTCACTCCCCCCCCCGTGG
>NW_008824112.1:269855-283934 GCF_000699105.1 Pygoscelis adeliae | reverse complement strand
GAGAAAACTCGTGGGTTGAGATAAAGACAGTTTAATGGGTAAAGCAAAAGCCGCCCACGCAGGCAAAGCAAAACAAGGAATTCATTCACTCCTTCCCATTGGCAGGCAGGTGTTCAGCCATCTCCAAGAAAGCAGGGCTCCATCACACGTGATCGTCACTTGGGAAGACAAAGGACATCACTCCAAATGTCCTCCCCTTCCTTCTTCTTCCCCCCAGCTTTATATGCTGAGCATGACGTCATATGGTGTGAAATATCATAGAATCATAGAATAGTTTGGGTTGGGAGTGACCTCTAAAGGCCATCTAGTCCAACCCCCCTGCTGTGGGCAGGGACATCTTCAACTCGATCAGGTTGCTCAGAGCCCCGTCCAGCCTGACCTGGAATGTTTCCAGGGACGGGGCATCCACCACCTCTCTGGGCAACCTGGGCCAGTGTCTCACCACCCTCAGCATAAAAAATTTCTTCCTTACATCCAGTCTAAATCTACCCCCCTTTAGTTTAAAGCCATTCCCCCTTGTCCTGTTGCAACAGGCCCTGCTAAAAAGTTTGCTGCCATCTTTTTTATAAGCCCCCTTTAAGTACTGACAGGCTGCAATAAGGTCTCCCTGAAGCCTTCTCTTCTCCAGGCTAAACAACCCCAACTCTCTCAGCCTTTCTCCATAGCAGAGGTGTTCCATCCCCCTGATCATTTTCGTGACCCTCCTCTGGACCCGCTCCAACAGCTCTGTGTCTTTCTCATGCTGAGGACCCCAGAGCTGGAGGCAGTGCTGCAGGGGGGGTCTCACCAGAGCAGAGCAGAGGGGCAGAATCCCCGCCCTCGACCTGCTGGCCACGCTGCTTTTGATGCAGCCCAGGATACCATTGGCCTTCTGGGCTGTGAGCACACATTGCCGGCTCATGTCCAGCTTTTCATCCACCAATACCCCTAAGTCCTTCTTGGCAGGGCTGCTCTCCATCCCTTCATCCCTCCAGCCTGTATTGATACTGGGGGTTGCCCCGACCCAGGTGCAGGACCTTGCACTTGGCCTTGTTCAACCTCATGAGGTTCACATGGGCCCATTTCTCGAGCTTGTCCCGGTCCCTCTGGATGGCATCCCGTCCCTCTGGTGTGTCAACCACACCACTCAGCTTGGTGTCCTCTTCAAACTTGCTGAGGGTGCGCTCGATCCCACTGTCTATGTCATTGATGAAGATATTAAACACGCTCAGCACCTGCTCCCAGATATCTTGGTCCTCATCCTGTAGATGAGTGGGTTGAGCATGGGAGGCACCAGCAGGTAGAGGTCGGCCATAAGGATGTGGAGGTCCACAGGGGTCCTCTGGCCCCAGTGCTGAGTATAGAAGGAGAAGAGCCCAGGCGTGTAGAAGAGCAGTGTGACACCGATGTGGGAGCCACAGGTTCCAAAGGACTTCAGATGAGCGTCTCTGGAGGACAGACCTATGACCTCCCTCAGGATCAGCATGTAGGAGACAGTGATGAGGGCTGAGTCTGAGCCCACCATGACAGTGGCAGCCATGATCCTGTAGATGCTGTTGGGCTGGGTGTCCCCACAGGCCAGCTTCACCACTGATGTGCTCGCAGTAGGAGTGGTGAATGACATGGGGGCAGCAGTAGGACAAGTTGGTCACCATGCATGTCAGAGGGGTGATGATGGCGATGCCACGCACCACAGCAGCCAAACCCAGCTTGGCAATGGTGGGGCCAGTCAGGATGGCAGAGTAGCACAGAGGCTTGTAGACGGCCAAGTATCGGTCAAAGGCCATGGTGAGCAGAACCCCTGACTCCACTGTGGAGAAGCTCTGGATGAAGAACATCTGGGCCACACAGCCCTCAAAGTCGATCTCGTGGGAGCAGAACCAGAAGATGCTCAGGAGCTTGGGCGTGGTGGAAGTGGTGAGCACGAGGTCAATGGCAGCCAGCATGAACAGTAAGTAAAACATGGGCAGTGCAGGCTTGGGTCCATCCTAATCACTAGAAGGCATGGGATGTTCCCCAGCACTGCCGTGAAGTACATGGTGCAGAATGGGAAGTCAATCCAGAACTGAGCATCCTCCAGCCCAGGGATGCCTGTTAGGATGAAGGATGAGGGACTGGAATGATTTGGGTAGGACATGAGGCACTGCTGCAGAGCTGGCAGGTAAGCCACAGGAACAGCTGGTATAGACAGGGAGAAGAAAGAGCTGTAGCAAGCACTGCTATGGACTCCAGCCACTTCTGAGGCACACAGACCTGTCATCATATCCTCCTGCCTCTTATCCAGGTACACTCAGTCGCATCATTGGCAAGACGCAAACACACATGGTCTTAGCCCGCATATATGGGAGTTATCTTACCTCTCCTCCCATCCTGGGCTGGCCTCTGGCTGTAGTCCCCATCCCTCCGCTCCATAGTTTGGGAGTTACAAACTAGAAGTTGAGTACATTTAGTTGCCATCAGTTCAAAAATCTAAGATGGGAGAAGGGGGAAGATCCAGAACACTTTGAGGGTGCAGCCCATCAGGACTCTGCAGGTCACCCACACACCTCTGCAGTTGTAAACCATATTCTCTCCTGGGCTGGTGTGCCCCATCTGATTCCCACCTTGGGAAACTGCAGCAGATGTATATTTGCAACATCAGTGTTTGTTGCCCAGAACTTTTTTGCTGTGAGAGCTGATGCCCGTGGAAGCAGTGCACTGACCCCGTGCGTCCCCCAGCTGCGTGCCCTGCTTCAGGCCAGCACTGTCAGCTGTGGGGCTGTCCCTGCTGGAGCCCAAATCCAAACCACCCTGCTGGAGTCCCTCTCTGAATGGGCATCCCACCTACAGGGTCCCTGTCTCCTGCATTAGGAAAGAAAACCATTGTCATGGCCAAAACTGTCCTGAGGCTGCAGTGTTAGTCCCTTCCAGCGCTAACCCTCCCACGGTGCGTGTACCTCCTTACCCTCAAGCCCTTGCCAAAAGAAAGAAGTGCTGTGAATTGTCCCTGTTTTACCAGGAGAACAGAGACACAGAAGGGTTAAATTAGCCTGCTGGCAGTATGGGAATCAGATGAAAGTTTCTCAGGCGCTTGTACCCTCTGTTTTCCCCAACATAGCAAAGGGCCAGACTTCATCTCCTTGGCTTTCCAGACATTTGACTTCCTTGACCCCTAAATAGTTTCATGCCTCCTCCAAACCGCTTCGAGTCCTCCACATGACACAAACCAACAGGCATTTCAGTCTGTTTCTAGTCATTGCTATTTGCAATGTAAGGCCAAATACTGCAAAGCAAATATTGTGAAAATGCTGCCAAGACAATGTTATTTATAATAGTTTATTGCAAAGAGGACTCTGTTTGCAGTGTAGTCAGCTACCTTGGCTATAAATTCAGGGAGGCAGAGCCACAGCTGGCACAAGCCGGTCCAGCAGGAAATGTGTCTCATGCCAGAATTATTTATCTGGAAAGGGCAAACACATCTGAGATCCTCTAATCCTGTGCTTGGAAAAAAAGCAGATACTGCCTCCTCTCTGTCAGAGGTAATTGATCTACAAACCCCACGTACTGTTCTGGGCAGTGTCACCTGTACTTCATCTTCTATAATAAAGCTATTCAGATTATTAAATAATGATATTCAGCAAGCATCAGACTCAGTTTTTACTGGGTCCTTTTCATGTATGTTCACAGTGCTGTGCCGGTTCTGTTCCCTTAGCAGGGTCTGATTTCTTGGGTACACATAAACACATGAAATACCAAGGAAGCAAACTCTGTAGCTCAGTCTCTCTGACCAGCCCATTTGGGTCATGCAAAGATGCTGTCCCCACTGCACTTCAGTTTCATCCACGTTACACCTGACCTCTACATTTCATGCATCCTCCTCTTGACGTGCCCCGGAGCCACGGCGCCAGTGTGCCAGCAATCAAAGGTGCCTCCAGACCCTGAACACACACACGGCGACAGGCGTCTAGTGCCACGTCCCAGCCCTGCACAGAGCGTAACACCTGGAGGAGCTCTTCCTTCATCTCACCAACTCTAACCCAGCCTTGCATGGACCTCTCGCTTCTACCACTAACCCCCAAGAATGACTGCAGTTGCAGCCTACATAAAAATGCCATGTTAGGAAGATCATAGAATCACAGAATCATTAAGGTTGGAAGAGACCTCCAAGATCATTGAGTCCAACCGTCGACCCAACACCACCATGCCCACTAAACCATGTCCCTCAGCGTCTCATCCACATGTCTTTTAAATACCTCCAGGGATGGGGACTCAACCACTTCCCTGGGCAGCCTGTCCCAATGTTTAACCACTCTTTCAGTAAAGACATTTTTCCTCACGTCCAATCTAAACCTCCCCTGGCCCAACTTGAGGCCGTTTCCTCTCATCCTATTGCTTGTTACTTGGGAGAAGAGACCGACCCCCCCCTCGCTACAGCCTCCTTTCAGGTGGTTGTAGAGAGCCATGAGGTCTCCCCTCAGCCTCCTTTTCTCCAGGCTGAACAACCCCAGCTCCCTCAGCCGCTCCTCAGCAGACTTGTTCTCCAGACCCCTCACCAGCCTCGTTGCCCTTCTCTGGACACGCTCCAGCCCCTCGACGTCCTTCTTGGAGTGAGGGGCCCAAAACTGAACACAGTATTCGAGGTGCGGCCTCACCAGTGCCGAGTACAGGGGCACGATCACTGCCCTGCTCCTGCTGGCCACACCATTTCTGATACAGGCCAGGATGCCGTTGGCCTTCTTGGCCGCCTGGGCACACTGCCGGCTCATGTTCAGCCGGCTGTCGACCAGCACCCCCAGGTCCTTTTCTGACAGGCAGCTTTCCAGCCACTATACTGTGGTATACCAGATACTGTGATTTTGGCTATTTTTGAGTTGTACATGCCACAGCAGGGATGGGAGCAGCACTTTCAGACTTGCTGCTGCTCAAGTGGAGCAGCGCTTTCAGGCCTGTTGACACACTTCTGAGCGTTTTCTTTGTGCTTCATTGGCATGAAAAGCTGATAGAATTTCATTTTGTGCAATTAAGTGATTCAGTAACTTGTAAAGTGACAAGTTTTGCTCATTGCAGTAGTCAAAATCCAGAAGATTTCCTAGAAATGGGGGACATTACCAGGCATCTTGACCTAGCTTGCTGTACCCCATTAGATTTGTTGCAAACTTATTGTACTTTAAACAGTGAAACAGATTAAAATACCCTCAGAGAATGAGCTGCTCGGTATTGAACAAAGTGCAAAAGGAGTTGAAATCTTTGATTGCTAGCATACTGGCAAAGCTTCCCTGACTTTGTAAGGAAGGAATAGGTCCTGGTACTTGAAGTTGAGATTTTAACTCTTTCCTCACACATTTTTGTCAGCTCTGCCTCTCTGCTGCTAAGCAATAATCAATAAATTTACCAGTTTTGATGCACTTAATATTTTGTGTCATTCTTAGACATTGCAAATCTACCAGCCATGCAGTCTGAGCCTGTAAAAAATATGTAGCCAACTCCTTTTGCAACCACATGCTGATCTGACTGTGCTAACAGCCACCCAGCACTCCTGATCAGAGTACAGCCTGTCATGAAACAAAGATGCCTTGAATTTTGGGTTTTAAGAGAGCTAGAGTAATGACCCAGTCCATACCCCTTCCCCAGTATAAGATCAAAAGTAATCTCTGATAGATACATGCACGACCTGATCTCCCATTGCAGAAACTCTATACTTTCCCCAAATCACCCGTTTCAGAGCATTTTCCTAGTGTCAAGCCTATATCTCACTGGAGGTCGTGACTTTTGTCCTTTCCATAAAGGAGAAGAACAAATTATTACCTTCCTTGTGGTGTTTGCCATCCTCTTCAGGTTGGCGCAAGCAAAAAGGACAGGACTAGAGCTATGATCAGGTAATTGCAGGTCTTCACAGATGACTGGGTTAGCGGGTGTTACACCTATGTGTCTACAGCTTGTTTGAAGTTCATTTAACCAAGGAAGAGCTTGCAGCCAAATAATTAGCAATGTTGTAATTAACCTATGCAAGGAAGCAAGCTGAGGTTGCAGGTGTATGACTGGCAGTTCTCTACCACAATATTCACTTAACGTGGGATATCTAGAAGTAATGAAGTAGCTCATTAACTCAATAAGAGACAAAGTCCACTTAGATATATTGGCATATCTGCATAGTAGCTTTTCTGGATAGATTGTCTTATGTTCCACCTCGATTTGACTAAAATTTGAACTTGGCTCAGAGATTGGCACTATGCTTAAAAATACTGGCATAACACCAGATTAAATGAAAAAAAACCCATCTACCCAGCTCACCTGGATGACTTGGATGTGACCCTGGCTGTACCTACATCACCTTCAAATACTCTTTCTCTCTCACACAACCAAGCAACTCCTCAACCTGCCAAAAGGACCTGCATGGAAATATTTATATGCCTTGAGGAACCTGATCACCCTGATCACTCACTGCTGGGACTTCAGAGACACTAGTCGTCACAGAGGAGAAACTGCTGCCTGGGAATAGTCGGGAATAGTCAGGAATAGCAACGGTTTGTAAATTCACTCCTCTTTCCTGCTGCATGGGTTATGTCTGTCTCAGCATTAAGCAGTGCCAGACAGATCTTTGGTCCACAGAGGAGGAAGTTTTTATCTCTGGGTGGGCAAATATACCTCTGGGCATGACTAGCTGCTCTCCTGGTACACACACAATGGTGCATGTGTCCTTCAGGCTTAACCCTGTCAGTGTAAAACTCGTTTTGGATTTGGATCCAGCGTCACTGCACTCCTTCTGGGGCACAAGATAGCAGCCTGGATTCTTCGGGCTGTATTTTAATGTCACCTTTCATCTGAGGATCCTGAAGCATTCATGAACTTTAGTGAATGCTTTGTAAATGAGTGCTGATCCTTTGGACCTGATTTAGGTATTCCTTGTCCTTGCAGTCTCTGAGGGTGGAGGTCATGTATGAACCACAGATGATAAGTATGGTATTTAGGGAGAGGGGTGCTGGGGAAGGAGGGCAGGAAGCCATTCAGATAATCACCACATCTGGGATCAATGTCAGTTTTTCAGCTGTTTCAGTCTGGCAACTAAAACATGACACAAAGAACAATGACTTATGGGCGTGCTGGCCCCTTGGGCTACTGGTCCTTCAAAAGAAAGCAACCAAAACTAGTAGAAATCTGCAGAGACTGGAGAGGAGGAGAATCCCAGAAGATCAGTTTAAGGAGCCTTGTGGCTTCTGTTGGCATTTTGGCTACAGACAAATAGACGGCATGGTGGGAGATGCTCTTGGAAGGAGATGACCCATGCTGGGGCAGAGACAGCCCTGAGGGACCATGGAAGACCCAAGCTGGGGCAGAGGAGAGTGAATAAGGACCAAGGAGCAGCAGAAGGAAACCACCAAGAACTGATCCGGACCTCCTGCACCACCGTCACCTCACCAAAGGGGCTGGGAGGGCAGGAGTGCAATGCGTGGGGACAACACGGGGAGTTGAGACTAGGACAGGGGAGAAGAGATGTTGGAGTGATGCAGCTCCTGCAGCATCAGAGGGAACGGAGACATTGGTGTGGTGGGAGGCCATCTCTGAGTCCTGCCCTACCACAAATTGGGTCCTGTCTCAGGGTCCCCCACAGCTAAGCGATAGCTTCTCTCCCACTCCAAAGTCTGACCTGTCCATCAAGGGACCAGGGACATCTCACCGCAGACGTGGGGAGAGGCCAGAACAGCTGGAGAGCATGTAGGGTGGGCACCCAGCATCCATACTCAAAAGGACCTCTTCAGAAAGCCCTCCCCAGCTGCAGTCTCACACCAGGACTCTCTCAGCATGTGAGCCAGATGTGGACCTGCCAGGTGGCCTGGTGCTCCAGATGCAGTCCCATTGTATAATCCAAGGATGGGTTCCCATCCTTTGCAAGCAAAAGTATCAGATCTGTGTGCCTGAAATGGGGTGGCTTTTCTGCTCTGAGGCCTCTCGTCATCATCACAGTGCAAACAGGAACAAGAAGACCTGAGTGGAGGCTTGCTCTTGATAATGCAGAGGTGAACCAACAAAGCACCTTGCCCACTGAACACCACTTTGTGATTACTGCATCCTTTACCCTACCCGGGGTCTCTGCACCTCGCTCACAGTGCTGTGAGTGAGAGGCAGAAGGTGGGGGAAGCCCAGCCAGACAGGATGAGACCTCTGGTAGAGCTAGAGAAGAAATCTTGGGGAATGCTGGGCACTTGGGGTGGTTGGATGGGCCTTCCAGAGATGGTGGCAGTAATTAATTTATTGGGTTTTTTTAAAAAGAGACAGGGAAACTCTGCTGGGACTCTGGCCAGAGAAACAGCTCAGGGAGAAGGTAAATCACTGCCCTGCCTCCCTTCTTCTGCAGCAGAGGTTTCCTCCAACTGTGAGAGGCAAGAGTTAATCCTGGTCTTCTGGAGCTGAAGATGAGAGAGGGAGGATGACATGAGATTGCCCGCTGTTTTGTGAAACTTCCCAGGAGACAGCTTGGCTATAAACTCCCCAGCTGCAGGGCAGCTTCTGAAGTCTGCTCAGCAGGCTGGAGAGCCAGAGGTCCTTGGAGAAGAGGAGCTGTTTCTTACTCACAGCTTGGTCAGAAATCTGGTGAGTCATCCCAGGGAGTCTGGTGCACGAGTTGTGCAAGGGGGGAGGAAAGAGACGGCCTGAACCAAGCCCTGATGTAGGTCCCAATCTGTCGTGGGATGGAAACCCAGCTTGAATTCTGAGCATGCATGATTTTTTCTTAGTTTAATCTAGTAACTCATAAGAGCACCTGTGCTGGGTCAAACCAGAAGTCTTCCTCACCTGGGATCTGCTCTCCAGCTGTGGCTGTGCCTCTGTGCACACCTGGCAGAGCCCCCCCAGGGGCGCTCAGGGAGTCCTGGAGAATCAGAGGTATCCTGGGAGGAGGCCGTCAGGACTGTGCCAGCCTCATGGTGCTGGGGGCCCACCTGCTGCCTCCTCCACCTGCTCCAGGGAAGGAGAGATGTCTTGAATCCAAATAAGCACTGAAGAATTTCATATCTGAACAATGGTGATCATGCTTTTTACTTGATATCACTTCACACTCTTTTTGATAAACTCCACAGACTGACCTTGCCATGATTTAGTAACAAGCAGAATAACAAATCAACTTCACACGTTATAAGGGAGTTGAAGTGAAAGTGGCACAATCTGGGTATGTTTTGCAAAGTTTAATGATTCTTTCTATTATGTTTTATTGAAAAAAAAGACTTTTAGGTTTGCAAAGGATGCCTCTCAATGCAAACTCTCTGCTTCCAACAGCACTACCTCATTCATGTTTTTCTTGACTGACATCCCTGGGCTGGAAGATATGCACCCCTGGACTTCCATCCCATTCAGCAGAGTGTTCAGCGTAGCCCTCCTTGGGAACAGCACCCTCTTGTACGTGATGAAGACAGAGCCATCTCTCCACAAGCCCATGTTTTATTTCCGCTCCATGCTGGCTGTCATTGACTTGGTGCTGTCCCTGACCACCATGCCCAAAATGCTGATCATCTTCTGGTTCAATGCCCAGGAGATCACCTTCAATTTCTGCCTTGTGCAGATGTTTTTTCTTCACACTTTCTCAGTCATGGAGTTGGTGGAGCTGCTGGCCGTGGCTTTCCACATGTATGCTGCCATCTGCAACCCCCTGAGCTACAAGCTCCATCCTGACCATCTCCCTGGTAGTCAAGAATGGGCTGCTGGCTCTAGCCAGGGCAGCCGGGCTCATGTTGCCTCTGCCTTTCTCCTCCATTGCCTGCTGTACTGCTGCTCCCACATCATCTCCCACTGCTACTGCAAACACATGGCAGCGGTGGAGCTGTCCTGTGCCAACACCAGGTTCAGTAACATCATCGTGGTTCTCTTCATCATGGGGTTGGATCTGTTGTTCATTGGGCATTCCTACCTCAGGATCTTGAGGACCATGTTGAGCCTGGCATTGAAGGAGGACAGACTGAAGGTATTTGGGACCTGCCTCTCCCACATCTTCGTCATCCTGGTCTTCTACACCCCTGTGGTTCTCTCATTAGTAATCCACAGGTTTGGTTGCCATATTGCCTCTCACATGCACATCTTGGTGGCTAATTTCTACCTCCCATTCCCCCCCATGGTGTATGGTGTCAAAACCAAGCATATCCATGACCAGGTGCTCATTGCATTTTTCTCAAGAGAATCTAAATTCTCACACATCCCATCCACAGGAGCATGTACGGATATCCAAACAACTGCACATGCAAATTGCAGCTCATGATGGGCCACAGAAATTAACCCTGGATACATAACTCTGCAGCAAGTGCATGATCCGCTTTAAACAACTCCCATCTCTTCTCCTGAATCTTTCCAAGTTTAAGACTTGAGAATTGTGAGAGGATTGTACATATGTGCTGAAACTGGTAGCATTTCAGCTCATCACTGCCTGCAGCAAGCAGCAAAGCCTCCTTGACAGACTGAGGAAGGTGCTAAATCCAGAGGTAAGCCTATGTAGAACTGGAAAATTTTCAGAGTATTCAGCTTTGACGTCACTGTGCTGATAGTGAGCTGGAGGTAAATAACATTCTTGTTTGAGCTCCACAGGCTGCATTTCTTCTCTTTTTGTGTGCTAAGGAAATGAGCTGATGGCCTGCAGGTCCTCTCCAAAGAGCTATTGATGCTGCTGGACCATTTAACTAAAGTGGGTGGGGGAAAGAGGGGCCAAACCATCTTGTGTTGGCAGGAAGCTGGGAGAGGAGTGAGGTTTGAGGTGCTGACCCTCGCTCCAGGAGAGGGGGTGGGTGATGCCCACTGCTTGAGCACACGGCACTGGCACAGGCACAAACCAACCCGGAGCCCCACGCCTGCTCCCAGCCTCTTCGCTAGACATGCAATGGATGATGACGCAACTGCCTGGAGGAGGGTTGCTCACATTTTCCAGCGTGAGCTCTGAGGACAGTCTCAGTAAGGGTAAGGTTAAACCTGCTGCATGCACCTTATCCCCCCTCAATAGCAAAGGCAGAGCTCTGTCCCCTTCCTCCACCCCTGTATGCACTGGGGGGCACGGGGGACCAGCTCCCAGGGTCATGGGAAGAGCACAAATGCCTGTGAGCACTGGGTTTTTTTAGCCTTCTTTTCAGTTGTGATTGTCCTTATATGACTTAGATGTGATTTCTGTTGCCTGAGTTATTTATTGATGTGTTAGGCTGCTGTAGATCTGATTCATAGATCAGCGCTGCAAATACAGCACACAAAAAAAGGAAGAAATCCATAATATTTCAACAGAATTAATGGATCTACTTTCTTTATTTTCTCCAAGTCTTAGAATAAGGGATGTGTTTTGCTGTATAGCTGGCATATTTATAAATCTGGACTATTACAAAAGGAGATTCCTGTCCACAGTGTCGAATTTATGTGGCACAAGAACAAAGACTGGCCTGTTTTGCTAGTATATCTGTAGCTGTTGCATCCCTGACCCAGCTTTTGCAATTGCAGCCCAGCAGGTAAGAAATCCCCACATCCAGCAAGCTCATGTTGTATGTGGTGGCTCATCACCCACACTACCATGAGGGTCACAGGGTCTTGTGGGGTCTCTGTTCGCTTCCCCCAGGATGTCCTCAGCAGTTCTTCTTCCACTGGTCAGAGATCTAGGGAAGGATGTGAATTGGGATGTTATGAAGCTTTTTATGAAGTCACTATACCCAAAGTAGTAGAGATGAGGGATTATGGGAGAACTTTGCAAAGCTGAATGATGAAGTGATAAACTGGACAGTAAAAGTCAATATAGATTCATTAAAACTGAGGCGCTCTGGCAAAACACAGCCCTATTTTTGCATAGACAATGTTGTGCTTTGAGCTGTCCGTCCCCGCTTAGAAATAGACATCTTGGAGTTATGACTGATGACTCCTTGAAAACATTAGTGGTACCCAGTCACGTCACTCCAGACTCCTCTCCTCTCCTTATTATCACCACAGGTTTCACTCAGTCGCCTCAGCAAGGCGATGATTGGCGCAGGTCAGGGTCAGTACACAGAGGTTTCTCTCTGCCACTCCTTCCTTCTCACTCATTTCCAATGCTCCAGCATGGGCTGATCCACAGACTGCATTCCCATTGGGGGCGTACCTGCTCCAGTGTGGGTCCTTCATGGGCTGCAGTCCCTTTGGGGTCTAGCTGCTCTGGCATGGGCTTATTCATGGGCTGCAGTCCCTTTGGGGTCTAGCTGCTCTGGCATGGGCTTATTCATGGGCTGCAGTCCCTTTGGGGTCTAGCTGCTCTGGCATGGGCTTATTCATGGGCTGTAGTCCCTTTGGCGGTGTACCTGCTCTGGTGTGGGTCCTCTACAGCCCACAGTTCCTTCGGTGAGAGTGCTTCTACCACCATGGAGCACCTCCTACTGCTCTGACCTTGGTGTTCCTCTTGCTGTTTCTCACTCTTTTTGTTCACTCCTCCTCTCTCAGTCTGACATTTTCTGCCCTTTCTTAAATATGTTTTCACAGAGGCACCACCGGCACATGGCAGCCCTGGACCTCCCTCCTGGCCACTCCTGCAGCCCCCTCCACTACCCAGACCTTACCACCTACACCCAGTACAGCTCCCCACAAATATCTTGAGCTGCTATTTGCAAATATTGTTTTGCTTTGTGCTGTGTGGATAATGAGTTAATTTGTTCCTAATTCAGGAAATGAAGCCCTTAATCAGATTTGTGCTAGAAATTTCTGCTTCCACAAAGTGGTATTTAGCTGTTCCTTCCAAAAAATAATTTTCTAAATTATAGGCATTGAATAAATGCAAGAAAAAGAAGACACAGAGAAAAAGTTAATATTAGATGAAAGTGTTTTATACTGTCTGTCTGTTGCAGTGCCTTTCTGGGGCGCACTGGGATGTACTGCAAGGAAAGGAACAAGTCCCATCTCAACGTTAACTCCTGAAGGGCTCTGACTGCATCCATAAAGCCATCAACCTGTCAAGCTTGTGTAGTCTTCTACTACAGTACTAGTGCTTGCTGCACAAAGTATGTTTGTTCTACAGTTGCCGTCATAAATTATTGCTATTTGTGTTGTGATAGTGACTGAGGGCCTGCCAAGGGCTAAGGCAGCGTGCTGCGTAGTCAAAGAAGAGGACCACATTCCAAAGCTAAGTCAAAAAAAGTAAGAGCTGGGTGCAGTTCAATGGGCAGTTCTGTCATCGGAAATTTTAATTGAAATCAGGATCCTCTGTGTCTGCTTGGTCCTCACCTCGTAGATGATGGGGTTGAGCACAGCAGGCACCAGCATGTAGATGTTCCCCATGGTGATATGGACCAGTGGAGCCAGGCCCTTCCCAAACCTGTGCAGCTTGGGCAGTTCAGTCAGGGGCACATAGAAGACCAGGACCACACAGATATGGGCCACGCAGGTGGCTTGAGCCTTGAGCCTCTCCTTCCACGCCGCCAGCCACAAGACAGCCTTGAGAATCAGGATGTAGGAGAGGCAGATGAGGATGGTGTCCAACCTCATAACCAGCAGGATGGCAGTGAGGCTGTACACCACGCTGGGGTGGTGTTGGCACAGGCCAGGTTCATCACATCCTGATGCAGGCAGGAGTGTGACAGCCCCTGGGAGCTGCAGAAGGGAAGGGGCAGAGCAGGACTTGGTTCTGTCTCTCCTCTGGAGCCAGGTGGTGTTCTGGCAGTCTTAGAACGTTAAGTGTGTTTATTTTTTTATACTGAAATTATGTTACTAGCATGAGAGATGCACTGTGGTACCACCAGAGCAGTGCTTTTATAGTGTGAAACAGGTGTATGTGCTATGCAGAGTCACAGAGTCACTGAGGCTGGCAAGGGACCTCTGGAGATCGTCCTGGTCAACCCCTCTGCTCAGGCAGGGTCACCCAGAGCAGGTTGCCCAGGACTGTGTACACCTGGGTTTTGTGTATCTCCCAGGATGGAGACGCTACAGCCTCTCTGGGCAACCTGTGCCAGTGTTTAATTAACCTCATCATAAAAAAAAAAAGATATTTGTTATGTTTAAATGGAATTTCCTGTTTTTTCTAGGTTGTGCCCATTGCCTCTTGTCCTTTCACTGGGTACCACTGAGAAGAGTTTGGCTCCATCTTCATTACACCCTTCCATCAGGTGTTTATACTCGCTGATAAAATAATTTTGAGTTGGGAAGGACAGG